>NC_072011.1:16448557-16748557 GCF_027791375.1 Indicator indicator | reverse complement strand
AGCTGACTGGCAACATCTTTTCTGTGTAAGATCCAAGACTAGATAGGAATGCATTATGATAGTGCTTCTTCCAACACTTTCTCTCATAAATCCCAGTTTCCACATGTAACAGATGTTATACATGCAGTCTAAAGTCTAACTCTTAAGCTACAGCCTGTTGGTCCAGAATTTGTCTCTAGCTGCAGGCAATGTGGCATCTTTGAAGTTAACCACCCCACTCCTGCTACTGCAACTCCGCTGCAAAACATTCTACAATGAAGGGGAAAAGGAAGGCAGCACAGGAAAAACTCCACACATTGTAAACCATCATGGATATTTTGCATCTCAGTGCATGAAATCTAATACCCCTTAAGTTCATTTGCATAATAAAATAGCGCAGTGAAGCCATGAAGTTGTGCAAGTCATTTAAAATACTGTGCAATTTATTTCCAGCGAATACAAAAGATAAAGGGCAGTAAATACCAACTTTTACCCACAAACACAGGACAAACTAGTACTTAACCTGTTGTATATCATTATCATTATGCAGCTCTAAATGCCTGAGACAATGCTCAGGAATGTTTTCTGCCTCTTTTCAGGGAGGGTTAAAGACTAGAGTCTCTTAAAGCAGAAGTCTGCAAGTGCAAATTCTAGTAAGCATCTTTCCAAGTGGTGGTAATTAGCAGTGTCACAGTGGAGAATCCTACATTAGCATGCCTTCTTTCTTCAGCCACTGGATGTCTGGAAGTCTCAGGAGTGTAGCTAGGCAGATCAACAACACGGGACAGGAGGAGGGGTTTTGCAGTGCTGTACTAGCACAGCACATGCTGTGAAAAACAGCACACAGACCTGCTAAGGTTTCTTGCACATAGGGAAACCGACCATATAGCACATGGACATGCTTGTGCTGAAGGACTACAGCAGTCTTAATAAATGAAGTGTATGAAAAACACTATTAAGAAAGTAGTAGTATTAAGCTTGCATCCCCACCTCTTCAGGCCTACTTGTCCACCACACAAGCAATAACTACTATTGTAGTAAGAAACAGACAAGCTTTTTGCCCTGTGTTGCAAGGCATCTGCATGGACAAAGTAATCTCATTTTGACCGCAGCAACCAGATCTGTTCAGAGTGATTTGGAAAGCAATTTCATGTAGCAGATTCAAAGGGGCACTGAAACTGCTCTTTATTCTTCCACCTTCCATGCATTAGTGTTTGGTGGCTCCAGGCCCAACAAGAAAGATATGGTGATAACTGATAAAGGAGTATAGTCCCAGCTCCTGGGAACAGTCTGGGGAAAGTATTCAACTTTGATTAGGGAAAAAAATCCCAGAGGCTTCAGAGCTGACCTGCTACCACTGCAGTGTCTGCATTTCTGTCTTCCACAAGTTACTTAAGTCAACAGCTAATGGTCCAGGAGACTGTAGAAAAGACACCTGTGGGAGGCTAAGTAGCACAAATAACCCAAGCAACTGGAGAAAGATCAGTTCAACTTGTGTTATTCTTATCTACGAACACCAACACGTCAAAACCACAGCACTTAAGAGCCTGTTCTGTTTCTTCTCTGACAGAATAAACTGCCTAATGGATCGAACATATTTGATGTGGTCCCATGTGTCAGACCAGACACACAACAGACCTGAGCCATGTGAAATTACAGCTGAATGACAAGTTGTACACCTCAATTTTCCATAGCTTCTGTCAAATCAGGAGACAATGTCATGAATATCAAGTGACCAATTCCATTCACTGTTGCAGGATTGCCAGAGCACTAGTTCCCTTCCAGTTGGGACTCAGCACCTTCACCTTGATGGAACTAATGTAAGGACTTGTATTCTGACCTTTTTATAACAGGCCAGGATCTTGAAAGAGGGATGCAAGTGTGGTGGGGTGAAGGGAGCAAGAAAACACAGTTCAGCATTCTCCTGGTCCCTGGAAGAGGGAGAGCAATTACAAGTTCACAAACAACACCTAGTGAAGAATGAGAAATAAATTCTTTAAGAGGACAGGGCTGGATTTCAAAGCTCTTGGTAGGTCTGAGAAGTAGTTACAGGTGTTACATTTGGAGAAGTGAGAATGGACAAGAGACAGATGAAGAGGTGAACAAATTACAGGCTTGCAAACAATGGGCTACAGCAGGACTGTAGACAAGGATGTGGTCTGGTTTCATCCCCAGAAAACCACCACATTTCCTGGTGTGATGCTATTACATAGAAGGAAAAAATACATTCCTGAGTGTATTTGTCACCAGAAGTATTACAGAAGGTGACTATTCTGTTCTGCTTGCCTGATGACTTGCCAGTTGGAATGCTGTCACCCAAATTTGAATGCTTCTTGCAGAAGGGAGCAACTTAACCAAAGAAAGTCTGCACTTATCTGTGGGTCAGGTGTTTTGGAGTTGATTGGGGGGGGGTTGTTTGTTTGTGGTTTTTGTTTGTTTCACAGTGGAGTTGATTTATTAGCATGGCACTGATCTCTCCCCCAAATGGGAGTTGTCTAAAACATCAATTGTTTATAGAAAGGACAGTAAGTTTTAAGCCCATAAAGGAGAAAAACACCAAAAAGCCCTCTCCCTCTGATTTTGCAGGGTAGGTAACAGGAAAAGAAGCAGTAATTGCTGGAGTGGTAATACATTGAGATAATATATAACCACTTCCATGCAGCCTTCAGACAACATAGGTTCAAGTCTTCTCCAGTGCTACATTTTTACCATTTAAAGGATCTCCAAGATGCTAAAAGGAAAAAGCAGTTGACAACCCTGCAATTTCTCTTCTGTGGGAAGGAGAATGTGATTCTTATTGAGACTGGGAAAGAGACACACACCACAACAGTGAAGAAAGCCTTTCAGTAGGATCCGCATGCCCCTTCCCTGCTCCCATGCCAGAATCCTTTCTACACCACCTACCCAAAACCTAGCATTTCAGAGAGTTCAATGGCAGCACAGCAAAACAGTCCTGAGCATTCCTTTCCACACTGCAGAGCACACGGTTTGCTGACAAGGGTGAAAACAGCCTCATCGCTTCACAAACACGAGGAGGGGGCAGTCTCGTTGGCAAGCACTTGGCTGACAAGGCAATCTCATTGCACCCATGCAATCGACCCAATTTCTCAGCATACTGTGTTAAATTAAAAAGTCTCAGCTGTGAACTGAAGGACGAGTTCCTTTTTCAAATCTCCTCGTTGCAAGTAAGTGAGAACATTAAGTCACGTTCCACTGGAATTCCTCTGAGTCTATGAAGCAGTTAGGTACTGCTGCATTTGCAACAGGTAAAATTGGAACTGAGTAGGCTAGTTTCTGTTCCTTAAAACCTTGCTCAACTTCCCAGGAGAGAGGGAAATACCACTGAGGGTAAATGCACTTCTATATAATACCCTAGAAGCTAGTAGTTACTTTTAAATTGTCCAACATGGTTGTTAGCATTAACTATTAGTCAACTTCAGTGTAATTAAATTGTCAAGCATGGTTGTTAGCTTTAACTACTAGTCAACTTCAATGTAATAGCTTGTACACTTGCACAACCTTATTTTTGGTAGCAACCCTTGGATTTAAGGAACAGTAACTGTATCAGATATACTTAACTGAAATTTCTTAAGTCAACTCAAAAGCAATAGGACCCCAGGTATTTGCTGCCCTCATGCAAAATGAAAAAAGCCTTGTAACAACTTCAGCGGAAGTTTTTCTGGAGAAAGGAAAATAAGAATAATTTTGAAATTAAATCTGAAAGCTAGACTCTTTTGGATAAAGTTGGGGGAGGGAGGGCAAGGGGCAGGAAAATTTTGAATACCCGAATCTGGAGAGACATCCAGAAATTCCAGTTTTAGCAAAACAGACTGAACAAATGTCCCCCTCCTAGCCAGCATACAAAAACAGATCACAAGAAAGCAAACCCATGGAGTTTGGTTTTGCAGCCAGGTAAACTGACTCTTCTTTGTGAGATAGCATGAAATCTTCCTTATAATGAAACACAAAGATAATCCTAAAATGGAAACTCAAACTTTTTTCCTGTTTAGTATGCAGAAGATGCTATATTAAATTACACAACTACCTCAGTTCCCTTAACCAAAGCCCAGTATGTCTTCTGTCAGTAATACCCTCATAGCAGGCATCTGCCTGAAAAGCTGAGAAGCAGCCATGGCTATAATTCAGTTCTTTATTTTGGGTCAAGCAATAATGCTTTGAATACCAGAAGATCATGAAGATATCATGCATGTGTGGCAAGTGGCAGTACCCTGCATCTCTGACAGCCCTGGTTCCCAAACGCCTAGGTCTAAGCCAGACTTCCTCCTCCAGTCAGCTCTGTACAGTTAACATTAGTTGCTTAGTGAAACAGTAAAACTGAGCAAGCACTCTGGCAAGGCGGGGGGGGAAATCTTTCTCCATGCCTAACTTTTTCCTAACAGGCAGACTGCATCATTCTGTCTTGAGTGAGGAAGAAGCTGAAAATTGGCAGACAGAGGTGTTTTTAAAATTTATAAAGGATTTTTTTTTTTAAATGTGAAACTACCTAGGGACAGCCCTATGTTCTAGCAAAACAAAGCAATGCCTTTTAAGCCTGAAAGGCCCCAGGATATTGTCCTTAAACAAAGCCCTGTACACTTAGGGAGCCCAGATATTTTTCATACAAAACATCTGCTCTTAGTTTCTGTGAGGGATGTAGGTATGGTTTACTCTGAACACAGAAACATTAGGAAGCAGCAGGAGGATTTATGATATTCTGTTGAAATACATTAAAATTGATTTCAAAGACTCTCTGATGCTGCATAATACTTCATTAGCATTGTTGGAGTATCTGTGTACAAACAGTAGGAGTTCTTCAAACAACTCTGTTCTTTACAGAAGGAGGAGCAGAGAGCCAGAAAGAACAGACACAGTGCAGCAACACTGCTTGAACGAGCCATGTGCCCTCAATGGATGTTAGGATGGATTTAGGAACACAGACTGCAACAACAATAGGTCCTTTATACCCAAAAGCTAAATACAGAGTGAAGCTGCAGGCCGTTGGATCAACCTCCTTCATGCAGAGAATGTTTTATCATGACAGCTGTTGCATCTAATTAAACATAATGAAGCTGTGAGACTAACGCTTTAGACATGAAGTTTAAAGGTGGCCCCATAAACAATCCTCAAATAAGCTTTATCTCAGAGCCCAAAACAAATCACCACCTGTGGTCCTCCACTAGAAACACCAGCACGGGGCCAAGGACAGATGGAGACATTTAAGACCAACTTTTATTACAATTTCAGAGTATTTTAAACAACTTAACATTACGAAAACTTAGGTGAGTCAGCTGCACTAAGTAACATGATCCCCACAAGGGAAAGCAAAAAATAACTGAGTATCTGATAATCTTGATCCAGAACACAAACACTATTTTGTACCTCGTCTTAATTTTTTCATTTGGAAATTACAGGTGCACAATTTATGCAAATTATGACCTCCACAGTACCAAGTCACAACAAAGAGGAGCAGGTTCTGAAGGCATGAATAATGTAAATAAAAGCTAGAATAGCCTCAGAGCTCATCCTGAATCTGTGCAGCAATACTGGCGTCTTTCATTCCAATGCTTATGCAGAGGCAAAGGTTCTAGGTGAATGACTCACCTGGAGTCCAAGCTACACCATAGACTGTCAGCACACAGCTCTCAACATTTTCAATAG
This sequence comes from Indicator indicator, assembly GCF_027791375.1. Lineage (NCBI taxonomy): Eukaryota > Metazoa > Chordata > Aves > Piciformes > Indicatoridae > Indicator > Indicator indicator. The sequence goes on along the minus strand of NC_072011.1, from coordinate 16,742,920 downwards.
ATCCTGTATGAACAGCACCAGCAGAAGATACAGTGACTGTCCTACTAAGGTGGAAGAGCAGCATATTATATTGGAAGAGGATGACTGTGTGAACACAAGGAGAGTCTAGGACTTATTCTCTCACAGCATTATGCCCTGGGAGTTTAAGACCACCAAGAAACAACAACTGGAAAAGTGTTCTCAACAACTGTACTCTTCCCAGATGCAGGCATTGCAGGATGTAAAGCAGCACTTTCATCAGATGTAAACTGGAGGAAGCTCAAGGATATTCAAAGGCATGGAATAATTTTCACTCAGGGACCAACTAAGCTACTTAAGACTTCTCAGTTTGGAAGAAAATTAACTGAGGCTAGGACATAATAGCATATAAATACATGAACATTACATGAACAGAATGGACAAGGTCGATGTGTTCATTACTAAAAACTAGAGTATCAACACTCTGAGCAAGAAAAAAGTTTTCTAAAATACTGCTGTAGGGAGGAGTTTTGTAGATAACTTCCCAAACAAGTGAAGGTTATCTAGGACAGTGTTTGTTAAAGCATACTGTGGATGCTGGAGAGTTCACATGGTTTCAAGGGGAGACTGGACAAGTTCACAGAAATCCATTTAGTAACTCATTATATAGGAACCCTTAGCCTCCGATACCTCAGCAGCTCAGAGGAAGGCAATGGTGCGTATCTTTGAAACATTCTTCCTCAGGCATCAGCTTTTGGCCAGCATCAGAGGTATACCATTAGTCTTTCTGCCTGACCTAGCAAGGACAGCCATGTTCTATAAAAAAGTCAAAGTGCAGAAGGAACAGGAACTCTACTTACTTAAAGAGAAATAGCAGTACAACAAGTCTCACAAGGCCCATGTTCATTCTGCATTCTAGATGTGAATTCATTTGTCAAAAAGGGATTTATTGATTCAACACCTCACCATTCTGTCTTACTCTTTCCATCATCAACCTCTTTTATTTTACCTCACCACCTTTGGTGGAACATACCACATGGCATTTGTGAAATTTGAGTGGGATTATGCAATACGATCACCTCTGATACATTAATAACCTGACCTATATCAAATACACTACCATGCTTATACTTCCCAACAAGGTACTTCAAACAACATGCAATGGGTGCTATTTGCCCCCAGATAAAGGTAGGTCATTGCAAGTCCTAGAATGTCACCTAAGCAGAGAGGTTGCTCTGAATAGTTACTATATCATACAGGAAAAGTGACTGGAAATATCAGTAAAATATCCCTTCCTGACCCCTACAACAGCTTGAAGGCTTCCAAAATTAACCTCTTCACAGTGCTTTCACTACAGAAGTGTGATGGCAAACAAATATGCACCAGTTGGTTCCCAAAGCGCACCCAGTGTCCAGTGGAGGCAGAAAAAGTAACTTTCCAAAGCTTGCCTGTGTAGCCGTATCAGCTTTTCAAGAGGGAAGCTACTCTCTCCCACAATGAGATCAACTATCAACTATGAGAATCCAACCAATTCACAACACATACTTTGTGCACCAGGAACTTTCTATAATCGCTTATCTCTACAAAGACAAAAAGTTACACGAACTAAGTTCTCACAATTAAAGTAGATTCAGCTAGATGTTAAAGAATAGCTTCCCCAAAGAACTCTGAAGCTGAAATCCTATAGTACAGGATTTGAAGTCCTCTAGCAGGCTACATGGGCTAAATTCAAGCACCCTGGAAGAAATATGAGATTCTTTAATCTCTCCAGTTAGTAGGCAACTCATGGATCTGCTCTATGCACCTGCAAGAACAATGGTTTCTTGGCAGAACAAACCAGCTCTAGACCCATTTTGTAAGCCTGCTCAAGATTTATCAACTGAACGTCCATCCACTTGCATCACCAGAGACTCTCACACACATTCCACACTGAGGTTAGAACCACCACAGCGTACATGCGCATTTCCATGCAAAAATTGAGAGAGGAAGACAAAGTGATACCTCTGAATTTTCCACAATAGCCAGAGCACTTGCTTATGGAAGTGGGAGGGAGAAGCAAGTGCATAACCCTCAATTCATATTCCCTCCTCAAAGCTAGGAGAAGGCTAACAGACGTTGTGTAGGGGTGTTGGCACCTCTTCCACTGAGCCTACACAGTAGGTACCAACCAAATACAAGTCCTTGGTCATCAAGCCAACAGTTTCTCTTATTTAATTCTCAGACTCAGTATTTTTCCAGTTGATAATACCAGGTGCTCATCAGTCTTAGGTGAGCATATGGCTGCTACTCATGCTCTCCCAAAGGCGAGAGCAGGTACAGAGAAGGCAGGTGATTTTTCCCTCAGTACAAATCAGGAACTAGAAACAAAATCTGCATCTGAACGGATGAGCAACATAAAAGCAGCATGGTTAGCTGCTACACTGAGCTACACCTTGCTTCCAGCCTCATGTAACAAGAATTTTCTCCCTTTCTTAACGGAAAGGATCCCGAACACTGCTCAGTAAAAGGCAGAGACTTCAGTTCTTTCTGCAAGAGCTGTACTTCTCAGTTCACAGGCTAAATATTATCCAGTGCTGAAACCAGGCTTCAAAGCAAGTACGTAACACAGCTAAAATACATTACTTAACATTGTGTGCAGTGTAGTGTAGTGATCTTAGACAGCACTGCCGTCCCTCAAGGTCATTTGAGTGATTATGGGATTTACAGTGTGCATAAAGCTCTTTGGACACAGAGGGCCCAACAAGAATGACACTGACCAGGAATCTTCAGTGGTCATCAAGAAGTCTTACTCACAAAAAGTCCTGACGTACCACAGCTTTTTTTCCTTTTTTTTTTTTTTCCTTTTGGTGGGCAGAAGAGACATTCATGTGGGCGGAGGGAGAAAGAAGAACAGGAAGGCTTATCTGCCCCCCTCTGCCCTTTAAGAAGGCTAAGAAATTCTTTAAGTAGTGACTAACATAACAGTTAACACCCTCTGACTTCTCTGCAGCAGCTACCATTCCAGAATAAACTGCCCTCAGAAATGCTTACTCAGTTCATTCAGGTTCTTGGCACAATTGTGAGATCATCCTCTTATAACTTCAGTCATCTGTGGACTACTCCCCAAAATTACTATTATTAGAATCCTCCACCTTCCTTTTGCAGCTATGACTGGGAGTTCTCATTTGGCAGGTGGAAGCTTTCTTACATTTATGTTTTGCACCAGAGTACATGCTTCCTGGTACGAGATACACCGTATTGTGTGAGGTACTGCAATTGGTGCTTACAAGGAAAGGAAAAGATTTTATTCCTGACTAAATCTGTATCTATCCATGAGCATATTTTAACGAATTATGAGCACTTAAGAATTGTTTTCAATTTCAGTTCAGTTATAGCAATCTGCTGCAAAGAACTTAATAGATAAAACTGCTATTTGTAGTTGGAAGATACAGTCTAGAAGACTGAATTGAGAAGATGTGGGAACGATTATTATTATTTCTATTTAGAATAAATTCCTGGCACTATACTTGCATCTCTTTGGGCTGGCTTGTCATAAACTTGCTGTTTTTGAATGCAATAATCTGTTCACCAACAGCTGTCTTCAAGTTCTTTTTTTCAGAATTCATGTATATTCAACACCAAACAGATTTGAAGGACTTGTTTAACCACTTAATGCCTAGCACAGACTGGCACATTATTAGCAACACAGGGCTTAGAAAAACCTTCTGAGTCACCTGTACCAGTTCCTCACTTCTACAGGCAGCACCATTAAATGGTGTCCTTGTCAAACTTTATCTTAAGTAATTAATGTTTAGACAGGTCTTGGAATAGTCTCTAAATAAGACCAATAAGGAGGGGAAAAAGAACTCAAAACCCACCATCACACATTTTGCTACTCTAATGTTTAAAAGTCTATTAAATCACAAGGTCTACTTAAAGCAGTCTTCCTCCTCTTTGGCATTCGAAACATTTATATTTTGTACCAGTGAAGGAAGAGTTAACTGGTTTAACTCTACCAGACTAAACTAGCCAAGCCATCTCCTATTGTGAGATAGCTTTCTGCTTCTAGACATCTTAAAACCCTTTTCTAGGTTTTACTTTGAATTTATCTCTTGTGGACACAGGTAAGTGCAGCCTGTACTCAGGGAAGGATCTCACCTTTTGTTAATGCCTTTTGTTAGTGCCTTCTGTTAAGAAGCCCTATGCATTGCACATGACATGGACAACAAGACAGTAATACTACCACTGACTAATCCTCATCCTTCTGTGCTATATTGTGAGGGGCTTTCTTTCCCCATCCCTTGGAGTTTAATTATTGCAATAGGACCTTATCACCCCAAGTCCTTCAATCCCCTTTATATGGTAGCCCTCTGCATCAATACCTCCCCCTCAACAGCACAGCATTATCAGATTTTATTAGGACACTCAGCTTTCTGACCACAGGCCATTACTAAAGGTATTAAGAAATGAGTAATATCCAGAGGTACCATATTTGCTCTTTAGCACCAGAAGCTAGTGAGTTAGACTGAATTTACTACTGTCCACACTTTACCCAGCTTTATATATGTGCACACAAGTATTGAAAGTTCTTGTGTGACACTACATCAAACGCCCTACTGCAAAGCTGACTTCGTTTTTTGTGACATTTTAATTTTTTTTCACCAATAGGAAATAAAATAAATCCACCTTTGATAAAGTAACAGAGAACGTTGATAGGTCAGATCAAATTAACGAATCTACAGACCAGAGATCGTGTTTCCTCCTCTTTCGGTAAGTAATGATCATTAGCCTGCTGTCATGCTGTTGTAGACAATTTATTAGATTGGCTTGTTTTGCAAAAGGATGTATTTCAGCAAAAATATCATCCAGTCAAATAGAAATAAGCTAGTAACAATCATCAGGGCAAGGGCAGAGAGAGAGAAAGCACACAGATCCTCCAGTCATGAAAAGATGCAAGGCTGACCAAATAAGTTTATTTAGCATTTCACTTGTTTCCAGATCACACAACAAGGGTTTGACAGGATGACATCTCTTCCATTTCCTTGCATCATAATTCACCACCAGCAAAGCCTAATGAACCTCTGTACAGACTAGGTGGAAATGATGTATCTGAACTGTTGGTAAACTCCTAGCCATAAACACTTATGAACTGGGGACATGTTACACATTTATAGCATACCCCAGAGAGATCTCATTACTTTGTAACAGTTACACAAGACAGGATGCCTGTGTTAAATTACAAATTAATAAAAACATTTATTTCAGAAGCATTTTCTGGACTAAGATTTATTTTGAGCACCGTAAGCATGCATCAGATCCAACTAATTGTGATTAAACACTACCACAGAATCTGGAATGCAGCTGGCTTTCTAGCACTTCACTTGGGTACTGAAGAATACAAAATCACTAACATTCTAGTGTTAATGGACTTACTACTTGTTTTTGATGAAAGAATAAGTTACAGACATGATCTGTAAGCTTTGTGAGCATATGTGTAATTTTTATTAAAACAACAGCTTTGTATAAAGATTTAATCCAGTGGGTTGAGGGGGGTGTTGCCAAAATTTTGCTGTCATCTTTACTTTTAAGCAACTGATGACTGGTGTGTAAAACTTCGCCTACAGCAGTATGAACTCTGCCAAGCAATATTATATTTACTTAGGCCATGCAGACAAGACACATGCAAACAAGTGTAGGTAATAAATACTTAGTTCCCAAGTCAAATAGCCATCGAAACTAAAATTGCTTCCCTGTGCATCCCAAGAGTTCATGCTATCATTCCTAACACATGTCAAAGGCTGTTGTCACATTTGCCCGGAGCACGGTTTTGCCTGTGGAGTGACAGCTTTACATCCTCTTGCACTGCTCCTTGCAAACTGACAGGAATCCTATTTAGCTGTATTAAGCTGGGAAGGATCCAAATCCAGCCTCAGTCTGAAACAGTCAGACCAAAGAGTGCCTTTATTAGAATAGCAAAATTCCTCCTTTCTATTTACAGTAAAGTGGCAGTTAGCCCTACTGAACAGAGTCCTGTCCATAAATCCCAGAGAGTAAGTCACATCTCAGAAATCATTACAGTTCTAACTGTCCTTCCCCAGAGAAAGGTGGCTTACACCATCCACTTTTGTTACTGCCTAGCTAGTCAGACAAGAAACAAAAATCCCCATCTATGAGGCCATATGAACATAATCATAGCAGGTAAAAGAATCAACATAGTCATACTTTGTTAAAAAAAAAAAAGGGGGGGTTTTCCACACCTATCCATAGCTTCCAGTACGACTTGGTCCTAAACCAGGATTTCAGATTATTCTGACCAGGGTATTTCAAGAAAGCACTCTGTAATTCAAAAGGCTAATAAGGCAGAAAGATTATTCACACACAGCCATATGTATCCATGCTTTGTAAATTATATATTTGCTCTCCTATTTGCAGAAGGGTCCTTTAGATATACATTTTTATATCCAGTAATATACCACCTCCTACTGATGAAGTACACCCAGGGAGACTGATGATTTAGGATTGAGCACTTTTTTTTTAGTACGCTTACAGAAGCTGTAATGTAGGTTAACCTAAGCATTCCTTTAAAAAAAATAAACTAATGTTATGGTGGTAAAACATCAATTGCTTATTACCATGAAGATAAGCTTGTTTACTCCCATCACCCAGGGTCTAGCTAATACGCACATGAGTTCTTCACTGCACTGCATTTTAAGAAATATTGCCTCTATTGAAAACAGATACGAACAACAATCTGTTCTCATTATGCTCTTCAGAGTTTCTAAGTGTCTGCTCCAATGATTGCTCAAAGCTTTGCATTTGGCGCTTGGTTTCTCAAGGGAATGACACTTTCCAAGTGGCAGAGTATTAGCAGACTTTAAAACGAACCCAGCAAAATCCCCACTAGAATGTGGGGGAAGAAGGGAGTAGGGGAGGTGGTAGGGTCAAGAAAAAGAAGGGATGAAAAAGACAGACAAATTTGTTGAATAAAAGAGAGACAGAAAAAAAAGATAAAAAAAAAAGAAACTGGTTTCTAACACTAAATGGTAAAGAGCACTGTGGAGTACTCGGCGTTTAGTTTTTAGGTCGCAAAACAAGCGGGAAAAAGTTTTTCCTATATTTACAGACACACATGTCCTGTATACATCTCCTGCAAATACTAGATGTAGCCAGTTCAGCTTTGCCATCTCTCGTTAAGTAGGAGTGTGATACAAGCTCCTAAGATTTTAACTCAGGAGTTACGCTTCTACCACGGGAGCGCTGCAGAAGACGAAGCAATCAACAATCAACCGTTTCATCTCTCAAGCAGAGCTCCCGAGGCTCCTTCCTCCTCTCCCCATGGCACCGGCCTGCCGCTCGGCCGTCTCTAGGAAGGTGAGGCCTCGGCACCCTCAGCCCACCCCCGACGCTTCCACCCCGCCAGACACCGGCGCGGCACAGCTCCAGCGCCGCTCCGGAGGCCGCACACAACGTCTTCGAAGAGCCGCGCTAGTTACTCCTTCTGGTAAAAGTAGGCAGCCAGTCGGTCCGTTCTGGAGCGCCTGTGCGAACCGGGGGTACCCAAAACTCCTTCATGCTAAGGAGAACTTCTGCGGGTGCTCGAGCCGAAAAGCCCAGTCTCAGTACCGGGAGATCGGGCCGCAGCCGGCGGCAAGACCCCGGCAAAAACTCACACCGCGGCCGCCCCATCAGGCGCCCAGGCTCGGGCAGACCCTAATGGCCAGCGCCTCCCTCTCCCTACCTCACTTACCGGCTTCGGCATTTTGAGGGCTGCTGCTGCTTCTCCTACTCCCAAGAGAAGTGTTCATACAACGTCTGCCTCGCCTCAGCCGAGCACCCTGTGAGGAGAAGGGCAACGAGGAGGAGGAAGGAGCCGCTCCCGGCCACGGCGGCAGCACAGCCCACGAATACGGCGCCAGCCGCCCGGCGGCGGTTAAGTACGCAGGTGGGGCCGCGGCAGTGACTCACCGCCGCAGGCCATTACCCGCCGCTCCCCACAGCGCTTTCCGAGCGCGCGATTGACCTCGCCCAGCTGCCTGGCACCCCGGACGGTCTCGCTTTCAACGCGCCCAGGGCGACAGGGGTGAACTCGGTGACCGAAGCCTTCGGCTGCCCCCCAGCCCTAGTGAACTGTCGAGCAACAGGTGCCACGGGGCGGGGACGGTGCCGCGCCGGTAACCCGCCAGGCACAGCCGAGCAGAGGGCGAGGCCTCTTTGCGTCACGTCTTCTCTGTACCCCTCCCTCCCCACACTACTGGAGAGACCCTCACCCCGATACCGAGCCCCACTGTCCTGCCCTCCGCAACATGGCCGCCAGGGCAAACGGCGCCGCCACGCCTGCACCTGCCCTGCCGCCAGCCGCGCCGGGGGCCCAGCGAACAGAGCCCCGCCCGCTGCGGCCGGGATGGCGTTTCTTAGACAGGCGAATGGCTCGTGGTAGGTGTCTTAATTTAAGAGAAATGGAGAAGGAGTCCGAGGGACGGTTGCCATTCGTGCGGCCCCACGCTATTGCCCCTGCCTCCAGCCCAGGGAACGAGTAACCGTTTGTTACGATCACGGGCACTGTGTTTTATCACTACTCTGTAAGTTGCTGTGCCTCTTGTGGTACAAAGTCGGGAGATAAGGAATTCTTAATAAAACATGGGGTTGGGCTGTGTATCAAAGCATATTTTCAGCAATGGCAGCAAGAGACAAAAGTTTGAAAATCAATCTATGCTCATAAACTAGAAAGGAAAGACTGTATTTCAGTTAGCCATGGTATTTCATCCAGACCAAAAATATTTCAGTTGGACCTGATCTTTCATCAAGACCAAAAACGTGCATGCGAGTAGCCTAACAATTTTATAGCCTAAAGATGACAGTCTGTGTATCTGCCCCTTGGTCCTTCCCCTCCTCATCCACGAGCGTACTCCTGCTTATAAATAAAGCGTCTGCCAGCTCTGCAGGAACTGCTGGCCTCCCACATCATCTCCTCGCTTGGCTGGTCGCAAGCCATTGTATTTACATAGTCATGGGCAACGGCCTATAGGACACAGCTCTTCCGCTGTGCCGGCAATGGCATGTAGTTGAGCTATAAAATAAAGGAAATCACACAGCCTGTACCCAAGACGCTGTCTGCCACAGCCCCACTCCAATCAGTGTCTGGCTGTTTGGTCAGAAAAGGTACAGGACAGGAATTGGAGGCATAGAGCAAGGCAAATAACAATCTGCTAAATGAAAAATATATAGGGAAAGAGCCTGGGAAATGTCAAGAGATGGTAACAAAAAGGACAGCTCTAACAATGCAGGTCCTGCATTGGAGGAGATCCAAATGGTGTCTTCCATCACAGACTCCACTGGGCAGCAACTGGTAGTGCCACATTAGAGAATAATTACTGCATCATGTCTCTGAGAGAAAGGGGAGGGGAGCTGAGTCAAAAGCCTAGAGAATTCATGGCCTTTTTGTCCTCTCCTGTTGCATGATCCTCACAGATTAGAGGAGGCTTTACCATCAAAATGGAACCATATGAGCGTCAGTTTACAACAGCAGGTGAGAAAAAATAGTCTAAGCTGAACAGCTTCTAAGAAAATGGCCATAGGATCAGATGTCTTTGGGAAACAGATGTGGCCTGTTTCATATGAAACAATTCCACTGAGATTCACTTGGATCAGGTTAATTTAACAAAATAGAATTTTGAGGAGATTTTCTGTGCTATTCTGTTAAGCAATACATTTACGCTGGGATTCATGCTTCCTTCAGTAGGATGACACTGGAGATGGACTAGACCAGATTATCACAGTCTTTTGGGCTGCCAAGCACAAAGAACAACTGTTCGAAGTGCTGTAAGAATCCGGCTTTTGCAGCTTCACTTAGAAGTGCCACTGAAGCTGCCACTTAGAAGTGGCATTTGTGGATTTTTGGGGGGGGGAAGTGGAAAAGAACAGAGATCTTTTCCTTCCTTAAAATCTGGATTTTGGCTATCATTGGAAAAGAAAACCAAAGTGTGTGTGTGTGCATATCCTAGAAACAGGATATTGCACAGGGCTAATGGGAAGCCCATTTCCATCCTGGGAGACTGCCATTCCCCAAATCCTTTCCTGTCTGTAGCTCAACATGGGCCGAGAGACCATCACCCTAGGGCTCCACACTGGAGCAATTCCATGTCAGAGTGATGCCTCATTCAATGGATTATAGTGTCTTCAATGTCTTAGAGTCAGTCAGGTAAGTGTTTGTTTCCACATGTTATATTATATCCAATCCTTAAACCCCTGGGTTTTTTGTTTGTTGGTTTGGGTTGGGCTGCTTTGGTTTTTTTAATTTTATTTTTACATTTTTTTTTTTATTTTATTTTTACATTTTATTTTTACTTTTTTCCTAACCACACAGACCTAGAGGCAAAAGGAATTTAGGTGACTGATAATTAAGTATGACAACATACAATCTTTTGGTTCCTGTTTGCCACAGCACATAACCTTGTGCCACATTCTCCCATAATTATCTGCAATGCATGGGGAAAGGTAGATACCTCAATGGTATCCATAACTACTCTCTCACTCAACAGTGCTCCACCCAAAATCAACTACTGAGCTTATAGAGGAAGCATTGTCTACTGAGAAAGAACCAGAACAACTGCTGGATCATATGTTAGAGACCTTCTACCTTCTCCTTGGGTTTTTGCCTTCTGCTAGGTGTGTTTTCAAACCCTCTTGCCTGCAGAACACAGTGCCTTATTAAATGCTTGCTTAGGTAGGGTAGCAAGGTGTCTTTGTGACAGTACAAAACTCTCCTCTGTGGCTGGGTGCCTGGGCACCTTCCTTTATATTTCTCTCCCCACCTTCCTCCAGAAGAATGGAGCATGGGAAGGTACATAATGCAGGCTCCTTCTTCCCTTTAATATGGAAGCCTACTCATCCTCTGCTGATGCAAACCAGTCTAGCTCCCCTGTCCTTCAGAGAGGGAGGTGAAAGCACTCTGTTCTCTTGTTTTCTTGAGAGTGCCCTGACAGCATATTGAATTTTTGGAACATCAGCACAATATTTAATACTGATAAGCTTTTGTGGTAGTTTTAGACTATGCCTTTAAATTTTTTTCACAGATCTTGAACAGAAAGTAGTAAAAATATAAATAAATCACTATTGGGTGTAAAAAGGAAAATTATGATTATTCTAAACAATTCCATTGGAGAGATATCTCCCATAAGATTTGGTTCCCAAAACAATCTTTCTCTCTTGGTTCTTTGCTCTGGGGAAATACTAACTGGCTTTATTGACCTTAGCTGCATCACTTTTATTTTGGCTAAGTCTAGTATCTCTGCTTCTTTCTCTTGTCCTTTGTGTACAGGGAGGTAAGGGGGAAGCAGGGAGGGAGAAGCTGTTACAGATGCCCTGGTCTTTTGGTCAGGGGGGTCCTAGTGCTGTTTGTTAATGGTAAATACCTGTAAATATTGTAAATACTGTATATTTGTACATATTCATTGCATTTCATTGCAGACTGTAGATTTGCTTGTAAATACAGCTTTCGTTTGCTTCCATTGAGTTGGTCTGGCAAAGTTAATGTTGGGGGGCAGAATTTCCAATCCACCACATTACAGCATTGGCTAAGAATGTTTGTAGTCTGGATCCCTTTTAGAGTCTAGGTGAGGGAATACTGGAGCAGGCATGAAATGAGCACAAAATAAGCAACTTCTATCAAGACAGCTAGGGCCAGATAAACAGATGTGAAAAAAAACAGACACAAATGTGGAAGCTGGGGAAATTTTCACATGAAAAATCTGTAGAACTTGGTTACTTCTAGATTTAGGCATCAGCTAAGCAAGAGAGAGCTTTTATAGCTATCCTAACTACAGCATCTTCAGTCAGACCTCACAAGACCCAAATCAAAATGAAGCCTTGAAGTTACAGGATTAAGATGTACTCTGATCCAGCACTTAGCCTGCTTTATTAAGAGGACAACATTACCAACAATTTACAGGAATTACTAAGCTAGGGGAGGTGATGAAAGGATCTCGATTGCTCAGCAGGTCGGTAGCAGAACCCAGTTTCTGTTTTTCCCTCTGTAACAGTTTCCGCACCTTAGTGACCCCTAACCAAACTGTGTCATCCTCACCAAGCCTGCCTTCCTTGTTTAAAGACGAGACCCATTTCATTTTCCTGTTCTACTTCAATCTGTAATAGCATTCCAACTTGATGTAAAACATTTATGTATTCTAAATATTTGCCAGAATTTGTTCAAGCAAGTCCTATCACTATAAAGTGGCTCTTGCTCAAAAGGCTTTGTGCCAACTAATTTTTAGTTGACAGAAAACTTTCTAAGCTGGGTCATCCTGGAACTGGAAGGCATGGAATCTTGTGCTCTATAAACACCATTTTTGGTTGCTCACACAAAATGAATGAGTCTCAACATCCATGTTTCCACTTTTTGAGGTGTTTTGCAGCATCTCTGCTGGTTTGTTTGCAGGTTTACTAACTGGAAATCTATGACAGCTAACTCTGTCCTCTTGACAACTCACAGGCTGTGCATTTAATATAGTAGTTAAAAGAAAGGACATCCAGTATGATAGCTAAATGAGCAGATACCGTGTTCTGAGCTTTGTTGTACAGGTTTAAAGAGATTTGCTTTCATCTAGGACAGTCGAGGGTGATTTTCTTTGTCATTTGGAAGAGCTGCAGGAGGAAAAAGAACCAAAAGGAATTACTGACAATAGCTTCTTTTTCATTCTGCATGACTGTATAGGCAGCTTATTCCCCATTGCATTTTTTTTCTTTAATTCTGGCATTATAGTTTCTGAAATGTCACTTAGGAAGAGTGGCCAAGGAACTGGAGAATTTAATTCTGTCTGCACTGAGAGCTGCTTCCCCACTAAGCACACTGAGCTTATTGAAAATCTGACAAATTCAGGTCACAGTGGGCTGGCGTCTATTGACAAAGCACTGCTGACATTCTCTGGATTTCTTTTGAAGGGAATATATGAGGTAAAAGAGTACAAACCTTGTGCCTCATTTTTGGTTGTTCCTAAATGAGAAGCTGCTGCCAAGTTCAGCTATATTTTTTTCCCAGTATGCATGGGTTCCCACAAATAGGGTTTTTTTGTGTGTTTTTGTTTTGGTTTGTTTTGGTTTTGTTTGTTTGTTGGGGGGGTTTGTTGGTATGGGGATTTTTTTTGCTGGTGGTAGGTTGGGCTTTTTTTTGGTCTTTTTTTTTTTTCGTTGTTGTTTGGTTTGGTTTGGCTGGTTTGTTTGTTTTTACAAAGAAATGGTTAGATAGGTTCAGGTCTGGAAATAAATCTCATTAAGTGATCCATGCTGGAAGACCCTTATCTCTGCTGCACCCTCTTCCAGCTGCACCCCCAAGTATTCCTTGAGATTACTTAATTCTGACCATCATGGGGGCCTCTGGGGACATGCTAGCCTAGGAAGAAATGTGTATATAACGGTTTATGAAGGTTTATGAAGGATTATTTTAAAATGTGGTAAGAAGAAAAAAGAAGCAGAGAAAACATTAAGCTTTTATCTGGTTTGTTGTTAACCATAAAAGGAGAGAAAAGCTTAATGGAAGATTCTGAATATGTTTCTTTTCCTCAGCAAAAATTCTGAAAAGTCCCAAGGCCAGTTTAATTTCAGTTTCCCTGAGAGTTGTCTTAGCAACAACTCTAGCAACATATTCTTCACTCTTCTTCCTCAGGAAACTTTCACAGGGAGTGATACAAGTGCGTGACAAAATCTTCTTTTGTACTGAAACAGAATAAATTTGGCATGTACATTTCCAGTACACTGAGAAATTATTTACAGTGGATGGGGAAGGCAAGACTTATGGATAAGTAAAATATAGATAAAATATTACTCAAAATAAAGGCAGGTTTAAATATGGATGTGATCAGAGAAGGAAAATCTATGGTAATCATCTCTGTAACTGAAATCCACACTGAATTATTGATCTTACCAACAATTAAAAAAAAAAAAAACACTGAAAGTTTTCTGAATCTATTGGATGAAAACAATCATGTCACAAAGCTGTGTTTAAAAATGTGTAAAATGACAAACAAAGTTCATGACATACTGAATTGGTGAAGATTATACCACACATGTAAATCCAGCCATGTTTGTCCAAGACTCAAAGCAAATGGAAACTAGGGGCAACACAGCTTTTACGTCTCAAAAAGAAATAGTGATCTTAATGTGAATGATAAGAAAGGAAAGGGGAAGGGAGTTCCCCTGGTTAAGTAATCTCTATTCTACCTTGATATCTTCCTTTGTGCTTTTTTATTTGGAATCTGATTAAAAGCAGAGATCTGAGTGCCATATACCACAAATATCCCCTGCACATCTGAACTCTTTGTATAGGGACCAGTTATTTTAGTTTTGTTATTTGGTTGGGTTTTATAACACCAAACTAGAGGTGTATAAAGACAGTGTTGACAAAAACAGCAGGTCAGATAATGTTAACTCAGTTCATGTGCTTCATAAATGGAGCAGAGATGTGTGCTTATAGCAGGTGTGAGTAGTAAGAAAGGTGAAGGCAAAATAAATGCTCATTGGTACATAGAGGCAAAAAGAATTAGTCCATGTACAGGAAGTTTTTTACTCCAAGTTGTTCTATAATTATATATACTACAGACATTTTGTATTGTTCTCACTGTGGAAATGAGGCTGTAAGAGTTTGAAATAAGCTATTTCAACTCAACTATTAGCGCCAAAATTCAGAATTTCAGGGCTAAAATAAGAGCGCAGAGTTCAATGTACAGTGAATGGACATGGAGTACGTTTTGTTTTCTTGTGATATGATGCTGACTCATACCTTTTAAGATCAGAAGGACCACGTTGTTTGACTTTCAGCATAAACTAAACTGTTGAGTTTCACCTGGTGATTCTCAAATCAAGGCTGTAACTTTAGAAAAGCCTCAAACCCCAGTCTCCACACTGAATGAGAGTGATTTTACCTCCTATCCATTTTTTTTTCCATGGCCAAGTGCTCTTTCAGTATAAATTGCAAAAGCTGCCTGCATTGGCTGGTACTTCTCATTCAGTTTCAGAAAATGCACTATCTATAAAGCAATTTGCAGTTGAATACTCAGCCAAGATTAAAAACATCTAACGTGACTCTTGCCTCATCTAAGTCAGCAATATAAATTGTGCATTACTGTGCAGTTTGGGGCCAGCTATCAAAACACTATCTTCTCATATTTTTCTGTAACTGAAACAGAAAGAATTGCTTGACACAGAGGTTATTAGGTAAAGTTCAGAAGGTCCCAAGTATCACTGTATCTTATTTTTCCTCTTGGGACTGTCTCTTCCAGATTATCATCCCATATTTTCCTAGCTTCAGGTAAGCGCTCTACACAACGAGGCCTCTCCCACTTTGAACACTGTAGATCAGGTTTATTTTGTAATGTAGGGATGGTTAACCTTAACAGCTGCATCCAATAGCAAGAGAAACGGAAAATACTGGGGCTGCTGTGTATTACTGGTCTATACATTAGCTCTCTTATTTGGCACCATTTGCTTCAGCTGCATACAGGAACATTTCCGAGTGCCACCAAAAGCTAGTTACTTTTGCTCCACTTAGACTGCAGCTGCCCAACAGCAGCACAGGCTGCACAGGGAAGACCCAGTGCTGAATTAGCAGAGAATTTACAATGGAGACTTCTCTCACAGATAAAGGAGGGTAATTTTGACCTTAGTCTATCATGAGCAAGATACTACGATGGAGTCTGAAGTACAAAAATCCACCTATCTCTTGGGAAATCCTCTGTTTGTTCTGTGATAACACAATAATGCTGAAAACAGGCAGACACTGATAAAGATGTAAGACCAAATACAAGGCAGGTATAAGCAGGGTGACATTGCTAAACTAGGCAGAACACTGCCTGCTTTGCCCAGACCTGAATTTTAACTCAGATATTTTGCAAGGGCTTACCTGCAACTGTACCTCAATTAAATATTCATTCATGAGAAAAAGCTATTTGTATTTCATAGCAAACAGCTCATACACAATTTATAAATGGCTACATATATCCTTAATCAGTTTTCAACAACCCTGCTAAACACTGAGGGAAAACTAAATCCATTCTATGTCAAGACTGCAGATACAGTCCCCTTATCTAATCAGCCCCAGTTGCCTTAATGCCAGTAACTCAGAAACTAAGAGGCTACCAAACCAAATAACTTCTGTGAGGCCCAGCTGGAAGAGAAGGGGATCAGGTTGATTACTGTTCACCTGCCACACTGAGGCATGCAGGCAACCTGAAACAAAGGGAGTTTTCAGTGCTTCTCAATGACACACCTAGTTTGTGAAGTAATTACCTCTGACGCATGACATAAAAGATAAACACCAAGTCTTGTAGCATGTTGGCTAGCAACTCCTCAAAACACTTTGGAAAATAGTATCATTAAGTTACCTTTAAAATAGCAGGTGAATGTCAGCTGTTTGCAGCAGGTAGCTCAGGACCTAGGTACTAACTGAGTACCACTTGACCCTTCAAAATACAGCTGAAGTGCTGCCTCAGATGTAATCTGGATTTCACACATACTTGAATTGATCCTAGGCAGAACATGGCTCAGCTCAGTGTTTCACTTGATTAATAAGATGATTATCTTTTAAAGGTGGCATGATGAATTGTTTGGTCTCTTTTAATAAAAGACAAATGTAAGATGAGGGGGGTGGAAATCTAAAACGTAACCTTATGATCATCTCCTATGCCCTGGTTTCATCTGCATGACCTCTCAGCAATTGCTAGCAATGCCTCTGGAGCCAGATTTGTTGGTTCATTGCTCTGTTTTGACCTTCAAGCACTTACCATGTGGGAGGAGAAGGGCGAGGTGCTTCTGGACTCTAGAAACAGGGTGTCCTCTCCCTCCACTTAGTATCAATTGAGGGCGAGGATCTGGTGACTCCAGAGCTAGTGGTTCATGAGATATTTATTCAATATATTAATTATCTTGGAGTGGTTAAAACATTGTCACTACAGCAACCAGACATGAAGCAGTGTTTCTGTATCCAAGTTGGTTTTCACAGAATCACAGAATGTTAGGGATTGGAAGGGACCTCAGAAGATCATCTAGTCCAACCCCCCTACCAGAGCAGGATCACCTGTACCAGATCACACAGGAATGCATCCAGGTGGGTTTTGAATCTCTCCAGAGGAGACTCCACAACTTCCCTGGGTAGCCTGTTCCAGTGCTCTGTCACCAAATGCTTGCAAACATTTTAGAGGTGAGCAGTACCTGCTCATTTCTGCATGGAGGCTTTTTTTTTTCTCCTTGTACTCATTTTTAGAATTTCCTGAGCTGTTCCCTGGACAAACATACTAAACCAAGAGTCTGAGAAAAACAATAATCCATCACAGAGAAGGCCCATCTGGCCCAATACTCTGTCTCCACTCCACAGTGGACAACCACAAATGTTTTAAGGAGAGTATATAAACAAAGAAGGTCTACTTTTGCCAGGATCCTGACATGGTCATAGGTCTGAGGCTGCGAACAGCCTCCCCTGGGCCCCCCAGCCCTACCATCTGCTGCTAAGGGCCCAGGGGATATGTCTCAGATCAGCCTGGGGCCTTCAGTCCCTGTCTGAGTGATGTTGTAGGTGTGCCTGTCCCTGCCTCTGTCTCCTGGATGGGGCTGGGACCTGCACTGCAGAGAGCTGCTCTCCTGGATAGACCTGTGTCAGTGTTCTTCACTCCATTTCACTCCTTGCACTCACCAGGAATCAGGCAACAGCAAGACTGCCATTTGCCTGAAACATCAAGAGATGTTCAGCTCCAAAAACTCTTTCAAGGACACACAACACAAAGGTTACAAATGGAAAGAGGATTTTATTTTTGTTTTTGTGAACCTGTTTCAGAGCTGATGCTCACTAAAACAAAGCCCTTTGTGTAGCCAGGAGCAGGCTGATGTGTTCTGAGTTTAGTTGGGAAAATCATCCTTTGCAGTCTGGCAAAGGAAAGCCACAATAAGTAGCAGCAGGAGCACAGGCCAAGAACCCCCTGCTTCCTGAAGAGTAAGAACTTGAACACTGAAAATTGGTATCCACTACACACAAAAGAAGAAGAGGAGGTGTATAGTGTCATGGGGTATTTTCCAAAGTAAGACACGAAATGATGACAAGCAGCAGACTTTTGTCTTCCAAAACTTGAGAGTCTGAGAGAGCCTGGGCTCAAGTGGTGCCTTGGAGGTGCAAGAGCAGCAGCTAGAACTGAACCAGAGGGGCCCAGAGAAGCCCTGACAAAAGACTGTGCTCAATGCTATAGAGGAAAGGAAGCAGCTCCAGGGGAACCCAAGAAGCTTCCCTGTCCTAGGAGTGTAGAAATGCAGATATGGGGCACAAGAGGCCACATTTGTGGAAGCACAAGCAGCAGGCACCTGGCCAGAATGGCCCAATGGAGGCCTGGCAAGGGACCATGCTCTGTGCTGCAGAGGAAGGCAAAAACAACCCATAGGAATTTACTAGCCCACTTGGGGAAAAAAAATCCTTCCTCCCCCCAGCTGCAGGGCACAAGAGGCCATGTTTGTGGTGCATGAGCAGCAGGCAGTAACCAAGCCAAAAGGGACCAGAGGAACCTTGACAAGTGGTCATGCTCAGTGCTGCAGAGGAAGGCAAAAAAACCCCAGGGACCAGTGCCAATCTGCCCCGGGGGAAAAAATTCCTTCCTGACCCCAGCACTGGTGATCGGCTATTCCCTGAGCATGTGAGCAAGACCTGCTTCCTCCTCCTACAGGCTGGGCATGCCTCCCAAGAGATGCCCAAGCCCTATTCTCCCTCAACCTGGAGCCTTCTCAGGGCATTCTGAGAATGGTGAAATGCCCCTGGTCTGATTGACCCTGGGGACAGGAATCTTTTCCGGTGCCTGGCAGGACACCAATGGGTGCTCCAAAGCACTGGATACCCTGGCAACATCTCTGCATCCCATTTCTTACAGCTACTGGCTCCAGGAGGGATGCTCTGCAGTGCTCCTCAAAGCTGAAAATCCTGATTGCCTCAGGCACCTCCAGAAATTGGTGGTTCTTCTCATCTTCAGCAGCCCAGTCTAGCTTCTGGTCTTCCTCCTTCAGCCCACCAACTAATTCCACTGGTTCCTCAAGGGCCTCCTCTGGGATGTCTCTGGGCTGCTCCCAGGCCATGGTCTGGCAGCAGACACAGGAAGATGCTCCCTTTTATACTGTCCCAGGGCACTGGCACTGCTGTGTTGCCATTGCCAGGTAATGGCATTGTGCCATCAAGGTGATGTGCCCCTCATGAGCAGCCCTGCCCATTGTCACCTGCCCACCTCCCCTCTGCCCAGCATCCTTCAGAGGAAGCCTTTGGGGTGCTGTCCCTGAGGCAGTCCCTATGCCTAGGACGCCTGGGAGGCTTGTCCCTGCCCTTCATGGCCATGCACAGGGCCCACTGCTGTGCATCCCTGATGTGTCCTCTGTCCCTTGGCTCTGAAGTACAAATCTTGTGCTGTTACTCTTCTCTCATGCAGATGAAACTAAATGTCATTTGGCCTAATGGACATTGCTTTGGGTGGCTTGGCATATGTCAGTTAGACACTGTCACAGACTTGCCTTGGATTATTCCCAAAGCCAGCTCCATCTCAGTTCTGGATCTGAGAAAGACCAGGAGCACAAGAGCTGGAAACACCTTGTAAACATGGTTGAACTTTACTGTCCCTATGACATGCTTACTGTCGTGACTGCCAGGGCAGATGAAGAGTGAGATGAAAGTACAGTGCCAGCTGTGGACTTCTTTTGCAGCATTCAGTTTTAGGGTCAAATGCTGTGAGCATTTGGGATCTTGTTATGACAAGGGCTTCACAGTAGGCTGTACTGGGTAACATGGCCTGTGTTGAAGCTCAGTCACCCTACACAGCCTCAGTTGAGAGTATCTAAGTGCTCTGGGACTAGAGCCACAACTGGCTTCTTCCCCACTGTGTGGGAAAACTGGTGTTTGAGGCCAGTTTGTGAAAACCTGTGAGAAGGTCCCACTCCATGCAGACATGGCAGGTCAGGACTGTGGGGCAGTTTCCCTGCCCAGCCTTTCATGGCTGCTCTGTCAGGCAGCATAGCAGTGAGAAAAATGAGAGTCCTGACCACTGGCCTAGCTTTCCTTCACCTGCCTGATGCTGTGAGGCAGGAGAATGCCAAAAGGGCCTTAGAGATGACAGAGTGTGCCTGTGCAGCTGATTCACAGGGTGGAGTAACAGCTTGCAAAGAAAGCCACCCTTCTCACAGGTGGGGACCCTACACAATGCCAATGTACCTGGGAGGGTTTAGAGGCATCCTGGAGAGCTGCACCAAAGGTGCTTCCAGAAAGCAGTGTGGACGGGACTAACAAAAGCAAACACACTTCACCCATGCTATTTCTCTCCAAGTGCAACCCTTTCTAGCAACACAACAATTTTTCCAATTATGTTCAAATTGATGGGAACTCTCCTGATCGCTTTAGGAGGCTGCCTCATAAGCAAGAAATGTCACAGCAAGGAATCATTTTCTGCTGTATTATCTTTTCTGGTATTTCACTGTGCTTCTTCCTTGCATTCCTAGCAATACCCTCCACCCCTGTTGCTTGAAATAATTGCTCACTCATCACTGTAGTGGGTTTAGCTGTGCTGTATGAATACAGAGATAAGAAACAATATTCTTTAGATAACAGTATAGACTCTTGAACAAAGTTCCTTCTTGTATCAGAGTTCAGTCTGCACCCTTATTTAAAAAAAACCCAAAACACACAAAACCCCAAACCAGCAACAAAAACCCTTCTTTGCAGGCATCACCTTAAAATGCAGCATGCAATATCAATAGTGCAGTACTAAGGACGTTTAAAATAGTGGTGGTGTTACAAATAAGATTTTCCTCACGGTTGACAATGTATTATTTGAAACAACCTCTTTTTCAGTGCTTCAGGCAGCAATGAAGTATTGCGTTTCAAATGCCACCACACAGCAATGCTGAGTAAATAATGGCTTAAATAAGAAGAAAAAGTTTTGTTTGCTTTTGCAGGTGTTAAATTTCAATAGGACAATCTAATTCAAACAAAGCCCTAAACAAAAGTTAGTGAAATTCCTGACTGACAACTTGAATTTCATGTTAGACAAGGCTCATAATCAAAATTCTCTCTCTTGGCTCTAAAATATCTAACCACTGATTTTTACCATGGCTGTAAAATTCTGAGATTGTTTTCTTTTAACCTCAGATATAAAATTCTTGTTTAAATTTTTAATGCATGGGGGAAAGAATCGCAGCAACTACATGTAGTTAAACAATTTCTGTCATGAGTATCCCTAAAAACCTCCAAACAGTAGAACTTATACTGACAAGTAAGTACATTACAGGAATGAAATTTGAATTTAGGTTATTTCTTTACTCTTCTGGTAGCGTGGTTATTTGTCCCTTGAGAAGGAATGCAATACTACATATCCATTACCCAGGTGGCTTCAAACTCACATCCTGCAAGCAATCTTAGAACACCAGGAAATAATAAGGGAATAATTTTTAGACCAAATAATTCTGTGTAATTTATAGGAAACTAAGCTGGAGTGAAACTCTGCTTGTAGAGAAGAGAATGAAAACTGCAAGTATTTTCAGTGCAAACTAGTGATGCCTGTGAGCCCCTTCCCACAGGACTCAAGCATGCAATCCTGCCTCAATGTCATCTTGGCCCCTTCAGAGTCAAGATGGGAGGACCAGGCCTGTAACTGGGAGGTTTAGTGAAGAAAATTCCATGACTTCACTATCACAGGCTCCCATTGCAATTCTTAATTGGTTACTTAAGATTACTCTCTCAGCCAACCCTTGTTAATGTGAAATGATAACCTTGAACTGTGTTCACAGTTTAAGTATTATCCACAGACCTGCACGAAGCAGGGACAAAGTCAGAAATTCTTTTGCATGCATGAGGTCAAAATTAAGACCATAGCTGTTTATAGGCATTATCACATATTGTATTAAGAGTTTGTGCTTGCCAGTCTGGAAATAGAACTTACCAGTTTGGTTCTGCTACGTTTAGCCATGGTGTTATTACCTGATTTCTTGTGAAATCTTATTTAAACATGAGTAAGGTGGAAGAATTGAATACTGTGTTCTTTAGAAAACCTAAGATTACATGAATTGAACAAATTAGTGGCTCAGAAATTATAAAAATTTCAGGAACTTGAAATTAGAGGAACTTGAAGTGGTCCTGGTCAGAACAGTTGCCCTGTTGTCATCTCAATCTAAATGACTATGCATGTTGTTTGACCTGGAAAGAGACAGAGGAGAAATTCTTCAAAATAACAAATTCCTTTAAATCTGATCTTTAACGTAATGATTCTCATTTTTTTGTTGTGGGGCTGGTTTTGGTGGTTTTTTTTTTTTGCAATGTGTATCTATGCAATCTGTACCATTATACACATCCTGTATATATGATGGATGGACCACTCTGTGGGTAAGGAACTGGATGGATAGTCACACTCAAAGAGTTGCAGTCAATGGCTTGATGTACGAGTGGAGATCAGTGATGAGTGGTTTTCCTCAGGGATCCACACTGGGACCAGTGCTGTTTAATGTCTTTACTTGCAACATGACATCAAGTGTACCCTCAGCAAGTCTGCCAACAACCCCAAGCTGTGAGGTGTGGGAGGGAAGGCTGCTGTCCACAGGGATCTTGAGAGGCTTGAGAAGTAGGTCCATGCAAACCTCATGAATATCAACAAGGCTAAATACAAGGTCCTGCATCTGGGTTGGGGCAATCCCAAATACTGTGAAATGACTAGATTGAGAGCAGCTCACTGGGGAAGGACTTTGGAGTGTTGAGCCAGCAACGTGTGCTTGGAGCCAAGAAAGCCAGTTGTTACGACATTTGTTACGAAATAAATACTGAGGAAAGGTGGAGAGTTAATAAAAAATTATTTATTAATCCAAACCCAGGTAGCTATACACAAATTATGGAAATTATATACAGGATCGTTACTGGGTTGTGAATGCCTTCAGAATATAGAAAGGGTTACAATAGTTGAGGAACAATATTTGGGAAAGATAAAATCCACAAAGTAGGGAACAAACCCACTAATAAGAGACAGAGACTCTCCCCGGAGACGCTAGGAAATACTCTCATCTTTACTCACGAGGCAGCGTTGATAGCAGTGAGAATTCCTTGTGCAGACTCCTATTCTTGGAAAGCCTTCCAGAACTTATAGTCCACACACACGTTGCAAAACAAAGCCAGATCGAGAGGGCGAGAGCGAGCTAGTGCAGTGCCGCGTGGAAGTGCTGTTACAGCCAGGGAGCTTTTCAGCAAGGGAAGAAGTGTGTGCTCTTCGGCTCTCTCTCCTTGTATGTCTCTGAGAACAATTACTGGCATAACATTACCAAAAGAAGCGGGAAAGTCAGCCTGTACCAACCCCAGGCATGCCAAAACACTGGATTCTGACATGTGGCATGGGGCCCCAGATGGGAAGGTGCCTTTCTCCTGCCCCCCCTTTCCCATGCTTTACTCTTTCACCCAGCCTGACTCCACAGAGAGAGGAGGAGAGAAGGGGTTTTGAGAGCATTACCACACCAGCTGCATCCTGGGCTGCATCAAGAGCAATGTGGCTAGCAGTTCAAGGGAAGTGATGCTCCCCTTCTACTCCACTCTCATGAAACACCACCTGAATTATTCTGTTAAGCTCTGCGGCCTCCAATGTAAGAAGGGCACAGACTTGCTCAAGCATTTTCAGAGGAGGGTCATGAAGATGATCAGGGGGCTGGAGCACCTCCGCTGTGAGAGAGTTGGGAAAGCTCCAGGGAAACCTTATAATGGCCTTCCAGTAATTAACATAGGCCTACAGGAAAGATGGAGAGGGAGTGCAGTGATAGGACAAGAGGTAACAGTTTCATATTGAAAGAAGGTAGATTTAGACTAAATATTAAGGAAAAAAATTTTCACTGTGAGGGTGGTGAGACACTGGAACAGGTTGCCCAGAGAAGTTGTGGATGCCCCCTCCCTCAAAGTGTTCAAGGCTGGGCTGGATGGAGCTTTGAGCAGCTTGGTATAGTGGACGGTGTCCTTGCCCATGGTATGGGAATTTGAACTAGACGATCTTTAAGGTTCCTTCCAACCCAAACTATTTTATGATTATATATAGATGTTCTATATACACATTAATTACATTCATCTCTCTCCTTTGAGACTAGTGGGATGGTGTTTGGTGGCACTGCTGAAGTGACAGAAGTGAGAACTATTGAACTATCTTCTTTATTTCTTCTAGGATTATTATCTACACAAGATTTCCAGCTTGGATCTATGTTCCTCAGCACCCGTGTATAGCTTCCTAGAGCCCTCAAAAGCCTGTCTGCTCTGCTTAGCAACTACTTTTGCATCTTTCCACTCAAAGATGCTTTTTCAATACTTGTGTGCCTGCTGTTTCTTTTCAGAGCCTGTCAACAGTGCCCTTCAAGCCACCTCATTGTTCAGCTCCTCTCGACTTTCCCCACTTCTCTTTGAGCCCTCACTCCTCACCTCAGCTGGAAGCTGGGGAGGCATCTGTACCAAGAGTCCTGGTCCTCTGTCCAGGCAAGGAGAGAGAAGAAAGCACAGTGCAATGAGCAGTGGAGTGATCCCTGTTGTTCACAGTAAGGAAGTAAGGTGTGGCTCATCCTGAATTTTCTAGAAACACTCTCATCAAAGTACAGCTGTCAAACAGGAAGGTTTATCAGGTGAGGGTTACTTGGAATTGCTCATCTAGACCCTACCAGAAAGGTGGGACATTAGGGATTAAGAATTTTGTTCTGTAAACAGAGTGAGATGGCTCCACGTGTTCTGGACTGGGAACAAGCTGCTGCGGGACTCACAAGGACCTTCACTAGAGCACTTATAGAGGGCAGTACAAGCAGGATAGAAAGGGCATGCTATAGCAGCCAGGAGACATTATATTATCCTAGCAGCCAAGTTGGTTTTACTATTTTCCATGTGGTTTTGGAATTAATTATGAATATTCAGTTAATAAACCAGTGAGCAGAATGTACCCACAGGTCTATCCATAAAGGAAGTAATTTACTGCCTGCTTTACAACAGTGCTGTGCAAACACTTGAGTTGCATTAAGTACTGCATTTCTAGGGGAATAGTGGCACATTCAGGTGAGCAAACACAACACTTTGGAGAAGACCAAGCACTTTAGGTCCATGCCCAGACAACACTGCTACCAGGCCTGCAACTGGTATAAATAAATGCATGTTGTTAATTAAAATATTGAAGAACTGAAAATTATCCCAATACACTTTTCAAAATTCAGTGTTTCTATTATTTCCACAGGACTTCCGCTTCATGCAGTTTGAATACAGCATTAGAGAGGCACTGGCCTTACTCCAGAACTCTCATGGTGTTCAGTCAGGATTAGGCTCAATATGGGTGTCTGAAACCAAAAGGGTAGAAAAGGAAACCCAAGGGCACATTATCACTTCCCAGCATTAAGAGTGATTTCTTATAAGCACCTTAAAATGCTCTTCAAAAATTAGAAGTATTTATAAATATGCTGCAACCTCTACATCCTGCTGTTACATCTGCCCCTGAATGAGGCAGATTTTCCTTTGTTCCTGTTCCTTAATAACAGAGCAGGTTTCAAATGTCACTTCTCATTTGTTCATTTCTCTGTATACATAGCACTGTTTATCACTGTGCAGTTTCAAACGCAACTGATCCAGATAGAGACTGGTGTCTGCAAGGGCCTCCTCAGGTATGCAGGGTTTTCTTACCCTAAAGCATGTATCTGAACTGTTCATTGGGACCCTGCAGTAAGGCATGTATCTCATTGTGCAGCAACTGCCTTCAGTTCATCCTTGAAACCAGTATCCTCCAGAACACAGCGAAATGACAATACTTGTTTAACCCTGTGCATATGCTTAAGAGTGTTGCTGAACTGGAGCCAGAATAAAGCATGGCTCCAGCAGCAATTCCAGAACATGCTCAAGGATAATAATTGACTAATCAGTTTGGGGAGAGCTGACAGAGAACTTCTAGTGACTGTGATCTTCAGTAAAACTAATTTTCATCCTTAACATTTTTAGAATTTCAGTATGGAGTCTGTACATTGTAAGTCACTGTGGCATACATACTGTTTTCTTGCAGACACAGGGGCTCTGCATTTTTACTCTCTACCCTCCCACATTCCAGTGCAATTCCTTTCCTTAATAAGCATACACAAGATGACCTCTGTGTTTCCTTCTGCAAAACTGTGCACTGTTTTCCTGAACTCTGGAGCTCATCTTTCTATGATAAAACGCGCAATTATTTTCCTGTGCAGCACTGTTTGCAGCAAGACTGGCTTTCCAAACAGATTTTCACCCTCTCATTAGATTGGCAAGAATTTAGTCAGCCTGGTAAGAAATCTTCGGCATGTGGCAAATTCATTTTACTTAAGCACTCCTTTACACTAGTCTTTCAAAAGAGCCTTCCAAATGCACAGGCAGACACTACTTCTCAGTCTACCCTTCCTTGTGCAATACAAACTGTTTGATAATGAGACAAGTAGAATCTGATTTTATGCAATTGAACATGAAAATATGTTAACACCTGTAACACAAAATTAGAATCTTTAGAATCATAGAATCATAGAATTGTTAGGGTTGGAAGGGACCTCAAGGACCATCTAGTTCCAACCCCCTGCCATGGGCAGGGACACCTCACACTAGATCAGGTTGCTCAGAGCCACATCCAGCCTGGCCTTAAACACCTCCAGGGATGAGGCTTCCACCACTTCCCTGGGCAATCTGTTCCAGTGTCTCACCACCCTCATGGTGTATAACTTCTTCCTAACATCCAATCTGAATCTACCTGTTTCTAGTTTTGCTCCATTCCCCCATGTCCTATCACTACCTGACACCCTAAAAAGTCCCTCCCCAGCTTTCTTGTAGGTCCCCCTCAGATACTGGAAGGCCACAAGAAGGTCTCCTCAGAGCCTTCTCTTCTCCAGACTGAACAGCCCAAACTCTTTCAGTCTGTCCTCATAGCAGAGGTGCTCCAGCCCTCTGATCATCCTCGTGGCCCTTCTCTGGACACGTTCCAGCACCTCCAGATCCTTCTTGAAATAGGGGCTCCAGAACTGGATGCAGTACTCCAGATGGGGTCTCACCAGAGCGGAGTAGAGGGGGAGAATCACCTCCCTTGACTTGCTGGCTACGCTTCTCTTGATGCAGCCCAGGATCTGGTTGGCTTTCTGGGCTGCAAGTGCACACTGCTGGCTCGTGTTGAGCTTCTCATCCACCAGCATCCCCAAGTCCCTTTCTTCAGGGCTGTTCTCAAGCCAGTCACTGCCCAGCCTGTATTGGTGCTTGGGATTGCCCTGACCCAGATGCAGGACCTTGCACTTTGTCTTGTTGAACCTCATAAGGTTGTCATGGGCCCACCTCTCCAGCCTCTCCAGGTCCCTCTGGATGGATCCCTTCCCTCCAGCGTGTCTGCTGCACTGCACAGCTTGGTGTCATCAGCAAACTTGCTGAGGGTGCACTCAATGCCACTGTCCATGTCTCCAGCAAAGCTGTTGAACAAGACTGGGCCCAGGACTGATCCCTGAGGGACTCCACTTGTCACTGGCCTCCACTTGGACATGGACCCATTGACAGCCACTCTTTGGGTGTGGCCATCAAGCCAGCTCTTTACCCACTGAATGGTCCATCCATCAAACCCAGACTTTATGAGCTTGGAGACCAGGATGTCCTGCAGGACAGCATCAAAGGCTTTGCTCAGGTAAATGACATCAGTTGCTCAGCCTTCATCTATTAATGTTGTGACCTTGTCATAGAAGGCCACAAGGTTTGTCGGGCAGGATTTGCCCTTGTTGAACCTGTGCTGATTGTACCCAATCACCTCTTCATTATTCTTCTGTCTCAGCAGTGCCTCCAGGAGGATGTGCTCCATGTTCTTACCAGGCACAGAGGTGAGACTGACTGGCCTGTAGTTCCCTGGGTCATCCTTCTTTTCCTTTTTCAAAATGGGAGTTATGTTTCCCCTTTTCCAGTCAGTGGGGACTTCCCCAGACTGCCATGACTTTTGGAATATAATAGAGAATGATTTAACAACCTCATCTGCCAGTTCCCTCAGGACCTGTGGGTGTATTTCATCGGGTCCCATGGACTTGGAACACTTTCAGGTTCTTCAGATGGTCACAAACCTGATCTTCACTCACAATGTGCAGTTCTTTCTTCCAGTCCCTGCCACTATCTTCCATGATCCCGGGAGTGTGGCTGGAGCCCTTGCCAGTGAAGACATTGAAGAAAGAAGTCATTGAGAACCTCAGCCTTCTCCATGTCACTTGTCACCAGCTCCCCTGTTTCCTTTCTGAGGGGGTCCACACCTTCCCTAGTCTTCTTTTTACCATTAAGATACCTATAGAAATTTTTACTGTTCCCCTTGATCTCCCTGGCTAGATTTAATTTAAACTGGTTAGCTTTTCTAACCAGGTCTCCTGCTGCTGTGGCAATTTCCTTATACACCCCCATTCTAGCTGTCCTTTCTTCCACTATCTATAGAGTTTATTTTCATGTGACAGCATGTCCAGGAGCTCCTTGCCCATCCAGGCAGGTCTTCTAGCATTCTTCTCTGCTTTCCTCTTTGTGGGGATACTTTGCTCCTGGGCACAGAGAAGGTGATCCTTGAATAGTGACCAGCTGTCCTGTGCCCCTCTTTCCTCTAGGGCTTTGTCCCATGGTACTTTAGCCAGCAGATCCCTGAAGTGATCAAAGTCTGCATGCCTAAAGTCCAGGGTTGTAATCCTGGGATGCGCCCTCCTAGTTGCCCTGAGGATCTTAAATTCTATTGCACCATGGTCACTGCAGCCAAGGTTATCCCTGAGCCTCACACTGGTCACCAGCCCTTCCATATTGGTGAGAACAATGTCCAGCATAACACCTTTTCTTGTTGGTTCCTCTACCATTTGGAGGAGGAAGTTGTCATCTATGCATTCCAGGAACATCCTGGAATGCTGGTACCTAGCTGTGTTGTCCCTCCAGCAGATGTCAGGGTGGCTGAAATCCCCCACAAGGACCCGGGCTTGTGCCTGTGAAGCTGCTTCTGTTTGCCTGTGGAGAGCCTCATCTGCTTGGTTCTGCTGGTCAGGTGGCCTATGGCAGACCCCTACAGTAACAACTCCTTCCCCTGTCTTCCCTTTAATCTTCACCCATATGCTCTCAACCAGCTCATCATCCTTCCCCAGGTGGAGCTCCACTGATTCCAGCTGCTCACTGATATAAAGAACAACACCTCCTCCCCTCCTACCCTGCCTGTCCTTCCTGAAGAGCTTGTACCTGTCTATCCCTACATTCCAGTCATGGGAATCATCCCACCAAGTTTCAATAATAGCCACTATGCATCCTGGCAGTACAGCAGCCCTTAACTCATCCCGTTTGTTGCCCAAGCTGTGTGCATTAGCATAGAGGCACTTCAGCTGGGCTGGCTGTGTCACCCTCCTAGGTGAATTCCCCTTGATTCCCTTGGGGTGTCCCAATGCTTCATCCTTGGCTTGGCTCAGGGCAACAAGTTGAGAGCCCTTGCTAGCACTCCATCCCTCTGCCTCTGGTGAGCTGCCCCAGTGTTTGTCACAGGCAAGCATGAGATTAACAACCCCTTCCCCCTTCAAGTCTAGTTTACAGCCCTATCAATGAGCCCTGCTAACTTCTGCCCTAGAATCCTTCTGCCCTAGAATCCTTCTGCCCTAGAATCCTTCTGCCCTAGACTCCTTTTTCCCCTCTGGGACAGGTTCATCCCATTGGTTCCTTGCAGTTCTGGTGCCCTGTAAACTGTGCTGTGATCATAACTATATATGATCATGACTATAACATCTTTCCCAAACTTCTCTCAATTATATACTGTTCCTTAACAATTACAGTTAATTCGTTGTTATTTTGCAGTCTCTGAAAACTCTTGAGCAGTGCACTACGCTGGTGGCTAAGGCATTGGCAATACAGAAACTGGATCTATGTAATTCTTAAATACCACTTACAGATCTTTTCCTGACAGTAGATGAGATGTAACACTCAATTACATTCCTTGATGATGCCCTTGATTAGTGGTGGTGGCAAAACTGCTCATCCCAGTAACCTACAAGTACAACATTTAAGTGATAATGCCCTCACAAATCAATACCTGCAAGAACAATGCAGTTTCGTTATTTTAGTGTGAGGGAGTTACTTGCATGTTACTTTTGGCGCAGGTTCCAATTTAATTCTGGTAAGTCAGTGAGAGCCTGGAGAATCTTTCAGTTTGCTTCAGTAACGGAGAATAATCCCAGTAGTGAAGGTTTATTCTCCAAGTATTAGCAGAAGTACTCCAGTTATCAGGCAGTTGATACTGTTAGCTCAAAGGCAATAAAATCTTTGCATTCAAATATAGGCTTTTGTGAGATCTTAGCTGATAGATGGATTTATAAATTGATAACACAATCTTGAATTTCTTAAGTTGTATTTAATTGAAGCATTTAGGAAGCATGGATCTTCCCAAAACAACTCAAGGAACAATACTGAAATTACATTCTACTTAGGAACTTTAATGTCTGTGAATTTCGACTTTCCAGGAAATCATTGTAAATTATTTTTAAATTAAAATTCTTTTAAAACTGGAATCTAGTTTTATTTTTGTCTGGATGAAGCTACTCAAAAAATACATAATGTGGATAGAGCTAACCACATATAAAGCAAATCTATACCAAACCTGCATACTTTTATTTTCTGCTCCCTCCTAAACGTTTTCCCCAATGAAGACAAATCAGCAGTGTGCTTTATAAAAAAAATTGCACAAACCTTTATATGCTGAGGGCATGTCCTCAAATTCTTGAAACGATTCTCTTAGGCTTCAATGGACTTCTACTAAAGCTCTGAACGTGAGCAAGAGATTCCTCAGGTTCATTTTCTGAGCAAGATCAACAGTGATGGAAGCGCCAAGTTCTAGAAAATGTTTTGTAGAAGTCTGTAGCATGCTGCTATATGTGGCTTGATATTGGTACTGAAGTGACAGCCTGGGAAACCCTACAATATAGAGTGAACCACCTTCTGGAAGAAAGATACTTTCTTTTCATAAATTAATGGGCAACAGATGCTGAGAGGAATACAATTCTTTGTCTTTTTTTCAACAGGGCTTCATACATAAATACACCTCTAAATATATGCATAAAAAACATACAGATAGAATTGCTCTTAAGAAATTACAAAGCACTATCAGGCAACCAGTAGCATAATCTTTAAGCAATACTTGTGAGAATAATTTTTAAACCATAACATAAGCAGCTTCTGAAATCCTACACCACCAATTGGACAAACAGAAACAACTTCTGCAGATTTTATGTACTGCACTCCACTTGACCTAAGTATGGGTTAAATCAGGAGATGGTGTGAACTAAACCAAAGTACAACTAAATATTTTGCTACAGCTGTTAGCAGACAAGACTGCAAAAAGTCCTCCCTCCTGGTCTCTTCTTAGCATGCGATAGGCCTATCACCTGGCAGAAGCTGTCCAGGAGTGTTTTGGCTCAGACTCTAGATTAACACAGATTTGCCTGTGCAAATTCGTGTGGAAGATGAAGGGTTTATGAGTAAATGAGTACTTCAGGGCCACACCAATATGCTGCTGGATTTCCAACCCACTGGACTACAAGAGGGTGCACCAGCTGTAGAAAACTAGGGGGTTCCCCTAACACCCCTCTCCATGTGGCTTGAGCTCTGCATCCTCCAGAGCTTCATCCAAGAACCCCAGGGATGATTCCTGCAAGACCGCAGACCCCTGCTAAGTCCACTCTCAGCCGCTGCTACCCTCTCCAGCCTGTCCCACCGCCGGCAGCAGCGCTGTGCCCATCTCCAGTGGGAGCCTCCTCTCATGCCCACCGCCATTTTGAGCGGGGAGCTGAAAGGCCTGGAGGTGGCAGAGCACCGCGGGGCAGGAACGACTCAAGTCTCCCCCACCTCCAGCAGGAAAGAAAGCCACAGTTATTTATTTTTAACCCAGGTCAGAGCCTGCGCCAGAACAGCCTCCACCCGCAGCAGTGACACCCAGTTTCGCCGAGGCACTACCCAGCCCTGCCTGACGGGGTGCCCCTCCCTAGGGGCCCCGCGCAAGCGCAGGCTGCGCTGACGGCAGCGCCCAGCCGCCGCCCGTGTCACCCCGGGAAAGAGGAACGGAGGGACTTTGCCCCGGGAGAGTGGTGTCGTCACACAGCGGCGGCCAATGAGCGAGCGCGATTAAAATAGCGCACTATAAACAGCAGCACGCGGGCGGTGGTTGGTTAGCGTGGGCGCAGGTGCGGTGCGGCGGTCGCGGGGGAGCGTTGCGCTCTCCTTGGGTTTGCCCGCCTTTCACCTCTCATCCGCAGCAAAGATTTTGGCTGTGCCAGCCGGCGCTCCGAGAAGCATTTCCTTCCCTTGGAAGAGGCTCCAGCACAAGGCGCGATGCCTTCAGGGCTTTGCTGTCTGGCCTTGTCACTGCATCGGCCCGCAAGGACTTGGTGACTCCTCGTTATAGAATCATAGAGTTGTTTGGGTTGGAAGAGACCTTTAAGGTCGTGTAGTTCAAACCCTCTTGACATGGGCAGGGACACCTTCCACTAGAGCAGTTTGCTCAAAGCGCCAGTGGCCTCGAACACTTCCAGCAGCTCTGAGATGGGCTGTTACAATCGAAAAAAAAGTGGAGTGACTAAGCTTAATGTGTTTGCCTATATTTTTCCATCTCTCCTTCATTATTCTAAACCATGATGCAACAGAAAATGGTTTCAGAGGTACTAGAGGGCCAAGGCCTTTCTGTATAAGCTTCAGGCTTGCCCTGCATGGAGTTTCAATGCTCAAGCTTCCCAGTCCTGTAACAACATGCGCAATAAGTAGATAACCTCATTCAGCAATGGAGAAACCTAAGGTGAGGTGTTCTTTTTATCCCCTTTTCCTCTGGGAAAGATGGAGATGCATCATAGGGAGGTGAGTGGAGGAGAACGGTATTAAGCAACTCATGAAAGCATAGCCTTCTATTTGGAGGGTTTTGCTTGACTTTTAATATAAGACAGAAAAATGTTGAAAACATGCTAAGATACTATGTCCAAGATTGCAAGTACTAGAAGTGCTGTGGGTCACTTAGAAGATATGTTCCTACTTGCTTAACCTGTTATTAGGCAATTACTATTGGCTGCTTTAGGAGACACAGTCCTGAACTGGACTAGAAGTGCTGCTGTTCTGACCCAGTATGGCCATCTCAATGTTTAACTGTCATTTGATACGTTTTTTTTTCACAATCTTCAATAGATTACAGACTGCAATTCTTGCATCAAACTTCTGTGATAACGCTAACACAAGTTCCTTGCACTCTGTACATCTCTGTTCTTTCTTGGCTGTTACTTTGATTGAGGGATGCTGTATGCTTGCATAATGCCACGCTGTCTAGATGAGCGCTGGTCCATGCCTGTATTTCTGAAATAATTACTTGCTATATTTAAATATTAATAATCTGTATTTCTGTAGATGGCCACAAACCGAAAGTTTTGTCACTCATATAAACATCCTAAGTAAGAAATCATGGAGTCTGGTCCTCCTTTGCTGACAGAATGAGCCAGATGGGCCATATGAGAAAGCGATTAAAATGCCAGCAATACCCACATAAAGAGTTCCAGATTTCACACTTTGAATCTGCAAGGCCTTGCATTTATTATCTAGGAGCATGGGATCAGATCTTTCAGGCCTGCTGGTGCTGAAGGGTGCGATCAAGAGTGAGAAGTCAGCATTGCAGAACAGGCATGGGAGCACTGTGTGGTGGCAGCCCCTACCTTTGCTCTCTGCCCTGAGCTGCCTGCTGCACCTTCACTGTTGAAGCTTGTTGATGGCTGTGGGCCCACAGCAGGTCCACACCCACCAGAGGTGTTCTCTGGCTCCACGTCTGTGTGTGAACATCGCCTTCAGCAGGGAGAATAGGGCATTTCTGTGCAGGGCATAGAGGACCTTGCCGAGGTGTCAGGCAGTCACTTGCTGAGGACCACATGCTGACAGCAGACTTGGAAATTGGAAATGGGGTCAGCTGGACTTGATCCTTGGATTTTTCCTGTAGCAGTAAGATAGAGTGGCCCTGTGTGACACAGGTAGCTCCTGTTCCAGCCTTGCTGCCAGAAGGAGATGGGTTGATGCGTACATTTTCCTCGATGCATTGGTTGTCCATATTCAACTTTCTTTTCCCAAAGACAAGCCATGTTGTACTGCTCAGGAGTGGAAGTGCCCTGAGATCATATAAGGAAACAGGAGCACGATCATCCTATTGTATTGAGCAATATTCAGCACAGATCTGAAAATTCCTTTCTTGTCAAGGCTGAAGAACTACTGTAGACTCTCATGCTCATTTTAAATATAATGGAAATACCAGTCCGAGCGCAGGGGTGAACAGCCTGGGGGAAGACTCTTTCCCTAAGGAGAAGTGGAAAGAGGAAAGGCATGTGATTTCTGCTTTCCCTTGCCATATGGATAGGATTTTACACCAGTGTAGGTACGGCTCTTGGCTCAGAGGCGCAATGTCCATGTATACAGGGATCCACCGCAGGATGAATGTGGGCTACCTGGCAAAAGCCAAATAGTAAACCTGTTGTTATTGCTGTTTGTCTCACCTGTGTTCCTCTTCTTCTGCTGATTTTGCAGGGGTAAGAGAAAGGCCTTACACATACAGAATGAGAGACAGCGCATGTTCACAGAGGTTGACAAGTGGAAGCCAGTCCTCCTGCAAAGCCCCTTTTATTCCATACAGTTTCCATTTATGTGGGTGATAACCAAGCAGCTCATGGCTTTAAGCAGACCCTCAGAGGTAACAGTTTCATAAGGATGAGCAGTTCTTCAACAGCTGCTTAAACGTGCAATTGCTCCTTGGAGCCTGCTGCTTTGTGTAATGCTTTTCTCCAAGGATGAGTTAGCATATAATGTAAATGAGGAAAATAAAATTGGACTTATTCTGTAGTCAGAGGACATAGGCCTGGAGGGGGTGAAGTTGGTCACTGAGCTCAGCCCCACAGGACCATCAGTAGGGATTGGGCTTCAGTCCAGAAAGTGCTGTAGAACAGTTATTCCACCTGCTTCACATTTGACATACCATGTTGGCTGCACACTCATAGTAGACTTCTGTACTTCCCACGAACTTTTAACAAACCCCACACTGTTAGTAGATGTCCAAAAGTCGTAAGTATGAGGTCCCATTGGAAGAGAGGAGAGGTTAGGGCTGCTAGCACTGTTATTAATTAAACAAGGGAAATACTACTGAATTTGGAAATTCCAGTATTAGTGAAATGATTGTTTGCAGCAACCCTGTTGTTTTAAAACGTTTTTTGTAAAGCTTTTTAAAATTAGTAGATTTTTATACCTGCTTGGAACAGAAAAATTAATTTCCCAGCTTTTTCACTCAAGGTCACCACCATCACATGTAATCTTAGTGGAAGGGATAAGCTTTTGGGAAGCTCAGAACTAGTGTCACTGCCAGCTTGCTCTGTCTCTGCCTGCAAATCTCAAGCCCACTACTCTCTCCATCAAGACTCTTTAGTGCTGCAGTTCCAGGTAGTTCCCATGGCAAATCAGTCCTTGGCACTACATGGAGCATGGAGTTGTCAGGCTCTCCATAGGCACCTGTGGAGTCTCCAATGTAAGGACCTTGACAGCTGCTCTGGCAAATCCTAATGCCTGTGGGTTTGGCTTTGCCACATCAGTAAAATACTCTTCAGAAACAGTGTATGCATTGGGAAGGACTGAGTTATTGAGAAGTACAGATCAAACATGGCCAGCAATCTATCCTTGAGCAGGGCAAGTGTAGTTCCTAGGCTGGAGCAGTCTCACATGATGAGCACTGGGTTACACGGGCACAGAAGCTGCCAGGCAACCTCACATACCAGCTCTATGAAGAAGTACATTGGTACTACAAAAGCTGCCCAGCCCTATAGAGAGCATGAACCCATGGGGAGTGGGTAAACCCTTACTAGGGCTTTCTCCACTTTCCTGACCCTTAGCCGTATGGGGATTTTGTCAGGCAGCTTACAGGAGAATGAGCATTTCTCTCCCTGGAGTAACCTCACATCTCCAGCCTCCAGACATTCACTTGCCACTGCTACACAGCAGAGACATAAGGATCAGCTTTAACTCTAGCAGGTACACAACTTTTCTACCTCTCATTACTAAGCAACTCCCTTCCCATATGTCAGTTTGTCCTTGCTGCACATTTCTAATGGTGCTTCGTCAAAATATTTTAGTGCAAATGGAAGGAAACGCAGCAGAACCTGCCCAGCCACTGATCTGTCTACTAGCAAGATGCCCTCTCTGGACCAGTGCAGTGCAATTTTTATTGGCCTAGGAGCAAGACAGACTCCTAAGTAAACTCTGTTGCTATTGCTGTCTTTAAGGTAAAATAGACTTAAATAATTCCCATTCAGCCACTGAAACGTGACAGCCAGACTGACTGCTGAGCACAGTGATGTCCTTCCACCAGCAAAGAGTCACTTGTAAAAGGTGGCTTGGAGATGGCCATTGTAATACTTTTTTCTTTTCAACTTGGGTACACCTTATCTACGTGAACATATGTTTTTAGTCAAATAAGCATTCCTGGTGGCCATACTGCTGTTACTGTTAAAGAAATGTTGTGTCTGGGGGGGAGAGGGGGGGTAGACAGGTTTATAAAGTTTTTTACCAAACACAACCATTAGCTTTTGTCAGAAGAACACAGACTGCACCATAGATCAAGGCTAAAAGAATTGTTTCCCCTATTCTAATGCATTCTGAAAACTTATTTTAAGATATTTTTACAATTTAGTATTATTTTCATGCACCCTTTTTAAAGTACAGATATGATTTACAGGCTTGGATGTATTTGTAAATTCCAGTGAAGCAGAGATGGCTCTCTCTTGTGTGAGTAATGTTGCAGGAAAAATATCTAAAAGAATTTCTTACATAACTTTCATACACTGTACCTAGTTTATAGCAGGTAGAGGTGAAATCCCAAGCACAGTTAGCTAAAACACCTCAGACTGACCTTGTAGTCTCATAACAATTATATAGCATAAGCAAACAAACACATTCCTCACATTTTACTTTAAAAAACATTGTTAGGAAGTCAGGAGCCTATCTTTCTTGATATGACCAAGTTGTACATTGTTCACATCACTTCAGGCAAGTGAGGACAAGGACTTTCTGAACAGCACTTTCAATGTTATGTGAAAATCAGATGTGATGTATGAGCTTTGGAATGTCTCTTAAACATGCTCTGGACCTTTCATAAGCAAATATTCCTGAATTATTGCAATGGATACAATGCATTGATTTTTCTTACAGCAATTTAAAAATAAAAATAATGTCACAGACAATTTAAACACAACAATTAAACACTCTCTAAATAAATTTTCCAGCTAATAAAGCACAAAGCAGAAATGAAAATCTTCCAGTTGGCCACTTT
The DNA here is from genome assembly GCF_027791375.1 of Indicator indicator. NCBI lineage: Eukaryota > Metazoa > Chordata > Aves > Piciformes > Indicatoridae > Indicator > Indicator indicator. The sequence continues at coordinate 16,705,646 of NC_072011.1, read as the reverse complement.
CCCCTTGGACAATTTCCAAAACAAATATTCAAGTCAGCATTTGGTTGCTTGAATCTTTTCACAAATATCCACAGCAATCCCTCTTAGTGATACTAAATCTTTTATAAAGATATGACAAGACATCCAGTAATGAGTAATCCCTAAACCTGACATTTAATATTCCACTAAAGAAGCTAAAACATTTACAATTCTCACAAGCCACACCTTAACGTTCTTTGTATTTATTTTAATCCAGATAAAGTGAGCCATAATAAGACTGATTTATATGAAGTCATGACAGGAGTCTCCAGCCTTGTGAAACAAAATCAATGTCAAATCTTGGTCCCATTGACCGCAGTACCTAAACCAAATTTTCACTTCCAGTCTTTGACTCTTGTCTTGTGAGTCATCAAAAGAAACTGAACAGTTGTTCTCAAATTGGCATGGATAATTTTAATTTCAGGCAGATGGCATATATTTGGATAATTTTTGGAATGAATGGTAACTGAAAAAATACAGCACATTATGCTGAATTACTGCAACTTAAAAACTAGAGTTTGCAGAAGAATATTCCATCTTTAGAAAGTGTCCATGGTCTGCTAGATTAATTTTGGCCTCCAACCATTTGACTACAGACAGTCAATTTAGCACATTTTAATCTGCTGATCCTCAAACCACTGAGTGGATTTGTTGGTGGTTACATCTCATTACTTCTGAGTTTCAACTGCCTACAGAGAGAAGTAAATACCTGACACCTTCCAAGGGAGCTTTTATATGTAAGAAATAGCTGCCCCAGACGTCCTGGACCAGGATGCAGGGAAGGCAGGATCTGCCTTTGAACCCACACATAGAAGTGGTCCAGTGAAAAGTCTGGACATCCCTTCTGAGGGTATGAGATGTGGAGCAGGTATTTGTATCTTCAGGTGTCATTCCTGGGATCCCACTCTTAGCCTGGGATCTGGCCTGCTGGGTTGGCACATGTGGCAGGTAATGCTCAGACCCAAAGGGCTTTGTGTACAGCAGCCTCTGTCAGGGCAGAAGAAACAAATAGGACAACAGCTTTCCTCTTCGTCATTTCCTAGTGATCCGCTGTCCCCCAGGCTCACCCTGGCCATGTCTGTCCTCTCCACCTGCCCTGGGCAAGGAAGTGAGGGTGGCCACTGACATCTCCTCTATCAGCCCCATTAAGCCCTGTGATGGTCCCTATAAGATGAGCATAATCCTCTGTTTCCCAGTCTGACCATTTTGGTATAAGTCAGAAGGTAGACTTTTACTACCATTTAAGTTTTCAGGTTTTGATTTTGATCTGAAGCTGTGGAAAGTGTGGGGTTTTGGTACCTTTCCAGTTTGCATCAGCAAGCCAGACAGTGGTCTCCTGGTCACTCCCACAACTCCCCAATCCCTAAACCTACCTCCATCCAACCTAGGGAGATTCCTGCAGAAATATTACATAACCCAAAAAGCATGATAAGCAGAAACAATGCTAGGAAGGGCTTTACACTGAATAAGCACCGCATGACAAACGCTAAAGCAATGCCTGCAACGCCAGCCAACCGTGGCCACGGTGCAAACTGTGGACAATAGGTGGTTGTGCAAGCCTGCCTCTGAGGGAAGACGCCAAATGCAGGTGAATGTGCTTTGCTTCAGTGTTTTCAGTGACATCTGCTGGTAATAGGCTGCAGATTCCTTTTAAAAGTCTATGTACGAGTTCAAGTGGCTAATACAAACTGAAGTATTTTGCAAAGTTGTGGTTCCCAAAATGTATCTCTCTCTGACAAAACCACTTAATGACCATTGTGGTAGTTTTAGACTATGCCTAGAAAATTTTCCACAGATCTTGAACAGAAAGTGATAGAATGTAACCATTGGATGTAAAAGGGAAAATAATGATAAGGTCTAAATAATCCCACTGGTCTGAAAACCAACATAAAGTTAGTTTGCAAACTAACTTCCTCTCTTTTTTGGCTTCCTTCGCTCTGGCAGATACTACCTACTGCTTCTGCTGGCTTTGCTGACCTTGGCTGCATTGCTCTGTTGTGGCTAAGTACTAACAGCCTGGTCTCTGCTTTTCTCCTTTCTTCTCTTGTCCTGTGTACAGGGGAAGGGAAGGGAACAGGGAGGGGGAAGCTGTTGGTAACCCCCTGGTTTTGTCCAGAGGGGTTCTTGTGTTGTTTATAAATTGTAAATATGTGTAAATATTGTCTATTTTGTACCTACTCATTGCATTTCATAGTTCTAGATTGTAGTTTTGCTTGTAAATGTAGCTTCATTTGCTTCCAACTGAGCTGGTCTGGCAATTTTATGTTGGGGGTAATTTCAACCCACCACAACCATGCTTCACTGGAACAGGTTGCCCAGGGAACTTATGGATGCCTCCTCTCTGGAAGTGTTTAAGGCCAGGTTGGGCAGGGCCTTGAGCAACCTGCTCTAGGGGATAGTGTCCCATGGTAGGGGGATTTGAACTGGATGATTTTAAGGTCCCTTCCAACCCAAAAGAGCAAGGACTACCCAGGAGATTGCCTGTACACAGCATGGTATTTTTTGATGGTGGTAAACACTGGACCCAAAGAAGCCACCAAAGTATTTAGTGTGCCGGAAGAGCAGTTGATGGACACCTGTTCTCTATTACTGTTAGCTACATAGACCCTTTGTGAGTTTTCCAAGCCTCATAGCCCTTCCAAATCAATGAACGTGGCAAAAATTCAGCTCCCAAATTGAAATACATAATGTGAAGAATAATAATGACAAATTAAAAGGCCAACTGTGAATGCAGAGGTGCTTAATAAGGAAAATAGGACAGCACAGAGGTGCTGCAAAAAGCTCCGTTGGTAATTGATGGGCTGACTTTTGCACACATAAAAAAAGGGAATTGTCATCAATGGAAGTGAGTTTAGCAGTGTGCCACCAATATGTTTGGGGCTGGAGCACTTGTCCTGTGAGGAGAGGCTGAGCTCCCCTCCAGCCTGGGTCAGACGATGATCAGCAGAGGCAGCAAATAGGAAAGCTCAAAACAGGGGCAGATAGAGCATGTTTGTTAACATGCTCTGAGCTCTCTGTGCATACCAGATAAGGTGTCTGTGACTGTAAAAGTTATTAAAAAATGCAATTTAATGGGAATGTGATGGAGTTACTCATCAACAGTATGTCCTACAGCAACATTCTCCTTAGGACGTTTATTCAGTAGTCACATACAAAACTTCTCACTTAAAAGGAAAGAAAATTCCCTCCCCATCGAAGAGCTACATGAAGAAGTGATCCTCAAGTGTACATACTGGCAATATATATGCTGGGATAAAACACCAGCTGTAATTATCCAAATTATACCTTAACAAATAAGATTCTGGGTCCTCATTAAGCTGAAATAAACCCAAAGGAAACAAATACAACTGTGTGTCCAGAATCACTGCAGGAGGAAAACCACAGGAATGAAAGGTGTAAGACAGCAATAAGATCTTGAATTACAAGGTCTTGACTGAAAGACAAGCATTACAGCAGTCTGTGTCCTTGAGTGGATAGCATGACATTGGGAGATGTCACTGAAGGCTTCCCAAAGGCACGTGAAAACCTGTGGTTGTGCTGTGCAGCTTTCAAAGCACTCCCAGTTGGCCTCTGCATCTGCCCTTTCTAAAAAGCAGAATACAGTGGTGGTCTCCATGTGCCTGACTTTACCACCAGCAGATGTGAAAGCTCCCTGTCAGTGCCTGTCCCAAAGCACTGTGACCACGTTTAGCTGAGACACAGCAGCCTCTCTCCTCTTCCTACACTAGCTGTTTAATAGCACAGGCACTAGCAAGGACAGGGACATCCTCTCCAAAAAGCCTGTGGGCTGCCACCACTAAGTCCCAAGTACAAAAGTGATTCAGTCTTTCTGGATGCTTCTGTAAAGGAGACTTCTGTATTTATGATTATTTGAACCATCACCCTGATGCTGAGGAGATTTAGGTATGGGTCTGGGCCTCCAGAGGGGTTGCTGATTTCCAGGGCACATGGGCTGGCGTGTGGCTGCCATATGCACATGGGTCTGCACAGCCAAGGTTTGGGTGCTGCAGGGTCCAGGCTGCTCAGAAAGTGCCAACTGTTGGGATTTTTTTTGTCATTTAGGAAAAATGCAATCCAGGATGTGTCAGCTGGAAGGAAACATTTTTGACTTTGTTTTTGATAAGAAGTCTTCTGGTCCTGTGGGTTTAAGAAGTGTTCATTTCCCCAGAGGGCAGATGCCCTCTCCTCGAGCTGACTCTGCACCCACGGGAGGCCTCGGGGTTTCCAATTCCTAGTCCCTGGCCAGAGCCACAGCGGCATCCCGTAAGAGTGCATGTGTATGTGCATGTGGGTGCAAGGGGAAGCAGAGGGGACAGAGGGAGCTGACTTTGCAGGCACTAGAGGGCAGGACAAACCGTGGTAATCCCAGCACAAGAGACGTGGAGAGACACTGATGTCATCTGTTACACATTGTACCCCCTGCCCTAGTGACACCTGGCTGGACTTCCTCCTCTGCTAAATCCCAAAGGTATAGTCTGGTTGTACTTGCAATGTGAGGAGCCAACACTTATGGCCAGCCTACTCAGTTCACCCTACTCAGAATGGTTTCAACTGGAAAGGGCCTTTAAAGATCATCTAGTCAAATCCCCCTGACATGGCTAGACATCCCCTACTCTGTTTACACCAAATTCCTGGTTTTCAGGGCTTTCTAACTGCATCTGCTGAATATATCCACAGCCTAAGTCCCAGGCTGTACTGTTTCAAAGTTTCAGCAGAGCTGTTTGAGTTTGTCCTTTGAGATGTTTCAGTAAGCTACCCTTGTCACCTCCTTGGCAGAATTTGTTGGTTTAGCTTTACACCACCATCATGAGGTGCCTTAGCTGGGAGGTGGGAGAAGTTGTGCAGCAGAACTCCAGCATGCTTTGTGAGATTGGAGCAGAGGCTGTAGCACACAGATAGGCAGGATGCTGGACTTCTGCTTTGTGTTTTGTGTTTCACATGGAAATCCCCCTGCAATATTCAGGAGGAAAAAGGATGAGGCAGAATCAAACAGAGAGCAACCAGTAGTTATTCTCTGAAGTAGATCTTCTAAAATGTTTGTATCCCACATGGGCTGAAAAAAAACCCAAACAAACAAATAAAAAACCCCAAAACACACACACACACACACACACAAAAATCAAAACCAACCAAACAAAAAAACCCACAAAAAACCAAACCAAAACAAAAAAATTGGGAAATCTTTGGAAGAGCTTAAGCTCCTGGCTGATTTGAAAACATGTCCAGGGATATAGTACATGTGGAAATCCAGTCTTACAGCACACTGTAAATGACAGGACATCCCCTTCTTGCTACTCCTTCATGTCTGAAATGAAATACACAGACACAAAATGCAAATTGCATGTAGAGCAGGCTGTACAAACCCAAATGAACCACTCAACAGCTGCCTGAAAAATGCCTGCTATGCCTCAGAAAAACACAGATTATTGTGGCCTCATTACCAAATCCAATGTAGGAAGCAGCTTTATTCTGTTTTCACACTGCAATAAACTCGTTTAGCCTGCAGTCCCACATGTGCTGCTGTGATTCATCTCCAGCACCTCTGGCCACTTTCCCATGAGCAGAGCTCATGGCACAGACCCCAGCATTGCTCCCCTCCGCAGCTGCTGCTAAGTAGTCACCTGTGTAAAGCTCTAGTATTTCTTCCTCATGGAGACCTGGATGCAGCACTCAGCAAACATCCAGCTATACATTATGTTATGTACTTATAGCAATGTATCTAGAAGAAATGCCTTCCTTGCTGCTTGAGATCCACCAGCAATTCCTCTGGTGCTCTTTTGGCCTGAAAGGACAAATAGTCCTCATCCCATGCCACCTGACACCTGTTTCCCTGCAGACCATGGGCTTGGACTCTTTTGCAAGCAGGTTTCACCAGTCAGAGCTAGGGACAAGAAAAAGGTGTAGATGTGCCTCTTTTCCAAAGTGTACAAAACCTTCAAGACACAGTTCCTGAGAAGCTGCTATGATATATTGTGGCATGTGCAGACCCACAGCATTTGCAGTGCCTGACCTACACACAGCAGCTCAGGATATGATCTATGACATATCCTTATCTCATTAGCTGACAGGAAGAGAAATGTCCATCTAGGGATGATGTGAACTCCAGGCTTGAAAATAAACCCTGGGAAAGTCCCTCAAGATCAACTGGATGACTGAACAAACCAACATGGGTGCAGGTCACCCCACCCCCACTATACTTACTGGCACCTCAGGCAGCTTTTGTCCGAGGTGCAAAGCATTCATGTGGCCCAATGCAAGAGTCATGTGCTCTCTGTCGGGTGCTAGGTATCTTCTCAAGTAGAGACCCACCGGACTGCACAGGCACCCACACCACTCCTCACACACCCATGAACTAAGACATTCATTCACTGCGGGGCCCCGGCCAAGGGCTCAGCACACCGTGCTTCCCAGCCCTATGATCCAGTCCACAGAGCTTCACACAGCAAACAGCACACAAGCAAGAGGCTGCACATCTTTTTTTGATAAAAAGAAGGATTATGATATTTGTCTTCCCAAGCTACCACGAGATAATGATGGTGCAGATCTGGACACACTATAGTTGTAGTAGCTGTTAATTAGCAGGTTTCTGCGTGGGTCATAAAGTTCGTTTGATTTACTGTGTAACAGAGTCTAGGGCTTGTCAGTGGCTGCTTTCAGCTCCTGCTTTTTGATGCCCTGCTTATCTCTGTGCTTAGCTGTGCCTGGGAACATTTTGATAAAGGCAGCAGCCATGCACATGGCCCTGGCATGGGTAAGGCTTCTGTGCTTGGAGAACTGTCCTGAAGAGAGGTGATGTGGGTGCCTTTGGTGCACAGGCTCCAGAGGTCCTTGTACTTGCTTATCTAAGCCACTTGGCCTCACCTGAAGCCTCTGGCAGATAACACCAGGAGAATCCTGAGGTCTGCCTCCAGGGTTTTGGAGCCAGGGATATTGAGGATATGAAGCCTGCTATACCCTAAATTCGAAAGAGATACTAGCAGCATATGAGGGAGTCTGAGATGCTTCAGAAGTTCCTGGCACAGAGGCATAGGTCCTGTGGTTATCATGTTTACATGCACTGCACTGGTTGTTTAAAACGGAACATCCCCTCTATGTATCACACAACCGACACTATATACAGTAAGTAGGTAGTGCTAATCATGCAGCAGGATTGAATGAGGAGCCCCAACCACCCAGGAATCCTCAAAGAGATCCCAGACAGGCCAGAAAGCAGAGATTTCTGGGCATTGCCCAAGGAGTACCACCCTACAAGTTATCAGAAAGTAAAAGGTAGAGTGCTCTGTTTACCAATGGATCCTGTAAGAAACCACTGGAAGTGGAAAGCTGCTGTGTGGACACCCACATGACAAGTTGTTGAAGCTGTTGCTGAAGAAAACGAGTCAAATAAGTTTGCAGAAGTAAAAGCCATCCATCTGTCTCTTGAGATTGCTGAAAGAGAAAAGTGGCCAGTACTCTGTCTCTGTAGTGACTCATGGGGTGATGGCAAATGCCCCATAGAGCTGGTTACAGCAAGAGAAGGAAATCAACTAGCAGCACAGAGGTAAACCTACCTGTACTGCTGCATTATAGCAAGACATTGCTGCCTGAGTAGAAAACATTGTGAAGGTATAGCATGTAGATACTTATGTACCCAAGAACTGTGCCACTGAAGAACATTAAAATAATGAGCAGGTAGGCAGGCAACCACAACTGGGAGTGTAAAAGTGAGCGATTTGTAGTTCAGTGGACCCATGAACATAGGGAGAAATTCGACATATGAATGGGTTTGTGATCAAGGGGTGAACCTGACCATTGAAGCCATCACACAGGTCACCCTTGGATGTGAAATGTATTTAGTCAAGTGAGCCACAGGAGTAAAGTACCCCTGGAATAGAGGGCAGTGGTTGGATTATTGATGTTGCAACACCTGGAAGATTTGGCTGTATTGGGCCACCTGCCAAGGCACATGCTACAACATGCTCACGGTGTTGGAAGCCACCACCAGGTAGTTGGCACTAGAACCTGTACTGGTGCCTGAAACAGCATTTGGGCCTTGAAGGACAAGCTCTGTGGTGATAAAACTGAGTCAGACAAACAGGACTTATTTCCCAAATAATCTGATAGGGTCCTGGGCCAAGAAACATGGAATGAATTTGGTGTGTCAGATTCCCACAAGCCTCTTCAAAGGCTGAACGATACAACAAACTGTCAAAGACTGCTGAGAACACTTGAGTGCTGGGGGTGAAAAAAACTTGGATGTAAATTTAGCGGAGGGTTTGCTAGCTGTCCTAGTCCTGCCCATGCAATGTTGTATTGCAGGAGATAAGGTTCCTGCAGTGGTGAACATAAGGAAGTGACCAGGAAGGATAGTGTGGGTTGCCACTCCGTTGGGTAAAAGGCAAACCTACTCAAAGGATTGTCTTCACTCAAGGATCCTGGTGCATTTGGTGGGTAATGTAGAAGGATGAAGTATCTCAAGGAAATTTAATCTTGGGGGGAGAAATTATGAATTGAGTCGTATGCAAGTAATGCAACAGGAACTGCCTGAACTGGTGGAGAGTGTGCTTCACCAGGAACTTAGGTGAGTGATGACCCAGCCCAAACTGATCTTGGCACCCAAAGATCCCATCATGTGGGAGGTGATCTTGATGGGGCAGAGGTCACTGACTGTTCTTAAGGACATTATGAAGAGGAGGCCTGTGGGATGGGAGTATGATACTTCTCTATATGTCAGGGAACAAGGTATAGTTGTTAATGACATATAAAGCTGACCATTGGATGTAAAGAAGGTTCAGGTATGTAGTGTAAGTGTTCGTAAGAGGGAAATTCAGGAATGAGAAGCAGATAGAATGGGGTGGGCAGAGGATACCTAAATGTATTGGATAACATGGGACCTGAACACAGCACAAATGGTTTGGAATTCGGGATGGAGATTGTGCTGAGTCTGGCTGGGATGAAGTGACAAAGTCAACTTTCCACATCACAGCCTGTATGGTGCTGTGCTTTGCATTTGAGGCTACAACTGGCCAACAGTGCTTGCATGGTGTCGAGGCTTCATCTCTCTTTCCTGCCCCCCCAAAACCGAGTAGCCTGGGAATGGGCAAGAGGTTGGCAGGTGACACAGCCAGGACAGCTGACCCCAGTTGACCAAAGGGGTATTCCGTACTACATGATATTGTATTCAGCAATAAAAGCTCTGGGAAAGAATGAAGAAGGGGATAGACATTTGTGATTGTGGCATTTGTTGTCCCATGCAATCATTATGCGTGCTGAGACCCTGCTTCCCACACAGTGGAGGGACATCTGCCTGCTGATCAGAAGTAGGGAAGGAATTCCTCTTTTTGCTTTATTTATGTACACAGCTTTTGCTTTTCATATTAAACTATCTTTATCTTGACCCACAAGGTTCTTTTTTATCACGTTTTCTCCCATTCTGCTGAGAAGGGAGTGAGAAAGCATCTGGGTAGGTGTCTGGCAGGCAGTCACGATTATCACACCTCAGTCACATGCACATACATACAGGCTTTGTACATATGTTTGTGCATCTGAACATACATATGTTCTTTTCCAAGCTAATTCACTTAGCACCAGCAGACAAACAAGACCAAGTCAGCTTTTCAGATGGTGAAAATAAATGTGAAAGAAACTTCAGGTTGAAGAAATGCTATCAATTCTTTGAACTAACTGTTATTACTGTATTGCACAGAGCTTCCAGGAGAGTAAGAATGAGCAATGTTGACTGAATGTCAGTGAAATACTATTCCTGCTCAAAGGAAAATCCAGATGCCAGTGCAGGTCCTGCATTGTTTGGGTAGTCCGAGCAGTGCCGTTGGGGACACCTGAGGGGTAACTGTCAATTGAAGTGATGGAAGCAGAGCCTGGATCTCAGTATGTACAAGACGTGACAGATGGAGTGCAAAAGCAAATGGGCTGGCTGGCAGCAGGCACTTTAGTAATGAAGCATCACAGGAGCTTGCAGTCTCTTCTGATTTTACTGGGCTATGTTCCAGAATGTGTCTTCACCTTTTTTTTTCTTAAGTATCTGCAAATGAAAGCCTGCTAAGCTCTTGGATAAGGTAAGTGCCTCTTTAGCTTCTCAGTCTCTTATAAATTTCAAACAGCAATTTTTATTATCTTAATTGGTGCCTGCCTGTTTTAATTAGGCATCACAGTTAATATTACACTGTTGACACATATGACGCTTCGTGCGGAGCAAAACATAGTTTTTTAAATCATAGGCACTAGGAGAAATACGAATTGTAAGAAATGACCACGCTTGCAAGTGTGATTTTCATTTTCTTCCTTTCTTTGTAGTCTTCAGTTACCACCTTCTGAAATTCTCCAGCATTTTACATGCAGATAGACCACAGCCAAGGCATTTGTGAGCTTAGAAAAAAATGTCTTCCCTTTACAGTGATCTGGAAAACATTTCTGATCTAAACAACAATAGGCAGAAAGCAATGGTCTCTCTCATTTCTTTGAAGATCTCAAGCTGTAATTTTATCTGTTTAACTTGAGCTAATATCCAATAATAAACAAATGTGTAGAAATCAATCACTCCTTGTTATGTTGTCCGGGAACATATTGCAACCTCCAGAAAAGCTGGCCTGCATTCATGTCCTGGAGGGCTTAACTGAGCCTTCACAATAGTTACACTGATGGTGCCAAACATCATGTAACTTTCCTGTTGATTTTTACAGGCTGTCAGAGGGTGTCACGAAGGGAACCCAGCACCTTGAAGAGAAGTTTTATTAAGATTTTATACAAGAGATATGTTCAGCAATAAAGCTGATAAAAAACACAAGAGGGGAAAAAAACCAAATAGCAAACAAACCAAAAAGCCGTCAAACTCCCTGGATCACACAGAGCTAGGAAGGGGAGGGTACTACTGGCACAGCCAGCTATTATAATGCAACCAAGGGCAGAGTCGTTGTGATTCGATGGAATTTCTGCAGGAGTCTGTCTGTCCATTCTGGTCTGCTAGTGTCACTGGTCTGAGTGTTTTTGAAAGGTTGGGTTTTTTTAGTTTGTTTGTTTGGTTTGGTTGGTTGGGGTTTTGGTTTGGTTGGTTGATTGGGGTTTTTGTTTGTTTGGTTTTGATTTTGTTTTGTTTTCTCTAAGGAGTGCATTGAGGTCATGACAATTCACCTCTCCTCAAGGACAACTGGAACTCTTTTTAACCAGCTCTCATTTGCCAGGGCACTTGTCCTTCACATGGGAAAGAGCAGTTCCTGTGCATTTTCTTAGTGAAGATATCATTACCCAGACTGCAAGAGGTGGAGGAGACAATTCATCATTACTTGAAACAAATCCCTTCGCTTTAGCTGCCAAGCAGCACAGTGCAGTGAGATTAGGTCACTTGTAAAATATGATGGTCAAGTACAGGCAAGTCTGTAGAAGAAATAACCCACTTTGAATGGATAAAACTCCCTTGTGCTTGGGTCACTTAGATTTCAAAAAGAAGATGGAGCATGTTGGATAGTAGAAAGTCAGTCACAGTTGTTTAAGAGCCCTGTGCAATTCTTACCAGAATTAAAAGGGTGATTCACCAAACCTGTGCCCGGGAGGATACTGAAGATGTGTTTTCTAAACTGAACTGGACACTAGCAAGGATGTTGAGTGTATTATAGAGCTTTTATCTCCAGGCCAGTGGTGATACAAACTCCCATCCCTCATGTCCCGTGCCTCCATCCCTCATACTTGCCTTCCTGGTGGACTACAATTTAGGCTGCCAGTTCCCCAGCACCCGTGCTGGTTATTTCTGAAACTCTGTGGTATTGCATTCATACCTGCCACGTTGCCTCAGTAATTATCCTGGCAAAAAGGGCTTGGCTGCGCCACCAATAAATAAAGAACCGTGAAGGGTTTTCTTTTTGTAAGTCATTCTCACTTCATTTCTCCCTACTCCCATTGATCTGCGTTTCACTTTCCCGGTGAGCTTGGCTCGGCCAGCGGCCAGCTCGGCATACTGACAGTCCCCCCGAGTTTGGCGACTCCTCCCTCGCCGGGGAGGGGTGGGAGGCAGCCGGCAGCGGGGTCTCCGCTCACTCCGCTGCTGCTCCCCTCCCGAGGCAGACAGGCTGTTTCCGCGCTCCTCCGGCCGCTTCCCGGCGCGATGCCGGGGCCGCGGGCAGACGGCGGCCAGCTCCCTGAGTCCGAGGCGGTGAGTGCAGCGGGGCGGGAGCCGCGGAGCAGGGCAGGGCCGAGGTGGGGCTGCGGGGCAGCACCCACCTGCCCGAGTGTTAAAGGAGATTCTGGCTGCTGCTGCCGGATAGTTGGGATAGAGCCTGCTGGAAAACTGCCTCAGGGTCTCTGGGCCTGGTCTTGCATTTGTTAGAAAGCAAAACCCGAGACTCCTTTTGCCTAGATCTGGACGTTGGTGTCCTAAGGCACTGGACCAATCTCGGGCGGTTGGGTTCAGAGGGCCCCGGAGCACAGAGCGCTCGCTGTAGCACGAAAGAGGGACATGGGTGTCAGGTGGTGTCCAGGTCAGATTGTCAGAGGTCAGGCGAAGGTGCAGTCCCCCACCTCTTGCCAGAGACAGGATTTGAAGAGACTGGTTGGTGACATCCGTGCACGGTCAAATTTATCAGACACTGCTTTAGGACAGCAGGGTCCTAGAAAAGAGAACAAACCAAAACAAATTCCTCAAACACGAGTAAATGGGTGTTGGTCAAAATAAACCCAAAGAGTTTCTTGGCTCTATCTGTGTGAGACAAGGGATTTAAGAGAGGATTTTTGTTGTCGTTGGTTTTGTTCTTGTATGGAGAGATACAAGATCATTGCAAGAGACGTGCCTGCTATTAGTGCACACTGTGAACTCTGTCCCATAGCACCTGGTAGTCTGATGTTGACCAGGACCAAAGCCTGGTCCCAAGGGGGGGTCTCAGCTGCAGTGATTGCTTCTGTCAGCAGGGAGAAGAACCCCTGCCACCAGACCATCGATTGCAAGGCCAGAAGGGACCGTTATATCATTTAGTCTGACCTCAGACAGAAGTGAGGTGCCGTCTGGAAAACAAAAAGAAAATTGCCAGGGACTGAATCTCTTCACCAAAACACAATATTTCTTCATGGCATTGTCAGCTTCAACAAATATGTTATGAACTTCCACCAAAAAAATGAGACTGGAGACAGGGGCTTTCTGCATGAATCACACAGATGCATGGATCAGAAGCAGAAGCTTCAGAGCTTCCAAAAACAAAGCATGCCAGTTGATCTGGTTTTCCATTGTTCCTCCTCTTCTTCCAAACTAGGGCTGCTAGCAGAAATGGACTGTTTTCCAATAAGAAAGAGCTTACTGAAAAAAAAGCCAAAGGAATTTAAAGAAAAAAAATCCAAACAAATATTGGTCAATTTTTAAAAAATGGTAAAAAAAAAAATCAAATAAATGTATTTTTTCTCTGTTATTCCCATTTGTTTCTTTTTATCCTCTTTCTATTTTTCTATTTCCAGTGAGTAAGCAGGAAGGAAACAGAAAGGTGATTATTTAGCAGAGAAAGTTGGGATGCTGACTGCCCTTTAATATACATTGACAAAATTGCTATCTTCTTTAGACATAACACAGCCCTAGCACTCACACCCATAGCATGGGGCTGGATCCATCTTACTGCACATTGACATTCAATCTTGTCTTCACTTACAGTTTTATGGATCTGATCCCTCCACTGTTTTACTGAAGCCTGGTACTTTTTCAGAGTACCAGTGGTCCCCCAAAAATGGAACAAGACAGAACTGAATAAGGCTTCTCAACTTATATCCTGCTTTTTCTGATGTTAACAATGTGCAATGCCACAGGAATGGAGTGTCACAGGGGTGCCAGGCTGTACAGGAACATAATCCCCAGATATAAGAGGGATGAATCAGCTCCCCAGTACTGTGCATCCATCAGTACTGTGCATCCATCAGTCCTGTGCACCATCTGCCTCAGAACAGTTGGGTCCTCCTGGGAACCTGAGAAATGCATATATCCTGCAGATAGTCATGGATTTCTGGCTCACATTTTGTGGTAGGAAAAGGGACTACAGTGTTTACAGTTAAAAAAGTCCTGAACCCTGCATTAATTTATTACCTTGGCAAGCAAGGGTATAATGCCAGATAAATAACTGGACCCACAGAAGAGCAGGCCACTTGGAAAGCAGGACCAGGAGGGTGAGAAGATGAGAAGGAGGAGGGCACCTCCCAGTGCTAAGCACCACTGCTGTCCTCTGCTGCTCTGCCCAGCAGAGCTTGATGGGGGAATCTGTCATAGCTGGTTCTTAGAGAGCCTGCAGCAGGGCCCCTGTGGGGTGTATAAATCACTCGGATTGCAAAGTCAACAATATCTCACCAGTCCTCATAACCAGGCCATTGGCTTTTAAACCTCTGTAGATAAACATCTTTATAGCGACATTTTAGAAGTTCAGAGGAATGGTGCTGACTCCAGCGATGTTAAGAATCACAAAGTAGCTTTGGAAAAGAGTTTTAATATAGACTAGCTTGAGGCAAATTCCAGTCTGGTTTATTCCATATCAGCCTGGAGCCACACCTAGCTTAAATTGAGAGTACTGACACTTATTTCAGAAGAGTCACTCTCTACTACAGTGATACAACTGAGACCAGAAATGCCCCCTCTTGCCTATATTTCTAATTTCCTTCCTAGCCCACCTGACAGAGCCAAAACAACTCCTCACCCTAAGGGAGGATGTACACGGCAGGTCTTGTGGGTACTGCTGGAGGTGGTGGGGCAGCAGGACACAGGGCAGGTCCCATGGGGGAAAAAGGAACCAACAGACACCACTCACCATATATGCCACTGAGAAATAGTCACTGAGGGCTTCCCATCCTAAATGTCACCTAGTGGGACTGGCTGCAGAAATGGCTAGGGCATGGACCAGTCGGGGTGTGTCTACACTAGTAGATTAAGCAGCACTTGAGAGTTCTCCCCAGAATTGCAGCACAATTATTTATAATCAGTATAAATTATAACATTATGCATAAACTGTTAGAGCCATCCCTGGCACCAGCTTGACCCACGCCTAGTAGCACTACCCAGCTCAAATGCTGCTCTCTTTGAGGCAGCAGTGTCCTGGGCTGTTCCTGGCAGGGAGCAGATCCCTGCCTTGGGAAGGGCAGCACTGGCTACCACAGGCACAGCCTGAGTCACAGCACTAGGCAGTTTTGTTTGGCATCACAGCACTGCCTTGGAGAGTGTCTGAATGCTTCTGCCCTGCACTGTCTACTCTGATTCCTTCCTGCTCCCTTGCAGATGTCGGAGCTCACTCCAGACATTCCCTCTTGGCTTATCCCCTTCTCTTCCATTTCCGTTACCTTTCCTGAATGACACCAGTTATACAGCAATAACAATATTTGTTCCTTTGCTCCCATTGCCTCAGTCATCCCTGTTACATCCATGGCCACCTGGGAAAGGTCTATTGCTTGTATGGCATCAGCTGCACCCATACACCTCCCTGCAGGATGGAATCAGGCTCTTCCCCTTCACAGATGGGCAGGGGGCTATGGGTGATAATGCCCTAGCTGTGGTGACTGCTGGTGGGGCAAGTGTTGAGGCCTGGCTGTGCTGTGGGGAGAGGCAGTCCCTCTCCCAAGGTGGAGCAGGGCTGTTTCCATGGCTCTTGGTCCTCTCTTTGCTGTTGGACTCAGGTGAGAGACAAACTAGGGCAGAGGTCCAGGCAAAAACTCATTTAAAGCACTTGTTCTCACCAGGAGCTCTTTTTACTCCTCTTTTTGGTGGTTCAGTGTGCTGGAGTGGTCACAGCTGCCCTTCCCTTCCCTTCCCTGGCCTCCTCCACACATGTACATGCACAATGTAGCCAGGAGAAAATCCCCAGGAATTTTGATGTGTCCCCTGGGAAAACATGGGCAAGGAAAGGCAGCTTTACCTACCAGCACATCTCATGGAATCCCCTAGGCTCCCCTCTCTGCTTCTGGTGTCTCATGGGATTTGGTTTAAGTGATCACTTAGTGTGAACTGTGAGAAATTTCTGTGTTCCTGCCAATGATGGAGAGGGGAAGGAAGGACCTGGGTTTGCTGTTTTCACAAGGAATTTTGCCTACTGTGGTGGAGGGGGGCAAAGAGGCTTTTAGTTCATCCTCATGAATTGTAGCAATAGGTTTGTAGATGTAGGGGACATTTCTGAAATTCCCGAAGAAACAGAAGTCCAAGGCTTTAGAGCGAATTTAGTTTTGAGTTAGTGCTGGGCCTTGCCTGCTGAAGAATCTGAGCACCTACAAGTGACTACAAAAGGCAAAATCTGAAGGAAGTTAAACTTTGAAATACTTTCTGAATGAACAAAAACAAGTGATGTGTTTGTGCCTACAAAGCAGTAGCACACGGTTAGCCCATCTGAGGAAGAATGACTAAACTTGTGTTTTGGTTTTGGTTTTCTTCGTGTTTGTTTTTTTTTTTTTTTCTGGAGTGCTTTGAGCTAAAACAGGAATTTTGACTTCTCTGTCAGTTTTTAAAAGTACAGGGCTTGTTCAGCACTCTCAGTACACTATAGTCCATTGCAATGTTCAGAGCAGTGGGATACTTTTTAGGCTTTCCATCTTGTTTTCCTGATTATGGCCAAGTCTTGAGGAAGTTCTCCTTGTGGATGTCTGGGGTGATGTCCTTGTGCAGTGCATGTAGGTGATTTCATTAAGCAAATGGCTGTCAGTGAGTGCACCTGAAATTCTGCAATCTGCAGGTGCCATCCTTGTGCTATCTGCTGTGTGCCTCAGAATGAGGGCAGATTACAGGCTCCACTAAGAAGGGCTGGAGTTGAGTTTGTGGCAGATACTGTGATATCCTCCATCAGTCAAAAAAAGGTTTCTGTTAAGTGGAGCAAAGCTGCTGGAGAAAGTAGGATGTAATTGATGGTCAATACCAGCATAAATGGCTTCAGATTTTCCCAGCTCTTGGAGCATAGGTCAAAATTACTTTGGCTTTTCTGTGCTTGCTGTGGTCTTTCAGTAACAATCACACACAGCTTTTCCCCACCAAAGTAGCAGCAACAGTCAGGAATAAAGTTTTTCTTCATGGCATAACATTCAGTTCGATAAGTCAAATGAAACTGGCCACTCTCTCTCCCTGTAAATTAAAGACACAACATCTGAGATGTGTAAGTCTGTCCAGGTCCGAGGTTTTGTGCTACCAATCTGACATTGTCTTTGCCCACCTGTCCTGTCTTTCTAAGGGATTTGCAAAGACCACAGGGAGGTTTTACCAAGAACCACACAGGAGGCTGTGGAGGGGCAGCAACCCCAGTAAAGATGCTCCATAGCTGTGAAGAAGCACAAAGGCTGGGAGGCAGCTCAGTAGTCTAGGGTAGCTGGTGGGAGCTTCACATGGAGCTTCTCTTGCACTGATGAAGTCTCAGGAGAGAAAGAAAAAAATATACACCTTAGGTGGGAATGCAAATTCTTCTAAAAAGCCATTAATTTTTAAGCCATAAAACCCAAATGTGCTTTCAATGTAGAAATAGCCAATTCTAAGCCCCTGGTACCTGATGAAGTAATTTATTCCGTTTATCTGAAACACATTGCATGTACTGGATTGATTCTCCACATCTCTGTACCTCCCACTTTCTAGATTTAGTCCTCTGCTACTGAATCAATATAGAAGACCTCTCACCCCATCCAGTAGGATTGGTTTTATTGGTTTTCAATTCACCACAGAGGAGAGGCCATCACCTAGAGACTTAAGGAAGGAAATAATTTGGAAGAATACCTGTCTCAGCTAGAAGCCAGTGTGCTCCTTCTGCAGGTGACAAGCACTAGAGCTGAGTCAAGGAGGACCTGCACCACATTGTTCCTGCTGGGCCTGGAGCCCTGCTTCCCATCTCTGCAAGGAGTGAACTACTGCTGACTCCCTCTCCCAGAGCTGGGTCTGCTAAAGCAAATAACCCTGCTGCAAAGCATGGTAGTTTCTGCAGGGCCTGCCATGGCTTCATGCCTTGCAGCAGCAACACAGGTTCATACTTCCACCTCTCAGGAGACCCTCCAACGTTGCAGCTCGGAGCCAGGTCTCACTCTCCCTTGTATTTGGAGTGAGAGGAGGAACATCAAGTCTGATATTTGTACTGGTGGCAAAAAGTGTAGATGTGTACTCATGTAACTTGAAACATACTGCTCCTTTAATCTTCCCTATATGCACTTGGTAGATAAAATTGTGGCAACTCTGGAATAACAGGAATAAGAGTAACAGGAATAATTTGCTTTGTGCTGGTTCAGGGAGAGGGACAAACTTGTTCTTCCTGACAGAATAGCAATTTTTCTTTGCCTTACTGGTGACATATTGATCCAGTCACCCAGGGCATCACGCTGCCACCCCATCCCAAACCCACACAGCAGTTGGAAAGGTTGTACTCTCCTGAGCATCCCCAATCTGCTCTGCAGAAAGTATGCTGTTGGTTGACCCAAGTTGGTTCAAAAATGGTTCCTGGCCAACCTCTTGGTACCACTTGCTGGCAGACATTGCAACCAGACTAAGCAAGTGGTGTCTGCCCTCCTGCATGCAGCTTGTTTGGAGGTCTGCAGTGAACAGACCTCATGGGTTTAAACAGAGGCAGGATGGCAGACAAGGCTGACAGGCTTATAAGCTGGTATGGGTCAGAACTCATGATAAAAGAAGGTAAAGCTGGAAATGAAACAAACCTCTGCCTGGGTCATGATTCTTCCTCACTTTAGCAGGGTGCAGCTATTTCTATTGCTCTATCACTAGACTGGTGAGTAGTCCTGATACTGCACAAGCAGTGATGGACAGATCATGCCCCCAGCATGTACCAGATTTTAAACTGGAGCTGCAGGACTCTTCAGATCTGGTGGGCTCAAGCATGAGGACAACAACCTGCAGCATCTTAGGAGAATAACCTTTCTCCAAAACACAATTAACTCTGCCTGTTCTGCAGTGACTGCCGTGAGAGCAACATGGGCTTTGTCACGTACTGACCTTTTGTTGAGCAGCTGCCTTCAGAAGAGCTTCTGATAATAATGAGTCAATGTTTATCAAAGGAAAACCTGCTGCTCTGATAACAGACACATGTGTGTTATAAGCAACTTCAGTGTTCATTTCTTTAACTTCTGATTGCATATCTTGAGGTGTTTGTCAAAGGTAGGCAGCAAAAAGACCCTGCTCCTCTGCAGGTATGACGTGGTGTTACCTACTCCTGTCACACAAACTCCCACAGGCAGAGACACCCTAGGAGCAAATATAACACTGCCAAACTGGTACAGACCAGGTGTAACCAGGAGTAAATCTATCAGCATCACTTCTGTCTCTCACTGTTCCTAGCAGAAAGAGGTTTTCCAGTGTCTCACCACAGTGATACTGCAGCTTCATGGTCATATGTGGCCAGCACCTTTCCTGGCAGTGAGACCAAGCTAACTTCTGCTACTGCTCTACTTTTCAGCTGACAGCAACAGGGACCATCCCTCATGTCCTCTGGGAAACTGCATTGACTTTGTTACATGGGCTAGGGCATCAGGGGAGTAGCCTCAGCTGGCTTGGCTCCTATTGTAACCCTTCACGGGGCTTCATTGGTGAGACCCTCAGGTAGCGTATGGTGCCTCCAGCTCTGCGCCATGTTGCACAGGTGCCTACCTTTTTGTGCTGGGCCAGTTTGCACTAACTCGATGAGATCTTAGTTTCTTTCTTCTAGGAAATTAATTGGTTCCTCATCTCACCTCCAGCTTTGGCAGCAGTGCTTGGTGTTTATTCTCTCTCACCTTCTCTGCCATGACTCCTCAGTAAAAGACTGAGGCCACTTTTCTCTTCTCCCAGGAGAGAAGATCTCCACTCATAGATACTATGCCTTGTTTGTCATTTGTAAACCACATGGAGTGGTATGCTGCTACCATACCACTTCAGGAGGAAAAATTGGAAGTTAGAGGTGAAAGCTGCTGAAATTCTGATGAATTCTGGGACACAGTTTCAATAAAAAATCATATGTCATTTTTAATAATTCTTTTTCCACTCAGTAAATAGGGGCAAATGTTCAGAAATTTTCTGTAAATACATATCACCCTACTTTTCAAGTATCTAAAAAAAAAAATACTGCAAATATGCCTTTAATAGGACAGGCATCCCTCAAAGGGTGGTAACTTGCCCTTTATTGGCCTCATGTCAATGCCTGGCAGCAAGGAGCCATTTCTTGCTGCCGTTGCTCCTCTGTTGTGTCACTTGTTCCTGAAATAGCCTTGATTCCTATGCTCATGCTCACATTCAGATGGTGAGTGAACACACAGAGCCTGCTGTCCTGAAGTACAGATCTGAGGGATTTGAGATCTTTTAAGACACAGGCAGCTCGCCTGTGGATTTACAGAGGGCAGCTTACCCACCGCTAGCTGAAGCCATCCTGGGTCACCTCTCCACAGCATCCTGCTTGCTTCTGGGAGCCCAGCTGGGCTCACCAAGAGCAGCATCCTCTCACCCTGTGTTACTGAGCTTGGAGTTCTGTAGCCAAGCCAGCCACTCCAGGGGCCTTTTATAGTTAGTGTGGAGATGTGGGCACCTCCAGGAAAGGACATGGCTCCTCTTCTCCCAAAGCCAGCTGCAGGAGTCGGAAAGGAACACTCCCTACAAGTGTCCATGCCTTCCTACTACCCATTTAAAGGAGCTCAAGGGGAGCAACTCCCATGCAGATGGTGATGGTCAGTTTGCCCTAATTTGGGCAGACACCCACTGGAGTGTCTTGAATGGTGGCTCCAGGCTTTGCCTGTGGTGCTGTGTCTATGCAGCTGCCCTGGTCAGGACTACCACACCCAGCTGGCTCCACAGAGCAGGGGCTGTTGTGTAGACCTCTGTGGGGCTTGGAGCCCTGGCACTTGAGGGGAAATTTTGCAGCTTCCTGAAGCACAAACAGACTTTATCCTCTTCCCATACAAACTTCATAGCAATTACTCCTTTAAATGCTCAAATCCCTCACCTTGACGGGAGCTTTGCTGGATGATGAAAACTGATAACAAACTCCTTCTCATTTTCAGCCCCTCAAGACTGTTCCTTCCCGTCGGTGTTCAGCACCATCGCTCTTATTCAGCAGTGGTTTGAGGAAGCCATGGTTGCCTTCAGCCGGGTATGTACATCATGTGCCTGCACAGATGTTTAATGCCTGTGCATATGTATCATGTGGTGGCACTGCCATTGTCCTGCACTAGAGGATCCCAGACAAGTCACAGATGAGGGAGCATACACACAGTGGTTGGGGCAGCTGAGCTGGCAGAGTTGTGCATGCAGAGTGGGGGCCACTGTTGTAGAGCAGACAGAGAGGGGAGGTGATGGGAACTGCATCTCCTGTCATTCCACCCAGCTGCTCATCTTACCCTCCCAGCCAGCCTGTGCAAGTCCAGCAGGAGCTCAGCATTTTTCTTGAGCCAGCACTGGCTCCTTGTTCATATTAGTTTCTGCCTGTGCTGTTCAGAAGCCTCCATTGGAACTTTCCCCTGCAGATCATTTTGATTCTTTGCTCTCCAACTGTTTCATTTCTTTTGGGTAGCAAAGGCTTTAAAACAGGCAGAAGAGTTGGCTGTGATGCATTTACTGCTTTATTTTGCTACAGGCCATGGCTTGCCTAGCCAAACCAATGAATAATTTCTGCTGATATTAGTGGCAGTGCCTCC
Organism: Indicator indicator; assembly: GCF_027791375.1. Classification (NCBI taxonomy): domain Eukaryota; kingdom Metazoa; phylum Chordata; class Aves; order Piciformes; family Indicatoridae; genus Indicator; species Indicator indicator. Next base: position 16,684,055 of record NC_072011.1, on the reverse strand, counting down.
ATCCTTCATTAAAGTGATTTCCAATAAGCAGAGGAATACTATCATTTGAACTGTGGCTACTTCATTGCAGTGCCCTGACTTCCCTTCTGTCCTCTAATAAAACCCAGCCCAAGCAGTCAAAAAGCACTGCTAACTGGGCATGATGGTGCTGCTAACAGGCTCATTATGTGTGGTTTTGTTTTGATTTTTTTTTTTTTAAACAGCTTACAGAGAAAGGAAGGCAGGAAGGACAGCAGTATCTTGGGTCTTTGGGCAGAAAAAGTCTGTGTTGTTAAGCATTCTTCGTTTGGGGAATGGGGCGAGTTGTGCTTTATGAGCACTTGCAGTTAATTATTCTTCAGCTATGTCTCTCTTCAGAGTGAACACGTTTTTTGCATTCGTTTCTTGACACAAACGTCAGGAGCTGTCAGACTGTGAGAAAGGCTGTTTAACACATTTTCCTTTCACTGGAAACATTCCCAATTGAAGTCTGTGCAGTAGCTCTGAGTGACACCTCCTGGTTCACCATACGGCTCCTCATCAGGGCTCAGAATCATCCTACAGCCTGGGGGTACAGGTGGAACTCAAATATTGAACAAGTGCCCAGGGCTTACTGCTCTGTTTTCTTTGATGCCCTAATTTAGTAGGTGTTACAAGTGAAAAACACTATTACCACTCCACCCACCCCGCAAGCCCTACAAACTCCAGGAGCCTGGAGGAAAAGGGAGCTGTTGATATCTTTATAAGAGGGAGACAGCAGCATTCCTGTGTTGGCTGGTGATGGGTGACCAGCTGAAGGACGGTCATGCTCCCCCCCCCCCCCCAGCCCTGTGCCCTTGACTCCTTCAGCCTCTCTCTTTGGCTTTCAGATCTCTGATTCTGAGAACAGATACTGCTGGGCAGGAAAATGGTCCCAGTGCCTCACCTCCCCCTTCATGCATGGGTCCCCCCTCTCATTTCTACAGGAGTCAACCTTTACCAAGAGTGGCATCATCCATGTTGTTCTGATGCCATTGGCTAACTTGCAGCTGGTACCAACAGCTAATTTGTCTGTGGCCTGAGAGTGTGGAAGAGAGAGGTTTGCTCTGGCAGTTTCCTGAGTTTTACTACCCCTCCAGACAAAGCCAGTTTAAGACAAGCAAACGGCAGGTGCCAGCACTGTGCTGCCCCTACAGGGAGAGGGAGGAAGGGAGGGAGAGGACAAGTAGCAGAACTCAGAGAAATATCCCCTGGGACCTGAGTTTGTCTGTTTGTGCTTCAGATGTTGAGCTGGGGCAGGGCAGGGCAGGGTAGGGCAGGGCAGGGGGTGCTGCTCCTTGAAGCAGCAGTTCAGCAGTACCTGCTTCCTCCTTTTGCCCCAAGCCTTTCCTACAGCCTGCCTGGCTGCCCAAGGACCATCACTCTCCAAGAAGTGTGGGCAGGAGGTCTGTGATGGTTTTCACATTCTCAGTGGCTTGCTCTCCTTGGTGGCTTCCTGTTTTGCCTGTTCCCTTAGCTGGTGCCAATCCTGCTGAATAGCTTGGGAAGAGCCCCCAGCTGTCTCATTGACACCTGCCCCACAACACTGATGGCCTCAAAGGCCTCGAATCAGCTCATCTCACAAAAGGATGTATCATTTCCACTGAATACATTTGACTCAATGAATACACAAAACCTCCAAGGTGCAGAAGAGAGTTAAGTGAAAGTCAGGTTAAACCAAGCTTCCTTTGTGCTGCAAACACCATCCCTCCTAGAGACCTTCCAGCCTCATGCCCAAACCACTTGTGGCTTCACCATGATATGAAGTAACAGAGAAAGCCTACAAAGTCCCGTGGAAAAAGCTTTTTGTTTGTGATCAGCACAAGCTAACTAGCCCTTAAATGAAAGATGCCTTTTTTATTCCAAAAAAAAGTTGCCATCTTGGGCAACACTACTTACTTGTTGCTTGCAGACACAGTCTAGAGTCTATGAATCTACAGAAGAATGAATATTGTTAAACTAAGAACAGGAAGGTAGTTGCAAGTTGGAATTGTCACAAGGAACCAACCTTCAGAAAGCTGTCACCTTTCAGGATTCAGAGCAGTCACAGATTAAATATCCCCTGAACCTTTCTGTGCTAGTAGTAAGCCATATGAATACATTGGAGCACTTACTGAAGTATGACCCTTCATAGCCTCTACACAGCAAGGGTGACTTTCAAGTGGAGGTGAAAGCCTTTGTAATCTGGTTGCTAAACCCTTGAACCGTCCGCTCCTGACAGTTCATGATCTTCCCTACAGAAGTTCACAGACTACATGACAGGGATAATGCAGGTGACTGTAGCAACTGAATAGTAAGCAATTCCCACAAAACTGATGACTTCATTCATCTTGCACGTTCAGCTGCCTAGAAACTGACTTCCTCCAAATCAATTGCTGGTTGCAGTAGCATGCAGGACATGCTCTAGTCAAATAGTTAGCTCACAGAACCGTAGAATTATAGAATGGTTTGGAAGGAACTTTAAAGATCATCTAGTTCCAACTGTGCTGCCATGGGCAGGGACACTTTCTACTAGACCAGGTTGCTCAAGGCCTCATCCAACCTGACCTTGAACACCTCTAGGGAGGGGCCAAAGTCACTGCAGTGTCTGATTTCTGGACCTAGTAAGCAATTATCAGTAGCATCAGAAAAAGGTAGCCTAAGCACACTCCAGAACTTTTTTTCTGGTTATTAACATGCCAATATAAATACTTTGGATTTTTGTTGAAAAACTATCAATGACAAAATTAAAATAGTAAGTAGGTCAAACCTTTTGTTTTCAATCTCACATCCTCTGTAGCAAACTGAGACCCTGAAGGGACTTACTGCTTGAGATGATGTCTAGAGGACATTTACTGATAGCTGATGTCTCTTTTTGTTTCAGGCATCTTCTGTACCTCTGAGGTTGAGTTTGCATACTGCTTATTAGGTGCCAACTTCATTAAGCACTCCTGGCAGGGAAGATACTAAACAAGGTGCATTCTCTTCCAGCATTTATGGGGACAGGATTCCTATCCCAACAGTTTTCTATTGGGTTTTTCACAGACCCCATTTTGGAGAGGTTAGTGGACCCTGAGCAACTCTTGCCACTGCTGCAGATACAATTGCAGAACATGAGAGCAGTGTACTGGAGATGACACTCATCTGGGCTTTCAGGAGAGTGAGGCAAGCCTGATGTGCAGCTTTCATTGTGACATTAGGAAAGTAATTTAATTAACCACTGTCCTGATTTCCAGCCTAATAACAAACCTAGCACTGCATTTCATTGCAGAGGTAACCACCTGTTCAGTGGGTCTTCACATTGATAAAACAAGGAGTAGGGGACCTTGGGCTCTGTGTGGTCTTTTCTGTGTCACCCTGGCTCCTTCTCCTGCCCAGACAGCCAGGTCCAAGCAGGGGAGCACAGCTTGTACTGAACTCTCCTACAGAGATACTGGACCCCATCCCAACACTGAAGATCTGATTCCTGTCATCATGCAACCACATATGGTCACCTTTTTTTTTTTATTTCAGTGGTGTGATAGACTTGCCTTGCCAAGCTGAGAAGGCTCCAGGAAATATCTGCAGAGGTGCAGAGGGGGCAGAGATGCAGAGGAGGTAGAATCATGCAGACTCTAGGGGCTAATGGCAGAGACCCTTGTATGGAAGGCTGTGGTTAAAGTAGGTGGGAGGGTTTCTGACTGGCCACAGGACTGAAGTGGGCAGGTGTAAATGAGTCAAGTAAAGGTTGTTGCAAAACAAGATCTCCGAGAAAAGTCATTTGGGGTGCTGATAACACTACAGAGTTTTACGGGTCATATTGAAGCTTTGATTTCCTTTCCATACCCTCCTACAACTTCTTGGCAGCCATGCTGCTCCTGCCCTTCACTTTCCTCTTCATTCATTTTTGTTCTCCCATTTTTTCACCCTTTGTGTGCTTATACTAGCTGAATGGTTTAGCTTCCTTGTTTAACTGACTATAGTACTGTGAATTTTCTTTCATAGGCTGACTAATGAGAAAAAAGAGTTTGAAAATAATACTGTCATAGCACCAGCTGTATGGAAGCATAGTGGGAAAGATGCTGGTTTTCAGGGAAGACTGCATGTCTACCCCCTGCTCTGGTCCAGAGGACCTGTATCATCTTCAGTGAGATATTTCACCTCTCTGCACCATGAGTCCCATCTGTAACACAGGGATAGTAATGCTGCTTCTTCTCATGGGAATATGGTGAGGAGTAGTTAACAGCTGCAGACAGTGATGGGGCTGATTCATTCGAAGGTAGGCATAAGAAAATCAGGAACTGCAGAGACCTGCAGCAAACCCAGAACATGAGGCTGAAGGTTTTTTTCTGGATAACTGTTAGCACAACAGGACTCTGATCCATGTGAGATCCTTCTTTTCTCTTTTTTTTTTACAATGCAAGCAATAAGTGAAAGTAACTCATATTAATTGAGAGCAGTTTACTTGAGAAAGAGTTTTGTGAAAACAGGGCTATTTATAAACACAGAAGTAACATGCTCAGCTTCTTGTGCAGGTTGGTTCAAAACAATTTGTAGAAATTGTTCTGATGAGAAACTCAGAGGTTGGCTGGCATTATTACAGAGGATCTCTGCTTCCTTTAGAAATACTACATTTTTGTTGAAAGAAAAACACTAAAAATATCACTCAAACTAAAATGCTTCTCAATGGGAAAAATATGTTACCATTGTTGGTAGAGACCTTAAAACTTTCACTCTACCTGTTTTCTAACTTCCATCTGAGCTCTAGAAACCTGGCCTGCATGGCTTCCCTTTGTGCTTTTGATGAATTACAATCCAAATTTATTCAGTGAACACCAAACCCATGGTTTTCATACCAGGAAAGCTAAGTATGTTTTGAAGCAATGTTGCCCTGCCACTGGCTGGTGTCACCACCCATGTGTCTGTGGTTCTGAGAACAGTCATTGGGAGCTATGATCAGATGAAATCAATAGAGTGAATTGGGGGCTGAGGTGTCTCCCATGCAGGGATCAGTTTGCAGCAGGATGGCCTGCAGAGCACACTGCTAGTGTGACAAGAGGTGTCAAGGCTGCAGTGTACCAGCTCAACAAGACATACCCACAGCTTTAAAATGACTGGAGGAACTTAAGCTGCTACTGCCCTGTTCCTACCATTCACTCCCTATAGCCAGCAGCAAAGGCTAGTGGGGGGAATCTTACATCTCTGGAAACATAGTCTGCTACTTCTGTATTACAGTGCTGAGTGATGGGGTTTGAAGTACACTGGAGATTTTCTGATGGAGAAAACCTGGGAGCACTCACTTGCTCTGTTTCACCTGCAGACTGGTGGGAGCAGGATGCTCATTTGGCAAGCAGCATCAGGCTGCTGAGCAGTAAGCAGGTGCTCCAGCTCCTCCCAGATGCTGAACTGTACAGTTATTCCACACAGGACAGAGTCTGTGCTTCTACCAAAACACCTTGTTCAAGCAGTAGAACTTTTATTATGTGTCCAAGTTACAGTTGTAACCAGCTTTTCTCTAAAGAGCTAATTTCATTTTATTTCTAAATGAAATTCAGGCAAGCCAGAAAAGGTTTTCCTGACTTTTTTGCTTACACACAGCTATTCCCATCTATGTGCCACAAGAAATATGGAAGAGCAAGTGCAATGCTGCTATTGGACACGTGGGACTTAGCTGAGTCCAGCACTGCTGCATACATCTGGATGATCTTTATCCAGAAACAGCCAGCACTCTGTGGTGTTCAGATTGCTTTTAGAGCACAGGAATCTGTGCTTTTTTTGAGAAATGTTGTACCTAGAAAAGAAAGCTTTGGTCCTGTGGCCCCATCAAAAGCCTGGTCTGAGAAGAGATAGCCTCAAAATGAGAGATGTGCTGACAAAAATCAGGAGCATCTCATAGGCAGGTCTCGAAGAAGACTAATTAACACCCATGACAGCTTGCATCCTGTCTGCTGGTGGAAAGGAAATATGCTGTAGGCGTCCGAGGGCTGACATTCATGCCTGACATTTCCCCTGTGCTGTCGTAGTGGTGCAAGCAGCAGAGCTGGCAGCATGCCAGCATCCAGACCACTGGAACCCTGGCCTGGTAGAGCTGACAGGCAGACATCTGGGGCTTTGATGGAGGTCACAGGCTGGCTTGGGGGGTGTCTTTCTGCTGACATTCCTTCCACCTCAGTGGTTTTCCTCATGGCATTTGCTGTTGCGCTCAGAAGTCTTGGGAAGGCACATTCACCCCATTAACGTGCAGGAGCACCTGTGTTCCCAAGCTTGCCAGAAGTCCTGGTAACTGTGGTCATTGATGATGATGCCTCCAAGGCCTCCAGCCAGGACCTCCACCATGCTTGGCAGCATGAGGCAGCCTGCAGAAATCTCCAGCCAGCAGAGCATCAGTCCCAGGCTTACTGGGGCACCAGCTCTGCTAGCAAATAAGGTGCTCTCAGGGACTTCCCTTATCACTGGCACAGGATCTACCCTTTCAGAATGTGTTCAGATGTTCCCAGGACAGCTCTGTCCAGGCCAGTTAGTCCTTGCTGGCAGCTCTTTGGCACCACCCAGAAAATGGCATGAGATGTCTGTCTCCAGTGGGTGGCTAAGACAAGGTCTCCTTGCTTGGCAAGGTGACAGCTTTGAACAGCAAATACATGGACAGTCCCATGCCAGGTTGCAACAGAGCCACGTGCATGTGGTGTGTGATTACTGCTGTGGCCTTGGTGTCTCCTCAGTCAGTGTGACATTATGAGCCCAGGACATGGGCAGAACCCAGCCATGCTGACAGTGCAGTCTCAGTCTCTTTAGCCATGTTGCCCACCCAGCAAACCCACTTTTCCACCATTTATTTCATAGATCAGAGCTGGATGCAAGATTCTTTGGTGCTATGAGAGCGTTTGGGAGGCTACATCTATAATAACAGCACTGTCTGCCTCCTCTAAATGAGGCTGCCCTTGAGTGGGTTTCACAACAGGCTCCCTGGATGGCCCTGGCATCTGGCTGCTTTCAGGGCACACAGGACAACCCTGGCTTCCTCACTGATGCTGAAGACTTTCACCTTGGATGCCTACAGTGTTGTCCCCTGTAGAGGTGGAAGGTTTCTTACCAAGCACAAAGGCGAAGCCATTTCTTCTCGGAAGGCACGCCACAAGACCTTCCTCTGTGCAAAGCACTGCCAGCTGCTGCTTTCCATGGCAGCCAGGCACCCAACCTTGCCATGCCTTGCTGGGTCTCCCAGCAACAGCTCCTGTTACCTCAGCCAGGCCAAGGAGAAAAAGTCTGGGGAAAGTTCTGGACATTGGGCAGAAGACCTGGGTGAAAGAAATCAGGTAGAAAGAGAGGGAGTGAGTGAGAAAGCCTCTCTCCAAATCAGCTTAGCAGGAGGTACCTAGCCCTGTGCTTTGGTGGATCGTTTACCATGACTGGGAGAGCAGGGGGACTGCTAACACTAACACAGAAACTGCCTGTCCAGCCCAGGGAGGAGCACTTCAAAACTACAAATTGCTCCTGGAAAAAGCAGGGAAAATGCACACATCTCCATCCTGACGTTCCCCACGGAGTTTCCTGTGAGGCTCCCCAGTTCAGGAAGAGAAGTGCAAGTTCCAGGTGGGAGAAACTAGGGTGAAGATGGGATGAATGGTTAGTGTATTGCACCAGCTGGGGGATCCTATACCCCAGCACAGGCCCTGGCTGTGCAGATACACATGCAGAAGGCAGCGATGTGCCAGCCCCTGTGCCTTGGGGAGCAGCAGCCCCTTCAGAGGCTCAGACCCTCATGCAATTGCCCTGCTTCATCTCTTTGTCTCCTCAGCATTAGAGACACAGAAGTCTCCTTTTCAGAAGCATCTAGAAAGCCTGAATCACTTTTGTACTGGGGACTTATTGGTGGCAGCTCACAGGCTTTTTGGAGAGGATATCCCTGTCCCTCTCCATACTCCTGTTTCCTGGGTTCATCTAGCACTGGCAAGCACAGCCCTAATTTAGCCTTGTGTCTCCTAGTCCTTCATAACCCTCCCAGGGAGCCTCTTTTCCCACCCTCATCCTTTGCACTTGGTTGAGTTCAGGGCAGACTTCACCAAGGCCTGGGCTGCAGGGGCCCTCCCCAGGCCCAGGATAGTGCTTAGGCTGGTTGGAAAAGCAAATCTGTGTCATGCTGCCAGTGGTCTTGATGGTGAGATCCTCTGATTTGCAGTGGTTTGAGGACTAATCTGCACAGGTCCACGTCAGTTCCCAGAGCTGACCTAGGTGGGGCTCCAAGCTAAAGCCAGTACAAAGCCAGGCTAAATATTTCAGGCTTAGGAAATCTTTGCATTTTCCTTTTCCACCTTCCACTTTCACTTGTTGTGCTGCTGATTTTCTGCATACTCAAAAGAAACTCACTTTGTCCTCCTCCTCAGCATCCTTTCCCTGGAGGAATACTGAGATTTATCGGTGAATGAAAAGCAGCTAAAAGCTGGGTCCTGTTGTTACGCCACTGCAAGTGTACTTAGCATGTACTTGTGCAGCTCACTTGTGCCAGTGGCAATGGACACCTTTGAGAGCAGGAAAGATGAGCTGTAAAGGGCTGCAGGGCCACCCCAATGCTATGATAAGACCCAGGGCTGAGCTGAGCCAAGTAACACTCATCTTCCCCTTGCTCAGATGTGCCTGAAACTGTTCCCTGACAGAGACCCTTCAGTGCTCACTGATGCTAGAAAAGCTGGGCAAGTCTCATCTCAGCAGGTTGAGATGGCTCCAGGTTTGTTTGGAGAACTGTGCCATGTTGTCAGCCCACATGGGCTATTTCAGCTACATAGCTACATAGCTACTCCTTGCCTGGGCTCTCGCATCTGGCAGGCTTTTAAGGCCAGTCATGCTGTTATCCAGTGCCTTTGTGGGAAGGCAGTGTCCCGTTAGCCAGGCCCAGGAGTACTTAGTACCCAGGTTCAGCCAAGATGAGTGCCTGCAGCCTTGCATGGCTGAGAGGGATGCAGAAGGGCCCTGTCTTTAAGAAAACCAAGGCTGACGTGGGTGAACACAGTCAGACAGCTCTAGCTGCATGACACCTACTACTCCTACTCTTTCTCCCATCCACATATCACCTCCCACTGGTTTATAGTAAAATGTCAAGCAAAGCAGCAAAGCCTTTGCAATTCTGCAGCAACCCTGAGCATCCTGGTACTATGCAGCTGACATATAGCAAGCCAGGGCTTGGAAGGAAGAAGCACATACAGTGTGCTCTTCTTGTTGCACAAGAGGAGGGCATTACTGCAGTATTGCTTGTGTTTCTCGTTCCACACATGACCCTGTCACCTGCTCTGTGGAGGAAAGGGCATGTGGCAAGACAGGGAACGACTAGATGAAGCTGCTGCTCCCACAAAAACTGCTGCAGGGTTTGAGAAAGCCCAGATAGATTACTACAAGGAAGACTAGGAGGTGACTCAGGGTATGTGTGTAGATTCATTCATGTAAGGGAAACAGCTGTCACAAGGAGCTCTTGAAAGCAGGAGAAACAGGCATCCGGTAGCTGTATGAGTTGGGAAGAATAAAATGTAAACAAACATGCTGTTAGTAAGTCATTATTAAAAAATGGCCTTGAAAATTTGAACCACAGTGAAAAAAACTATCAAAGTAGGTGATGGTCTCTCTGCCAAGATCGCCAGGTTGAAAGGAAGAAAGAGACTTTTGGGGGAGTGTGCCAGACACATATTGCTGGATGGGCTTGGTCTGAGACTGTCTAGTTGAAACTCCAGTGTGGATGCAGCCAGACAATACAAGTTCATGAACTCTTTCCAGGCTTTGTGGGTGAGCCTGGGTATCTGTGTTACTTGTTTTCCCATGATGAAACCTTCTCTCTCCTGCTTGACATTCCCTCACTCTGCAGTCCTCAGCTATGTGCAGTTTTCATTAGCCTCATCAAAGTGTTGTTCACATGCACCTGAAAGGCCAAGACCAGATCTCACTTTTAGCCTTTTTCTGGCTCGGACCATGACTCTGATGTACCACTTCTACTGCTTAATTGCAAAAATAAGAGTCTAATTGCAAGACAGGAAAAGAATGAGCATCTAAAAATGACCAAACACATCCAGAGGCATCTAAAGAGACAAGTCCTTGCTTTCTTGGGTAAGCAGCAGTATTTAACTATACTCAGTGCTCATCTCCACAATTGTAAGGTTGGCCCTGCAGTAACCGTGGATGGCGACCTCTCGGAAACATATCAGTGAGTATCCATCTTCCCTTGGCTAACAGCATTAACTCTAATTTTACACAAGAAAATGCATACACTGATTATGTCTCACAAATATCAGATCAAATTTCTCAGTTATTCTCTTTATTTCATGTAATATCTCTAAAAATAATCCCTGAAACCCCCCACCTTAAGTGTTTTTTGAAAAATAATCAAAAAACCCAAGAAATTCTCAGTCAGTTATAAACAGAGGATGGGAAAACCCTGCACTTGACTAATTGTGGCATTGTGGCTGGGTTTTGTCTTTGGGGATTTCTCAAAGTTCAGCTTCTGCATGAGTGAGCTAAGAGCCAAACTGAAAGTGAAAATTGGGCTGTGCTCAGAGTCCTACTGAGCCAATCACAGATGAGCTGATTCTGTTTTTACTGACATACACAAACAAAACAAACAGGTCTTTTTGGTGCTAGCTTGAAGAAGAAACTTGAAAGGAGATCAAATTCTTAAGAACAGATGTTCAAAATCTTATTTTTGGCAGGCTGCTGGGGACTTTCTTGCTGAAAGCAGAAGAAAGGCAAGAAGTTGATTCACATTTCAAATAGCTGGGTTTCAGATGAGGAAACCTTACTTTTTTCAGTGAAAGCATTTTATATTCAGTTAAACTTTCCATGATGCAGAATTAATTTCCAAAATAGTTTCAGTCTTCCCTTCATTTTGCAAAGAGACAAATATAACCTATTTTTTCATCAGCAAATTACCTGACAGGGGCTCACCATGGAGCTGTCTGGGGGGAGCATCACAGTTACATGGCCACAGCTGCCTCATCAGTAGCTCATTCACTAACCCTGAAAAGGGGCAAGTCACTGCCCCCATCCTCACCCCAGGGAAATCTACCCACATCCTAACTTCAGAGAGTCTACTCATGGCAGACTTCTGCAGGTGACTGCGCTTAGTTTCTAAAAATATTTCCCAGAAAAGTGGTAGCAGGTTCTTCATTTGAAAAGGACTACTAGATCCTTTCAAACTGGTAACCTTCTCCTTTCATGGACCCCAGGTACCTGTTGTGTTCAGGCTATAACTTGCTCAGGCAGAAACCTGGTCACTGTTTCACCCGTGGTGCCCTGCTTTGAGTGCCAGGCACAGTGCTATAATAAGAAAGGTTAATAATAATCATGCTAATGGCTAGAGCAACAACATGAGAGTCAATCAAGCATGCCCACCCTTGGACCCCAAACCTGTCCTCTCTATATATAACATACTGGCACAGTAACCTTTCCCTATCAAAACAATCAACTGATTGTTTATCTAGCATTTAAACATGCATCACTGGTTTTCAAATCAGCCATCTGATGTTCCCTGATTTAGGTGTGAAAGGTATAAGCCATTAGGGTGACTTATACAAAGCCTGTGCTCACCTTGAGCACCACTCTTCCACATTTAGACACGGGCAAGCCCTCCACCTATTTCAGCTCCACTTCTCTAGTCAGACCTCCCCATTTAGACCCTAGTAATACAGTGTCTGGTTCAGATGATATATAACGAGCAGATCCTCCAAAATAGGTAGAGGTGAGAGAGACAGAAGCTCTGTTTATTTTAAAGAAACTTCAAAATGTTTCAGGAGGAATCATTCAGGAGGATGCTAAAGGGGTGAACAGGAATTTCTGTGGATAGGCTTAGTCTGAGGGGAGCTGCTAGCACAGCTACAGTGAAGTCCATGGCACAGAAAACGCTAGGTCCAATCCTTAGATACATTTTATCTGCTTCACAGATCATAAATGGTCCTCTAGACTCTTTGCTGGGTAAAGTGCTAATTTCAGGCTCCTGACTCTTATTTCTTGTCCGCTTCACAGCTGGAGGAAAATGGAGACTAGGGTACACTGAGGGTAGTGATGCTTTTTAAGCCCTTTATCCTCACAGAAATGCATCAGGAATCTGTGTAGTCCACTCTTCAGAAAATGCTGCCACCCTAAACATGAGGATGTGCTGCCATTGAATAGGTAAATAGTGCTGGCTAGCAACTTTTAGCAAAGCTTTTGCTTCAGCTCTTTTGTGGCAAAAGAAGGAAAGGTTTTCTGACCCCTATCAGACACAGAATGGGTTATGAAATTTGATGTTCCCTGGTATCTGATATTTGGGTCTTGGTCAGGTTTTTTCCTGCAACGGTGTGTAAAAATGATTGCATTCTCCTCCTGCATCCCCTTCAGATAACAGTGCCATGCATTTGGAAATGCACCACAAATCAGGCTAAGGCACTCTGTGCTCCAGGACACAAAGGATTCGGTTTTGTTCTTAGAAAGAGCCTCTCCTCAGGAAAAAATTTCAGTCTAAGCCCTGAATCCTTAGGGGAACAAAAAAGACCAGCTTTTCTGAAGAGGCTCTGCCATAGTCTTAAATGCCCCTGGACAACTTTTCTCTTCACACAGAAAAAAACATTTCGCCTGTGCACAGATCAGCCAGCCCACTGTGCTTCATTGACTTCTCGCTTTCCTCCTACATTCAAACAAGTTGATGCTTCTTCATAAAGCCTGTACTTCTCAAATTACTCAGGGGGGAACTTAGTCTATCAGTATGAAGGTCTGGGAAATAACAGAAGCTACACCTCCTGATTCATCCTCAATGGCAATATTTGCCTTATTAATGGACAAATTGCATCTCGTGGTTCCCATCAATGCTGTTCATTTCTGATGAGAAGTGCCTTATCAGAGAAAGATGAGTGAAAAAGAACAGAAAGATCTACATTTCTTCCTATCTAAATTCTTCTCACAGTCAGCTGAGATGTAGTTTTTAATTTGCATTGTTTGGGGTAATGTAAAAGTTTCAATTATTGTATTAGATAAACTTCTAATCAGAAATTTCCCCAGATGATACCTATAGACAGAATTCTCAAAATCTACTTGAATGTCACTTTTGTCATACCATGGTATGGGTTTGGGCCTTTTTTGTCCTGCTGAGAAGGACAAGGAAAAGCAACAATCTTTCCTGATTCTCTGAGATTTTTGTTGTTGTTTTGCATTGAGGTTGGGGGTTTTTGTTTGTTTGTTTCATTTTTTTGGCTTTGTTTTGTTTTTTCTTCCCCCTGGCAGAGCTGCTGGCAATTGTAAATCTTGTCTTTGTTTTTCTTGGTCTCTTCTTGCATGACTCAGGAAGGTGAACGGGACCTCAGCTAACATATCAAGAGGAAAGGTTGTGCCTTTAATGGAAATGTTTTCATCTATGTTCTTTAGCAGACAGCACTAAAAAAAAAGTGTAATTTTAAGGAACCTTCAAGGAATAATAAGAGTAATTAAGGCCAGAATTACGAGTATGAGCCCATTTAAGCAATTTTTGTCTTGCTTATGTTGTGTGAAAAAACTAAAGCTATAGCAGAATGCATTGATTCACTTTGTTAGTAATTCTTTGGCATCACTGTATGCTGCTTTACAGAGAACAATCAAGATAAGGGTCCCTCGGATATGTCTGAGAGAACTGTGTGATGTGAAAAGCATAGGCTCTGGCAGAGAGGAATGCTCTTCTCCCTTCAAGGACAACAAGCTGAGAGTCCTGCTGCCAAGACTTAATGCAAACAGCCAGCGTATGTGTCAGAGCTTGCATGGACTACACAAACATTTGTTAATTGATTCTATTTTGGAGGGTAGAAGATGGTTCAGAAGAATGCTCTGAGTCCTTATCAGCAATCTTTCCTTTGAACACTGTGCTCTTCTGCCCATGGGGACAGAAGCTAATGTACTGGTAAAACTGATATTGTTACCAGTGTATTATCATTCCTGCTTTTTTTAGGCAAATGCTTTCTGATGAAATAAGAACTTAAGTCAGCCTTCTCCTATACTCTTCTGTCAAGAATAAATAAAATTAATCAACTAGGGGCTTGGAAGAAAGAGCTGCTTATATAGGCATCAGATTTGTAACTATTTCTGAAGCAAGTAATATCATTTGCCATTAGAGAGTGAAACCTGGATTAGGTGGCTTGTGAGCCTTATCCAATCTACTAGTTTCTAAATTCCTGTGCTTTATGTATGTTGTTTTTCCCCAACGAGATGGCTCAAGCTGAAATGTCAGCTATGTTCAACGTTTCTATGAATTGCTGAGCAGTTAGTCAGCAGGAACCCAGGGAAAAGGATCCTCAGGGACAAGGGAGCAGAGCAAAGCTGGCAGATCTTTAAGGACACTACTCTTAGAGCACAAGAGCTTTCAATCCCCATGTGTAAGAAATCAAGCAGATACCTGCTGGTCAAAATAAAGAGCAAGACAGAATTTCACATCAGTGGAAGCAGGGACAGGTAACCTGGAAGGAGTATAGGAACACTGCCTGGTTGTGATCAGGAAGGCACAGGCACTGCTAGAACTGAACCTGGCAAGGGATGCAAAGACCAATAAAAAGGGCTTCTACAGGTACGTTAACCAGCAAAGAAAAGTTAAAGAAACATTACACTTGTCTATAAAAAAGGTAAAAAAGAGGACTCCAGAAACTACTGACCTGTCAGCCTCACCTCTGTGCCTGGGAAGATCATGGAACAGATCTTCTTGGAAGCTATACTGGAACAAATGGAGGACAGGGAGTTGATTCGAAACAGCCAGCATGGATTCATCAAAGGCAAATGCTGCCTAACCAGCCTAGTGGCTTTCTACAATGGTGTAACTACATCAGTGGACAAGGGAAGACCAATAGATGTTATCCATCTGGACTTTCACATAGCCTTTGACACCGTCCCCCACAACACCCTTCTCTCTGAGATGGAGAGGTATGGATTTGATGAGTGGATTATCCAGTGGATAAGGAATTAGTTGGATGATCACATCCAAAGGGTAGTGGTTAATGGCTCAATGTCCAGTGGAGATGAATGACAAGTGGTGTCCCTCAAGGGTCTGTATTGAAACCAAGGCTGTTCAATATCTTCATCATTGATATCAACAGTGAGATTGAGTGCAAATTTGCAGATGATACCAAGCTGAGTGGTGCAGTTGGTAAGTCTGAAGGGATGCCATTCAGAGGGACCTTGATAGGCTGGAGGGGTGGGCTGTGGAGAATCTTGTGGAGAATCTCATGGAATTAAATAAGGCAAAGTGTAAGGTGCTGCACCTAGGTTGGGGCAATCCTAGATATCAATACAGGCTGAGAGCAGCCTGGCAGGAAAAGGCTTGGGGGTGCTGATAGATAAGAAGCTGGACATGAGCCAACAATATGCACTTGCAACCCAGAAGGCCAATCACACCCTAGGCTACATCAAAAGAAGTGTGGCCAGCAGACGGAGAGAGGTGATTCTCCCACTTTCTCGTACGACCTCACCTAGAATACTGCATCTGACTCTGGAGCCCTAAACACAGAAAGGACATGGACCTGATGGAGTGGGTCTAGAGGAGGGCCACAAAAATGATCAGGGGGTCAGAACACCTACAAGGACAGGCTGAAGAAGCTGGGGTTGTTCAGTCTGGAGAAGAGAAGGCTCTAGGGATACCTAATAGTGGCCTTCTAGTACCTGAAGGGAGACTGCAAGGAGGCTGGAGAGCAACTGCTTACAAAGGCCTGTGGTGACAGGACAAGGGAATATGGTTTGAAATTAGAGAAGAGTAGATTTAGATTGGATGTTAGGAACAAGTTCTCTACCATGGTGGAAGACTGGAAGTTTGCTCAGGGAGGTAGTTGATCCTTGGAGATATTCAAGGTCAGGTTTCACAAGGCTCTGAGCAACCTGATCTAGGGTAGTATGTCCCTGCTCACTGCAAGGGGATTGGATATATGACCTTTGGAGGTCTCTTCCAACTGAACCCATTCTATGATGCTAGGATTCTATGATTCGGATGCAGTGGTTTCCTGAGATCACCTGTAGCAGCTTCTCACCTCCACACATCTTCACAGATCTTGGTTTCAGTTGCAACTATAAGCAGAAGCTCCAGAACAGCACAAGAAAGGGTATTCCCCAAATTGTTTCTAAAATCAGGAACTAGAAGAAAGCTAGTAAGATCTGTGGAGCTAATAAAAATGCTACTCATTCAGAAGGTATGCCATTCTTGTTGAGTGCTTCTGCCACTCAGATTTTTGAGCTTCCACATCCTTGAGTATATTTTAAATATAATATAAAGGAACTATGCTTGGCTGTTCAGAAAACCACAAGCCCTGAGAATCAACCTATGATACAGAAACTTTCAGGTTGGTTGAACATATTGTTTGGAGATTTCCTCTGTAAACATCTTAAGACAATCAGCATGGAGAAAGGGAGATAGTCTCCTTAAAAATGGGCACTATATGGCTCACAACTATTATGGACATGAGTTATAAATGCAGTCTGCAATCTGCCCTGCATGTTTTGGGTTTTTTACAAGCAAAAATGACAGAACCCTGTAGGCACACAAATGCTGCCTATCTGTGTATGTGGGTGTCTGTGTAACTATGAGCCTGTTGTCTTTTCTTTACACAATGCAATTTTATAAGGAGACAAAGATAATAATGCTCAGATAGCTCTGAGCCTCTGGCCAGCCTCCCCACAATACAAATTCCCTTGCTCTGTTTGGAATAGCTAGATGGAATCAACCCAACTTGTGCAGTGAGATATAGTCAGCTGCTCCAAAAGCAGAGTCCTGCTTTATCACCACTGGCTCAGAGCAGTGGCCCAGAGGTTGTCTGTTACAGCAGCTGTATATCCAGTGTCATCTGACAGCCCTGGAAGACCTTTCCAATGCTGGGAGCACTGTCTCCACCAATTTCATCTCCTTCCCAGCACAGGCTGAGGGCAGGTGGTGTCTGGAGAACCAGAGCTCCCTGACCTTTCCTCTGGCCCTGGCATTTAGGGTCTGGCTACGACAGCTTCCGGGTTAGAAAATGCTTACAACAGACACTTGGTCCTGTTAAATTTCATGCTCTGAAAAGGAAATTTTTTTGGCTGTCTTTCTTTGGTCTGCCTCTCAGAGTGTCTCTCTCATGAGACTCTATGCTAAGATGTCTCATAGAGCAGAGACAAGAAGCATGGACAATTCTGTGATCTGACTGGCAGTACTCCCAGGGACTAGCTGGGATTTGAGCAAACCTGGAGAAGAATGAGGCCACCTTGGGCATGTCTTTTTCCACCTTGCAAAGACCATGTTATCCATCTATCCTTTTTTCCTGAAGGTGGAGAGGATGTCAGAGGTACTGCTGTGCTAATCTTGCAACCAACTGGGGTTTTCACCTGAGGGAATGCTGAGCTACCTCAGGAACATGGCAAGATGGAGAGAAAAGATCCCAATAACTTGGACTGAAAAATGCAAATGGTGTTTAGCATACTTAAAATGCAACCTGCATGAGTGTCAGCAGCTTGTCACAGAAAAGAAGAGATATTTCTGTTTAGGCTGATGGATACAGGTTTTGTTGTGTATGTGTTCTAGTTTCTGAAAATCTGAAAAGGCTTGAAGTAATTTGTGGAAGGTTAAAACTCTCAAGTGAAAATGTAAAAACTTAGCTTGAAGTTATCCAAAGACGGTGTTGACAAATACCAGTTTTTCACAGATCCAAGAGAAAAGACTTGCGTCATTTTGTGCTGGCTGAATGCTGGTTGCTGAATCATGAATGTGACAGTTGTAGGCTTTTTTCTGTGTTACCAAATAATCTGAAACCCCATGTCCATCTTTGTCAAACATACTGTGATTTGTAATCACTAAGTAGTCAACCAGCTGCTGTGAGGATGACACAAGTGATCACAGAATCACAGAACCACAGATTTATTGAGGCTGGAAAAGACCTCTGAGATCATCAAGTCTAGCCCATGACCTAACACCACAACATCAGCTAAACCATGCCACCTCCAGTAACAGCGACTCTACTGCCTCCCTGGGCAGTCCATTCCAGTACTTAATCAGCCTTTCTGTGAGGAAGTGCTTCCTAATATCCAACCTAAGCCTCCCCTGGCACAGCTTCATACCATGCCTTCTTGTCCTGTCACTGGTTGCCTGGGAAAAGAGCCTGATCCCCACCTGACTACAACTTCTCTTTAGGTAGTTGTAGAGAGTGATAAGGTCCCCTCTAAATCTCCTCTTTTCCAGGCTGAATGGCTGTTTAGTCTTGCGAAGAGAAGACTGAGAGGGGATCTGATCAATGTCTATAAATATCTGAGGGGTGGGTGTCAAGTGGAGGGGGCCAGGCTCTTTTCAGTGGTTCACACTGATAAGGAACAATGGGTTCAGACTTGAACAGAGAACTTCTTTACAGTGAGGGTGATGGAGCACTGGAACAGGTTGCCAGGAGAGGTGGTGGACTCTCCGTCGCTGGAGTCATTCAAAGCCCACCTGGATGCCATCCTGTGCGCCATCCTGTGCAACCTGTTCTAGGTGAACCTGCTCTGGTGGGGGTGGTTGGGCTAGACGATCTCCAGAGGTCCCTTCCAACCCCTATTATTCTGTAACATGTTCCAGCAAACAGAGAATTCTGGTGATGGGAATGAGCAACTCAACTAATTTCTCCCATGGCAAAAGGCACTTTTAAAAGAATAACAGAAGTTAAGCTAAGTCACATGAGAGGCAATAAGATGAGGAGATCATTTAAAGGAAACCAAGCATATCAGAGTTGTAGAAAACTCATGCTTGCACAACAAGCCACTAGGCACTGAGGCAAGACATCAACTAGTTGCCATGGGTCATATGACACTGTTAGTCACATGAACCGGCTTGGCAGAGAAAGTCTCTCTGGTGTGCCTTTCAGACAATTACTCAGTTATGTGTCATGGCCCTTGTAGAAAGTTATGTCTTCCCCACTTTGTAGCATTATGTATTCTTAAACCATTGTTCTCAAGACTCCTTAGGAGGCTTAAGGGGAGAGACAGGCGAAGGTCCTCAATTTCTGTGAGACAAGAGTGGGCAAACTTTCAACTTTTACAAACTCTGGTGAAGATTGTTCCAAGTCTGAAACATTTATGCATGGTCAGATTAAAGGGGCTTTTTCAGGACAAGGAAACAAACCCCACTTCTAATCTATCAGCCTCCCTCAGGCAAACAAAACATGTAACACCTCAGAACCTGCCAGCTTCTGTCTGAGAAGGAGAAGGGTGTGAGGCAATGTCATCAGCCACTGTTTTCTGAATCCACAGTGAGCTGTAATGTCCTCACACTGATACCACTATTACGCAGCCTTTGCAGGAGCCTCTTGTGGACATGTGCAATCACAACTGCAGATATGCCTCTGCTCTCATTTGTCTTTTGCCTTTCTGCCTTCTGCTTGGTTAAACTGGAGTCACAAACCCAACCGCTCTCTGAGCCTGGGACCATTTTACACTCGCCATGCCCTGGACGAAGCACGGGAGAACCCAGTGTAGGACATCCCCAGTGGCACGACAGCAGCCTAACACAGCTAGTACAAAACTATCAGGAAAAATCAGACATGGGAATCATGGAATCATAGAATCAGTCAGGGTTGAAAGGGACCACAAGGATCATCTAGTTCCAACCCCCCTGCCATGGGCAGGGACACCTCACACTAGATCAGGCTGGCCAGAGCCTCATCCAGCCTGGCCTTAAACACCTCCAGGGATGGGACCTCAACCACTCATTCCAGGGTTTCATCACTTTCATGGTGAAGAACTTCTTCCTTATGTCCAGCCTGAATCTCCCCACTTCCAGCTTTATTCCATTCCCCCTAGTCCTATCACTACCTGATATCCTAAAAAGTCCCTCCCCAGCTTTCTTATAGGCCCCCTTCAGATACTGGAAGGCCACAATAAGGTCACCTCAGAGCCTTTTCCTCTTCAGACTGAACAGCCCCATCTCTCTCAGTCTGTCTCCATAGCAGAGGAGCTCCAGCCCTCTGATCATCCTGGTGGCCCTTCTCTGGACATGTTCCAACATGTCCATATCCCTCTTGTAATAGGGGATCCAGAACTGGACACAGTACCCCAGGTGGGGTCTCACCAGAGCTGAGTAGAGGGGGAGAATCACCTCCCTTGACCTGCTGGCCACACTTCTCCTGATGCAACCCATGATCTGGTTGGCTTTCTGAGCTGCAAGTGCACACTGACAGCTCATGTTGAGCTGAATCCTAAATTTCTTGTGTCATAAGGGAGGCATGAGAGTGGTATAGACCCATACTGCTGAAGGGAACCTAGGCAAGTAAATCAGGTGCACCTCAGGGCATACAGAAGCAGAGTGAGAGCTACTGCTGAGGAGAAGAGTTTAAGAGCAAGCTGCTATGGTTATGTGAGCAAGATAGGTGGAAGGAAGATGGTGGTGTTATTTCCTAAGAGTTGCACACATAGAACGTCTTTATCAGGAACTGAAAGAAGAACTTTTCTATAAAGAAGAGCAAGAAGGAGTTTTTATTCCATCACAGTTTGTTTCTTCATCTAGAAAATAGGGTCCCTCCAGTTCTCTTAGACTGAAGGAAGAAGCATGCTACCATTCATACTATGTATGCCACTCTCTATGTACAATGCATTTACCACACATGTATGGTGTTGTGGGAAATACTGAACATCTAAGCCTGTGGTTTATAGCCAACGGAGAGAAAAAGGCAGTTCCAGCTGGAAAAACCCTATGATAGTCTTAGGTTCCTACAATAGGACAAGGTTCCTACCCATGTAGACATTTCTTGCTCTTTCTGGACTATGGAGAGAGACCAGATAACTAATTTGGATGAAGAAGTGTCAGTTTAGACAGAGAAGATAGCTAACGGTGTTATGGTCACTATCTTTTGCACTTATCAGGACATCTCATCAATTCCTCATGATGCCTTCTTGCACTACCTATGTCCTCTCACAGTTTCTGATTTTGATTGCACACCCTCTGGGTGAAAACTGTTATTTTGTGCTGATTTTGAGCAGTACCTTAAACAATAAGGATTCAATCTGTGCTCCTCCAGTGAGCCCTTAGTGTGCCACACATAAAGCTGATTATAACCATCATCCAAAAAATGAAAGGTGATTTCAGTGTTGGGATACCAACGGTAGTGTAAATAGCAGGATGGAGGGAAAAAATAGACACATATGTCATAGGTCAGAAACCATGGCAGTGCCAGTTAGCATGTCTTCAAAGCTGTGACTGTGGCTGATTTCTGCCATCCAGGACTCTGAGCCTTCATTCTCAAGGCTCCTTCTCAGTAAAATGACTCTCCCCAGACATAGTTCCCATGGTGTCCCTAAGAAGGCAACTTAGAGGTGAGACTCTGTTGCTCTCCTCTGAAGCTGTGGCACAACCTTCTGCCTGATGCGTAGGCTGGGTCTCAGTTCTGTGCAGCAAAAAGTCAGCATTCAGGTGTGAAGAAGTGCAGGAGGCATTAATCTTGAGAAGCAGTAGCTCCCTTACCCTTTTCTGGCCCACCAGCTTCCCTTTTGCCACTTTCTGGTGAATTTTGGTGACATTTCACACAAGAGTGCTGAGTTGTATGGCATAGCATTCACTTGCTATCCTATATGGGCTACCTCAGGTTTGTGCCAAAGTGTGGGGAGTGAAAGCAGAGGCACCACTTTGTATTTAGACTGTGACCATATTATAAACAAAGCAGGTAGTAAGCATGCAGCACTACAACAGCAAGACCAAATCTGCAGGAGGGAGCGTGCTGACAGGTGTGCACGTGTAGACAGCTGGAAGAAGAAAGGCAGGTGTGCAGAGGTGCTTCTTTTCTGTATTCCTACCAGGAGGAAAGCAGTCACTTTTGGTCACAGAAAACCACGTATTTACTTCCCCCTAAGAGTTGTCTAAAACCAGTTAAATATCATTAAGTCCCATTCCTCTTAGCACTCCTGAATTGCAGGCTGTGACAGCTCTGGAAGAAGTGGATGGCCTGTATAAAATCTAGAGAACCTTCATGAGAGGGTTCACCATAACTAGCATCACAAGATGCAGAGATCCATGTTTGAAAGGAACTACTGTAAAGATGTTTTCTGGCTTCATGCACCTTCATGTCAGACAAGCATTTAGACATTTTATGTTTCTCTTCTCTTAATCTGCAAAAGGAGGACAGGAACACTGCCTCTCTTCTACCTCATCTCCTTTGTTCATTGCAACTTGTATGTTCCTGGGTACATTGATAGCCTTGTGTTAGAATTACCCAAGAGCAATGAAGAACATCTTTTTGGGCAGGTCCTTTTGGTGCCACTGGGATGTGGCCCTGGTCCTGGCCTCCAACCTCTCTTCTGGTATGACCAGTCTGGAGATGACTCCCCACTGTCTGCACCATGTTTGCTTCAGAATAAGCAAGGGAGATGAGACATTTTAGTCCTCTAAAGCATCATGAGATTAGGGATAAGAGGTGTTTCAGGCCTTCACCTACCCTTTAGCCAGCAGGAAGCTGAGGAGACTCTGAAATTACCTGTGGCTGTCAGAGCAAGACCCAGGAGACAAATTGGCTGTGGCTTGATGGCAAAACTGTTTTCATTGACAGAAAATCCACACAGTACAGGGACTGGACCAGGTGCTGCCATGTAGAACCTTGCACAGTCTCTGGCAGAGCTAAGACAGGAATGCACTGATTTGGAAAAGCTCTAGTCACTTCCTTTGGATGTTGCCATGACCACTCTGAGGAACAATCCAGACACTGCAGCCCCAGCAAGCATTATATTGGTGTGGAGAGAATCCAGTTGAACAGCAGCTTTAATATTCAGCAGAAGTAAGAAGGAGAAAACAGGGGAAAAACATGTGGCTATCCTGTGTAGGAGCAGAGCTTCTTCATCCTGGGATAGGACTGGGCTGGTGAAGGCACATGTTGCACCAACAGTGCTCCAGCACAAACCTACAGTCGGTGCTCAGGGCTGAATAGGAGCTTGCCCTTGGTGACTGATATCCAAATGTAAATGTCACTGGCCTCCTTGGCCTTTCCTTGAGGAATTCCTGATCTTTTCTGATACAAGATGATGAGCTGGGTGAGAAACATTTTATCCACCCCATTAAAAGTTTCCGAGTCTTACAAATTTTCAGAAGAAAATTCTGTTCAGATTGCACAAAACTCATTTCCCAAGGTATTTCCCAAGAAACTACAAGGGAAGTACACTGAAATGAACAGCATTGGGAAAATCAGGCTAGACAGACACTTAATGTCAGTCACAGACCTACCAATATTGGGCCACTTTCCTACCTTTTGTTGCAAACTAGTAAAACGAAAGTTAAATTCAGTGGGTGGACTTGAATTGCAACATCATTCTCCATTATGTCAGTTTATGACTATGTTGAGCCTCTAAGAAAAACATCTCCATAAACTGCAGAAGCAAGTGCCCTTCTCTTCTTGCAAAACACATTCCGGGAAAACATGAGGGAAATAATATGTCTAGCAAGGAAACCCTTTCCAGGGAAAAACCCCTCAGGCTGGATGGGCCAAACACAAGAGAAACAGAACAGTGTGGAAGGGAAACATAATCACAGAAAATTGTGTGGCAGCTTCATCTCTCAATACAGAAATAAAATTGTTCTGGAGACCATGACATGGGCTGCAATGAGATGTGTCCAAAAGAAGAATAGATGTATCCAAAAAGAATAGAGAATATTTTTCACTGATCTTAAGCCCACTCCTTATGCATTCATTTCAAACCTAGAATGAGACAGGGATGTTATGAAAAGACATCTATGTAGTAATATGACCAGAGACATTCGGAGAGAACATGGAGTCAAGACAGATGTCAGAGGTTTGACCATGCAAACATAAAATGAATACTCAGTCACTTCCCAGCAACAAAGGTCACTCTCTTGCTTCAGTGTAATTTCCCAGGTCTTCATAAGAGGGAAACCAAAGACTCCTTAATTGCTTTGTTGTGCTGTCACATCCATCTTTCCACTCTAGATTCTGTTGTTTGAGAGCCTGAGTTTGAAAGTTTGGGCTCCCAAGCCCCTCGCAAGGAAAGTTAGCTGTGTTCATAAATCTGAATGAAAGAAAAGTATCAACCCAGCTTAAGCCATGCTCAGGGAGATGCCATAGCTGGATAGCATTCCCACCAAAGTCATAGATTCTCATTACCCTTCTGCTTGGGATAAAAGTGCACAAACACAAGAGAAAAAGGAACACTGAGCATTAATACAGAGCCTATAGGTGTATGGTTCAGGAGCTCCTTTGCTCCCTATCCTTCTTAATCAGAGCAAGCATGATGCATACCTTTTTCTTGCTAACTTCAGGTGGCTGTACAGAAACCCTGCAGATTCCTTCCACCCTGTCTTCCCTCTTGACATTCTCTATTGTGGCTTTGGATCTGTCTTCTAAAGGAACAGCAATTGCAAAATCAGATGTAAACAGATGAACAGCTGGAGGACAGGTTATTTCTGCTTGCCGCTTTTCTTGTCTACATTCCACAGAGGTCTCTGACCTCCATGCTACCACTGCCCTCGACTGATGGACTCTGGACTAGTTGGGTAACATGGAAGAGATCAGAGTTCTTTCATCTACCCAACTTCTGCATAGAATATGTCACTTCCATTAACACCTGCATTTTTTTTACTGTACTTTACCATCAGACCATGGTCTGAAAAGAGAAAATGAGAAGAATATCTGCCTAGGTATTTAAAAATTACTTCTCTCTTCTAATAATTACCTGGTATGTTTGTCTTCTTGAAAATGTCAGCCAAATGTCCTTGCCATAAGCCCTCCTGCTACACATCAGCTGAGGGACTTGAGTACTTCGTCATTGTCAAAAAACAAGTCACAGTGGCTTGAACCAAGTGAGGGGCTGCTATCTCAAAGATGAAGATGCATATTTGCATCTGAGGAGTCAGCCAGCTCATCACTCAGCATCTCTGCCAGCTGCTGCCTCACCATCTCTTGGAACCAGGAGCAATGCATGCCACAGAACAGGTGGAAGCTGTTTAAATGACTGAACTATTTCCCTTCTCCCTGCACCATTGCAGCCCATTTGACAGCTGTCAGATATTTTTAGCACAGTGTCTTGTGTTGTTGCTGGATTGGTACTGATGGCAATGTTTCCTTAAGTGTTCCTTCATTTAGTGGGTATTTGGACAGGTCAACAAATTAATCCTAAGGAAACCCAAGCTTGAAAAGGTCTTTCACAATGTGATACCTTCTACCTTCCCAAAAGCTGAGCACAGTTTAAGAAAATAACGCTAAAGTATTTGTATAACTTTGTAAACTTCCATATGCAGAACAGCAAAGACACTGAGAAGGTTTGTGGGTCCCTCAGATGAAAGATTTTAAAATTCAGACAGAGCAAAACCAGAGATCACAGTCAATTCCCCTTTAAAATGTCTTTTGCCTTCTACTAGAGAGAGCTACAGTTGGTGGGCACATGGAAGATTTGTTACTAGGTGTGTTTAAGTTGAAGCACATCCATTCCTGGAGGTGCTGCACTCTCCTGGAGGCCAGCTGGGCAGTAGGAATCAAGTCAGCCAGCATTAAGGGGAGGAGGCCTACTGATGACTGGGGAGTTTGTAGTACAAATCAGCTATGATGTAGTCAGCTGATACAATAGGATGCTTTCTTGGTTTTCCCTACACTTTGTTGTTGTTGTTGCGTATTTTATGGGTAGAAGCAAATACCTCTTGGTTTTCCCTACACTTTGTTGTTGTTGTTGCATATTTTATGGGTAGAAGCAAATACCTCCTGGTTTCTCAAAAGACCTTATCAGGACTCCTATATTTTATTTTGAATTACATCACTATTTATTAAAGAAAATGGTGCCTTCCTCGTTTTGTGACAGTTCTGCATATAACTTTTAATGTATTAAGTTTACAGAAAAGGAATAGATTCTGCCTGTGCACAAGATTATTAGCATGTAAAAGTCCTGTTCAAGGTTTATACAGCATGGCACTATGATGGAGATGTACCAAAGGATCTCAGTAATCCAGTGCTCACTTACCATGAAGAAAATTACACTAAAGGAAACATCTTGCTGTGGCTCCATAAGTTACTCTAAGGCAGAGTTCATTCAGAGCAAAGTTCCACTAGGGACAGAATGAAATCTCTTAATTCATAAGATTTTTGGCTGGTAGTATATCTTTGAATAATATTAATTTTTTAAAGAGATAAGCCATTGACTAAAATGTGATTCAAGCATCATTTGGAACAAGTCATCTCTGCATCCCAGCTTTGCTGTATTCTTGTGCAATATTTCTGTGACAAATCAAAACCTAGATGCTGATCCCAGACCTGGCATTCTAGGTAAGCACTCTGATATTAAATCCTACCTCTGTAATTATTAGATGCAGTCTAGGTCATGCTTTTATCACCTGTTTTCTGTGGAAATGATTTGGGTAATGCCTCATGTAGACTCTCTGTACCTCCTTTCACTAAAAGAAAAGGGATCACAATGCAAAGCACTGCCCAAGCATAGGTTAAGTTTTGTCCTGGACATGCTCAGTGCAAAACAGCCATGAAGAAGAGCAAACTGAAAGGAGTTACACCTCACACTGCCACAGCCTGCCTGCTGTACTCTTGACCCTGGTATTAATCAAAGTTTGCCAAGGTAGTCACTTTCCCAACTACTATTTGAACTCAGGGTGGGTACGTGATTAAGAAGGAAATGGGACCCTAAGTATCTTTGAAGATCTGATCCTTGACTCCAGTTCCTCACCAAAACCCTCAGGGGTAACTCCCCAGCACAACGTTACCCACAACTGCCAAAGCCAGCTCCAGTCTCCTCCTGCCTAGATGGTGCAGAAGTCACGGCAAAGGAAATAAAATCCCACAAGTGGGCGAATGCTGTTTCTATCTCTTCTCATGTGAGGAATAGAGACTAGGGTGATACCTTGACTATATATATATATATACATATAGATAGATATAGATATAGATATATAGATATATAGATATATAGATATCAGAGCCCTCATATGTGTGTTTAGTTTTGAACTAGCCTGTGTTTTTCAGTGGAAATTCGCTGTCTTGAAGACAGGAATTTTTACTGGAGATGATATTTCATGACAGCAGGCTTGTATAGGTGTTCTCTCTTAAAGGCACAGTCCCACACCGAAAGTCTGGGAGTTTCCCCCATTTTTGTTGTCATTTTTTCCTGTTTAATTTTGAGCACCACCTAAATCAGAAAGGTGGTATTTTGTAGCTGGGGTGCACAAAGAGACAGGCTGCAGGAATCAGGCCCTTTTCAGTTATACCTACATGGAGGCAGAACCAGCCACACAAGCCACTGTGTGGGAAGGCAGTTTGGGCGGGAAAATTCATTCTGCAAAACTAGTGGTATCTTACACATTGAGAAAAAAAGAGAACCAACAAAACCTACATTTTGAGGAAATAAAACTAGGGTCTGCTAAGCAATAAAAAAAGAGAAGGAAGGGGGGAAAAACAACCACAATGTCTGACCATAATTTCCTTTTAGAGGACTACTTCTGTGTAAGAAATTAAGCAACTACTTTCAAGCTGATGAAGTTTTGAGTTTTTGTTTCAATTTTTTCTTTTTTTTTCCCAATCAGTACAACATAATTCAGCATTTAGGAACTAAACTGGAAAACAGAGGAGTCTTTTTTCCTTCGTTTTATTAAAATATCTTTATCGACATAGAATACTGACCAAACCTCAGCCAAAATTCTCTCCAGTAAACTAAGCAAAAATCACCAAAATTGACCAAAGTAAGGATATTGTTCCTATGTGTTACTGGATTCCTCTCCCACTGTTAAAAAGCAGAGACTAGCAACCCAATATTAAAAACATAGTAAAGACTAAATTCAGTTAAATCTGGTAAAAGTTCTGCATGGTTGAGATAAAGAATTTGGCACAGGAAAGCAAAAATTAGAGGATAAATAATACAGCATGTGAGGAGTTAGACATCAGTGTCTTAAAGGGGATAGCTGTGTGCTGGGGGCTTTTGAGGAGCTGACAGAAAGGCTCTGCAACCCCATAATCCCATGCAGAATTAGACCCTAATTAAGAGGTCTTGAATCAAGACCCTAGTTAAGAGGTCTTGAAAACTTTCTTGCTAGGGACACCAAGAGTCTCCTTAGGAGCTTGAGGGTACACAGTGGTTGCCATGACTGCAGTGCCATGCGGTCCTTCCCAAGCTCACTTTGAAGGAAGTAGCTCCTCAAAACGCATGTAGACATCATGTGACACCATATCCTACTATCTGTCTGGTGTTTAAAGCATATCCACTGCTGTAACTGTGGTGGAGGTCCCATGTCAGATTCCTTCCCAGAGGTAAGGCACAGGGAGGGGAGTTCATGCTCAAAAGCACTTTTATTACAGAATCTAGGTAAAATTGTTAGTTCATTTACCATATTAAGTCATTATTTCATTGTGGCATTGTCATATTTCCTACTGACAATAAACTAAGTGCTTGCATAAAATAAGTGAGTATTTGATCAGAAGATGACTGTCAAGGACACTAGTAACGCCCAGAAAATCACATATTGTCCCCATGGATGACACATTTAAAATGCTTTCATTTGTCAAGGAAATATGACTAAGGCTAAAATGAAGGTCTTCCCTTTCTTATGTGGCACATGAAGCAGAAGAGGCAACAACTGCCAGATGCTTTATAGGGTTCTCCTGTATGCACCACTTCATGCAGCACAGTGACTTTTTGTTTTTCGCACTTTATTCGTGGGAAACTGAGGCAGAAAGAAGATAAGCTACTTTCAAATGTTGTGTAGAAAATCAAAGGGCAAAACAATGCATCTCCTGGAGTTCACCCACAACCCCCTGACACAAAGATGCAATTACAGCTTTGGGTTAGTCTGAAAATACCCTGAGAGGGGGATTACTGACCATTGTAGGTTCAATGAATTGTTAAAGCGACAGCTTTCCCTATGTAAGATCAGTACAGAAACATTCAGCGTTGATTATTCGTGTCAGTCTCACAGTTATGACAGGCTTATGCTGCAGCACACTCTTGTCCAAAGAAAACTGTGGGAATGCTTGGTTCTGAAAGCAAAAAGAAATGTAGCAGGGAGGAGGGACAACCACTGGGACATTATACAGGCCTCTCAAATGCCTCTTCTAGAACACCTGGTTATCCTAAAATAGCAAAGACAGAAGTCAATTACTATATGTCTTATTTCATTGCCTGAGTTTAGCAAACGTTTTTGCTGAGTATAGCACTGGAGGTGACTAACTTAGAGCAATAATATTTCCAGGGGATTATGTTTGAAAGATACACTCTAGGGATCCTTGTATAATGCAGTAAGAATAGGCACTTTGGCATGTTACCTACCAAATGGAAGTAGGACTCCTTTGCAAATGTACCAGCACCTTAGGGGTGGCATAACTTACAGGATAACGAATGTGGATTTTTACTGTCTGAATACCAAATTCAAGTAAATTACACAAGGACAGGATTGGTTCATGGTGTTGCACAAGCAACACTAAGACTGTCTGTAGCAATATGGTCTTTGGTTTATACAAATGTTACAGCACTTGCTGGACTGTGCATCTTATGGTATGGTATATTTATATCTCATGGAGTGAGAGGATTCAGTCTCTCTTTGAAAAGACCCTTCTTGTGGTACTTCTGGGTCACCTATCTTGTCTCAACGAATAACCATATAACCAATTAACGTATCTAGCGAAATTCAGAGCATTTATTCTCCACTTGTCCTTAGATTGAAGACAGGCATTTCTTTTCAGACCTGAGGAAGGGTTTTGTACCTGTTATCAGTTGGTCTGGTTAAAGATATATCATCCCTTCACAAACTTTCTCATTAACACTAAAAAAGGCAGTTCATGACTGTAAGACCATGCACAGCAATGGTTTTCAGAGAGAAAAATCCCAAAGAAATACTAATCTGATAAATGGGAGAAAAGGAAAAATTCAAAATGAGCTATCTGTTCAAGCTTCAGCCACCACTGAACAGTGAAATGGACATGGTGGCATGGAGGTACCTTCTTTACATACTCCCTACTGTCATCTCTTTGCAGTGACTGCAGATATGAAAGCAAAAGCAGTGTTCAGAGCAGAACCACATAAGTGGAATAAGCAAACACAGCCATAACAGCACCTGGTCTGGATGGCAGCAGCAGTAATAAATGGCCAGCTTTGCAGGAACACATTCCTGAACAGAACAGCCTGGCCTTCAAGCTGAGCCTTCTCCAGCAGTGAGCTGATATAGTTGAACTCAATCTCAAAAGCATTGCTTCTCCCCCATCCCCCATCCCACTCTCATTATGCAGGCAATCCCAGGTCCTGTTTGCTCTGGAAGGTGGGAATTCCTTTCTTATTCCTGGCCTGGAAGAGTCACTGTGTTTTGCAAATGTGGAGGTGGAGACCTAGTTGCCCTGGTTCCCAGTGGGGATGCTGTCAGTGATCCCTAGTTGTGCTGGTTGGTGTTGGTGCCTGCGGCCAGCTTGCCCTGCCCCACACCATTTGGAGTACAGTGCACCTCTACTCTCCATGTGTTTCCTCTGCAGCAGTAGCAACAGTCCCATTTGTCCAAAGCCCTCATGGTGCCCTGTGGGAGGAGGCAGTGCTCGTGCCATAAGAAGCATTTGCTTTCTGAAATCCTGATAAGGTAGTCATGCTTTAAAATGGGACAGCAATACAGAAGTGGAGTGTTTGCATAAAACACTAACACGGCAGCTGTTGCTAGTAGTAACAATATGGTAATCACCAGCTAATATGGAGATGTTTGTTTCAAATTCATCATCTTGATTTTGATGGGTGGCCAAAACTTCACAGAAGAACATTTTATTTTGCTGTGTGTGATGTACATGCACAAGGACAGGGCATGACAGCAAATAATTCTTCCAGAGCACAGAGTCAAATGTTCTTAGGGAAGTGTAACTGTAGCCAGCAGAGTTGTGCTTGGAAAGATTTGCTTTGCTTGACATTGCTTTAGTCTGGAGGGTGGAGTCAAAGTGTGTGGTCATAAATGTTCCCATTCATGGTTAATTTAGTGGTGATGAGGATCTGGTTACTAACAGTTCTACTTGTTACTTGGGAAGCAGGTAAAACAGGGATGACAAACTCATGAGGGCCTTACCACAATGAAGTTTCAGGATATTCCCATCATATCACTGGGGCTCAGAGAAGTCCATCTGGAGGCAAACAATGCGGAAATTTCAACTGTTTCAGGTTGTTCTTCCTGGGTGTCTACAGTGACAGCCATGTTGGTGGTGCCTGGAGCAGCTCCTGCTGTACCAGGGAAGTTGTAAGACCTTGCTACTCTTGAGCCTGGCTTTCTTTTCTAGTTCTGTATCAATGGGACATACCACAATGAAACCCAAAATTACACTCGGGCAAATTTTTATTTGGTTATTCCAGACTTGATCCTAGGCCATTGGCAGTTTGCAGATCATCTTTTGTGAGTAAAAGAGATGACTTATGCCTGAAAATCACATGCAAATCAGAATTCAGCATGAAATCCAGGTTTTCTCTGGTTTACACTGATTCTCATTTTGAGATCTGAGACCATTTTGATGCTGAAATCCAAAGCAAAACACAAGGTGCAGAAGCAGGACAAATACAATAGATCAACTGAAATTGAAAAGAAAACGCTTGTACTAATCCTGAGAAACGAAATCAAGATTCACACCTCTCTGGATTCAGTAAGAAATATAATCTGTCCCTGAGAGCAAATGAACTTGGCAGAAAAGCACCATCTCAGTTCCTAATTTGCGAATGAACAACATAAGGAAGTAAAATGTGAGAACCTGATGGAGTAACAGCAATGACAACAAAGAAAACCACAACAAAAAACCCCAACAACAACAAAAAAGGAGCATCTCCATTTTCAATACTGTTTGAGTACCTTCAGCCAGAAATCTAGACAAGAATAGAATTCAGACTTAATTAGACACACTCTCTATTATCTTGGTTTTTATTGTAAGCAGGCAAGGATCACCAAGTAAAAATCTTTAGTGCTGCCAACTTACGTCTTGGAAGAAGCACCCATAAAAGAATAAACAAACCATCCTGTGAGGCAAATGCAAGCAAAGGAGTGTAATGGGAAAGGCACAGAATAAAACTTGGGCTGTATCTGTAGTATTATTTCTGATTTGTAACCTTTTTCCTGTGCAATAGTAACCCAGCATGTATAAGGGTGTTGTGATCCATCCCATACTGCAATCTATCCTTGACAGGTAATTAAGGATAGAAATCAGCTGAACAGAGCTGAGAAAAACTGTCAGTGGGTTTCACTTTCCACAGAGAAAGTGTGACCCCAAGTCCCACCTAAATAAAACTGTGGGAGTTCAGCACCAGCTAGGTTAACAGATGTCATTATGAAATGTCACAGGCATGAAGTAGATACTGGTCTGAACAAAGCTCAGGTCACCCTCTTTTCTGTGATCAAAGCCTGAACTGTGCCTATGCAATCTGCAACACACTTTGGAGAGTGGTAGGAAATTAGAGCTGTCTTCAGCAGATGTGTAGAAATGTGACCAGTTCCCAGAACCCATACACCACCCTGTTCTTCCATGGACGGGTCATGCAGAACTTTCCAAAAAAACAAACAACCAACTTTGGCATAACTCCTTTCCTTATTTTGGTAAACGTTCCTATTGTCCCCCTGGGAGACTGCAGTTGTGCCAGTGAAGACAAAACTGGAATATAACCCCTCTTCCACATAGAGAGGCACTGATGAAGATTCTTTCTGCTCTATATGGGCTTGAAAGAGTCGCTGCCCTAGGCGTGTCCTGCTGTACCCTTCTCACAGCTGTGCTTCTGTTGTGTCCTCGCTAGTACAACAGGCTAGGGTGAAGGCAGGTTTCAGGATTCATTCTCATACTCCCTCATTTCTAAGAGCCATCATGTCAAATACTTGTGAAAGTAGTAGAAATAAATAAAAGTAAGCTTTGTCTGGGATTTTCCTGTTTATGGTTTGTTAAGGAGAGAAGTGGTGATCATGCCACTGTAATTGGTACTGGTGAGGCCACATCTTGAATGCTGTGTTCAATTTTGGGCCTCTTGCTACAAGAATGACATTGAGTTGCTGGCGTTGGTCCAGAGAAGGGCAACAAAGCTGGTGAAGGGTCTGGAGAACAGGTCTTATGAAGAGTGGCTGAGGGGACTGGGATTGTTTAGTCTGGAGAAGAAGAGGCTGAGGAGAGACCTTATTTCTCTCCACAACTACCTGAAAGGAGGTTGTAGTGAGGTGGGTGTTGGTTGCTTCTCCCTAGCAACAACTGATAAAATGAGAGGAAATGGTCTCAAGTTGCTCCAGAGGATGTTTAGATTGGATATTAGGAAAATTTTCTTTACTGAAAGGGCAGCCAAGCATTGGAATAGGTTGCCCAGGGAAGTGGTGGAGTCACTGTTCCTGGAGATGCTCAAAAAACATGTAGACATGACATTATGGGACATGGTTTAATTGCCATGGTGGTGTTAGATCAGTGGTTGGACTCAATGGTCTTAGAGGTCTTTTCCAACTGAAATGATTCTGTAATTCTGTGATTCTATGGAAGCAAGTCACTTCCCAGCTACAGTAGATTTGTTATTCTGTTCTTTTATTTACTATCAGCTCCCAATTCCTTTCCCCACCCAGATGATGCTGTCCCTTCATTGCTACAGTCTGTCTGGAGTCCTTCACTGAGCTGCACTGTAAGAGGAGGAAAGAGGTGAAAATGCCTAGCTTGACTGTAGCTCACAGAAGGGAAAATCACCATTTGGTCTGTGTGACACACAGGAGGGGAAGAGCTCACACAGCCTAGTCCTTCAAAACCGTCTCCCATGCCTGATGTGTCCTGTGCATCCCATGATGCTGCATTCACCTAGACAGCTTGGGAGAAACACATCACCTGCAAACAGCTCCAGGTGTGCCCAAGCCATTTGCCAGCTATTCTGCTCACCCTAGGGCAACCACTGTGGTACAACAAACACATTGTTCTAATGCCTCATGGTACAAGATCTGTACTAAATTGAGTGGCAGACACTAGCGAAGACTCTGAGTTGGGAAAGCAGAGCTGGGTGGTAGAGAGGTAACGAGTCTTCAGGAAGAGAGGAAGCTGTTCATGTAAGGGATCTTAATTTCTGAGCATCTCATATGACAGGTCTTTTCTGTTGTTACTGAGTGTGGAGATCAGCTTTGGGAGCTACATCTGTTACCCTCTAGACACTGGTGGAGGAAGCTGTGAAGCTGCTCTGGTTGGTAGGTGTGAGGCAGCCCATGCTTTGCTGGTTCTCCTGTCTTTACCCACTTGGTGCAGCAGCTCTTCTGACCCTACACACAGCTCTGTGGTGCTCAAAAGCAGCCTGCACATGCTCACTTACTGCTTTTCACAAATATAGCCAAGCTTCATTCTATGTGGCCATAAGTTTACCGCACCAAGCCACAGCTTTTTAGGACGCCTGCTATTCTGATGGGGAATGTTTTTTCATAATGACATAAACTTCTTTGAAGTAATTTTGACTCAAATGAAGTCTTTGTAATACACACCATAAAGGGGCTATTAAAAAAAAAAAAGAGAGAGAGAGAGAATTCTATCAGGAGGGTTAAAAAAAAATAAATCAAATTGTTTTCCATACGGGCAGGCAGGTCCTTCAGTTTACAATGGCTATTTAGTCTTCAGAATTGTTAATATATGGGGACCAATTAGACAGAGATACAGCAGAGTGTGCCAGTGGACAGTCTGGTGATGTGCTATTGATTGACCACCCATTATCATAGCTTTTCCTCATGAGAAATTCAAAGCATTATCTCTTGAGTACAGCTGTGCCCTATTTGTAATCTAAGATTCTGGCCCAGCTGATCACCACCCATGAACTCCCCTTTTCCTCACAAGTTGCACATTTTCCAGATCAAACCCTGTGTCTTAATCATGCAATGGACTGAGATCAAAAGTACATCTACATATGCTGCTCGAAGTGAGGGCAAGGCAGAACTGAACTGCATAGGTTCCCTAAGCCTCTCAGATACTTAACAGACAGGCATGTTTGAACGCACATTTAACAGACTGTACTGAAAAACAGATGCCCTTTGCCCATGAATCCTTGTGGGATTATCAGCAGGAGTCCCACAACTGCCAGAGAGTCTTAGAAGAAATTCTCAGGACAACATACAGAATGAGCATATTTCTGCAAGAACATGTAAATACCCATGGAATTTAGCAGGGAAATGACAAATGTCACAGGGCTGCTAATTAGCAAAAATTTAGTTAAAGCAGTGAGCAAAAGATAGGTGATAAATGCAGAGGGCTGCAGAGTAATTGAGATTCCTGTAAATTTCATCACTAAACAAGTCTACAGACTGGTGTCTCTACAAGAGCATGGAAATGATGGGCCTCAGGAGGACTTAAAAGGTCATCTATAACATCTCCTCTTAAAAAAGCAGAGTAACTCTCCTTTTGCCCTTTTGAATACATGTCTGTCTAACCAAAAGAGATTTTTGCACCTTGGATTTTGGCCAGAGTAAAGCTGAGATCAGCTGTCTGTTCTGCATAACTACTCAGGGTCTACACTACACGGGCCAGGTCTGATGTGGTTATGCAAAGAATGGCTTTCTGGGGAGAATTCAGCAGCAGATCTGTAAAGAGCTGTGCTATGACACAGCCTCATCCCCTGCACACATGAAATGGAGCATCCATTGGGGGAAGCAGCAGAGAGACTACAGTTTTATAAGAGTACTTTCCACCTAAATCCACTGCTGAAATATTCCCAACCCTACGACCTTCAGCCTTAGCTCCTCTTTTTTCAGTAGATCAAAGGATTTGCACCCAGAATATGAGATTATAATTTCCTGTGTCAGTGAACTAGTAGAACTAATATCATGCATTTAATAGCAAACATTGATGAATTTTCATAACGGCCTGTTGTCCTTATTGTCCTGATGTGCTCAGGTTGGGGAAGAGTCAGCAACAGAACCTGGGAGAACAGAGGTAAATTTTTCCTGGATTTTTTGATCTCTTTGGTTAAATTAAACTTTATTACTTGAATACATAATTCTTACTGAGACATACTTTAAGCAAGACTTTTTATTACATATTGTCATACATTACTGAATTATTACATAACACCACTTCTTCTATAGAAGTCCAATGCTTTGATTCTCAAGAACTAGTTGGCACCAGCAAAGTGTGTCTACATCGGCTTGAAGACAGTAAACTGTTGCCATTAGTTTTAAATAAAAATATACAAAAACATTTCTCTGACTCTTGGCTGTTCCACTCCCCCATCTTTTTAACTATTCTTAGCATAACTTGACCTGGTGGTGTGCCTTTAAACTGCAAACTCTAAGGACTCTGAGCAGACAAAGGACAGACTGTACCCGCTGTCCTTTAATGGTAAGGAGAAGCTCCCCACACTGCAGCCCCCTCTGCACATCTCACCTAATGCTGGTGATGCCATATGGAACCTTTACCTGCAAGTGCCTCATCTTTTCCATCCATTACAGCTACAAGGGCATTTTTTTTCTCTTTAAGGAAAGAAAAAAAAAAAAGAAAAGAAAAGTAGCTCCTCTAAAAGGAAAGAGGAAGCCAGAAATTTCATAGCATCTCAGTCCTGCCCCATGATGTTTCTTCCTGTTTGTGAATTTCCACCTACTCCTCCTGCGTATATAAAGCAGCACACGTGGGGTAGAACTGTTTAGTCGCCTGCCTCCATCTAAAGGATTAGTAGCAGTAGAAGTAAAGATGTTTCTCCTTTTCTCTGCAGTTCTCGGGAGGTGAAGGAGCTCTGGCTGAACTCACTCCTTGGGTAAGTACTGCCAGGGATAAAATCTGTGGTGATGTGATTGAATTTGGTCAAGTGCTCTAGATGCAGCTGTACAGAGACATGCAAAAATATAAATGGGGAGAGGTGCACCCACAGCTAAGTGTAGCTTATGGGCAGAGCTCACTTGACTTTCATAGTCTTGTCTTTGCAGTTTAACAACCATATGTAACTGTCACCACTTGCTCTTTTTTTTTTTTTTACATGGATTAAAAATGGAAAGCTGGGGTTTTTTTTGTGTTTTAATCAAGGGGCACATAGGACTGTAAGCTGAATGCCTTCCAGGGTAGGGCTTTATGATTCAGTTGTGGGGGATATCTTGCTGATTCAAGATCATACTTAAATGCTAGACTGGCTTGCAAGGGAGAAAAACAAGAAAGGTGCAGTTTTACAAAATTCTTTCTTTGTCCATTCCCTACTCAATAAACAGGCAAACAAAAGGACCTGAGGAAATCAGAGTGTCCAGAGCTCCCCCAATCAAACTCCTAATGAAAGTGTTAAGCAGCTGTAATACTGTGAGTGTCTTTATTCTTTCAGCTCTGTCAATAGAGTAACTGAAAAGTTCTGATTTTTAAACCATAGCACTCAATTACTCACAAGGTGTCTTTATTTTCTTGCCTAGTCAAAGACACTAAATGCTGGGAACATGGAGAGTCTGATTGAGTGCCAGTCAGAGGTAAGCCACTACATTTCTCCCAATTCTTCTTGGATAGTGATGTGAGATACCTTATCAAAGTTGGGGTAGCTGCTGCAGGAATTGCCAGCTACCTGCCATTATCCACAAGCAGGCAGAGCCCTTCAAAGGCAGCCCCATGCAGCACTGTGCAGAAGGAGTTGGGCATCGCTGTGAGCAGCCAGCACATTCTCTGGGTTCCTAGGGAGCTTTGCTCAGAGATCTGGCAGGCTCCAAAGTCATTAAGGCTCCCTGGAGGTCTTTGGGTGGAAATCTCCAGTTTCAGGGGAGGATACAGAAGAGTAGGCTGTATCTGGCTATGGCAGAGGATTGTGACCTGCCAGGCAGGTCTGGGGTAGCTGACTCCAGGGTTTATCACAAACCCTTCTGCTGAGCAGTGAGGCAGTGTCACTCACGGACCGAGGCACCTCTTCAGCAGGTGTTGGGCTTGCTCTGGCTATTCCCCAGAATCTCCCACAGATTTCTGAGAAGCTGCAGTGACTCACTGGTGGCCCTTGCTGCTTCTGGCAGCTCTATAACCATCACACACACTCTTGCAGGCTGATACCAAGAAATGCCCCCTGTTGGTCCCAGCAGATACTGAAGATGGACTTTGCCACTCAACTGGTGAGTTTTAAAAGTAGAGGAACTGCCTTCTTATGTAATGCTTGCAACCTGGTGCTTCTTCAAAACCATGAAAAACTGCCTGCTTTGCCTCCCTGAAAGCAATCCACAACTCAGCTCTGGAGTGCTACTCATTTGCAGATGACCTCTTTCCTTTATGCCAAATGGTAGAGATGACAGTGCTGAGTGCCAGAGGTCTTGTATCCCTGTTCCTTGGTCCTCAGAGCTGCATTTCATTGTATTCCCTGTGAGCAATGGGAAGTAAATGTTCTGCTTTCTCACTTCAGCATTGCCACAAAGCAAGCAAGTAGTGGGTACTGACAGCAGCAGATGCACGCCAGAGCAAACAAACCCTCTTGGCAGCAGCACTTGTATTCTCTTGCTGCACAAAACCCTGGCACCTCTAAACAACCAGGAGGAGACCATTAGCAGGGCGGAGTCAGATTTGGAGCAGACCAT
Source organism: Indicator indicator (assembly GCF_027791375.1). NCBI lineage: Eukaryota > Metazoa > Chordata > Aves > Piciformes > Indicatoridae > Indicator > Indicator indicator. Next base: position 16,645,723 of record NC_072011.1, on the reverse strand, counting down.
CATATCAGACCACTGTTGAGGAGTATCAGAAGTGAACATTTTATATGACACTTTAGTTTAGGTGACTTTCTCACAGGATTTGTGCAAAGCCACAAATACAGGTGCTGAGAGACTTTTATTTTCACAAGATAATTTTGGTTTTGGAGTATAAGGCAAACCCTTTATGGCCACTCCTTTAGAAAACTTTCTAGTAAGAGGATCCTTCTTTCAGTGTTTCTGAAACGTGGAAAAAAGGCACACCTCATCTCAATACAAGCATCATCTCCAAATTCCTAGCATGCTCTCCTTTTTAAGATACAGATGCAAAACCCATGCTATTTCTGACACTGAAGCAAATGAGATCCTACTTCTGGAACAAGTACCATCTTCTGCTGGCTGGCTGGCAGGAGGCAAGCTAGCTCTGGCAGAACCACAATCATTACAGCTATCCCTAAAGCTGGCAGAGCTGGAGCGATGTGTTTTCATTTCAGCCTGTGGAAGGGCTGAAAAGCAGGAGACCCCAGTTCTACTCTTCTAAGGTCGGGGCACACTCGTCATTGCAGGCTGCCCAAGTGACATATCCACTTTAGGTAGTTATCACAAAAACCACTGCAGTATCAAAAGTCTCTATCATGCTGCTGTTTCTGTGCCTTGTGTGTTCCCACTCTCTAAGAAGAAACAGTGACTAGAATGTAAAAAACAGCCCCAAACAGGAAAGGTGGTGTCCTCAGAAGGGTAGTCACAGTTCTACAGTTTAGTTGGTTGTTTCCTTAGTAACCACTCAGTTGTCTTTCTGTTTCTCCCCATTTAGTTTGTTTCAACATACACCTCTGCACTGCACACAGAGTAAAGGCTCCACAGCATTCTCTTTTTTGAAAAAAAAAAAAATCTTTATTTTTTGCTTTCCTTTTCATGCAGCAGATGGAACAAAGAAAAGAAAGAAGGTGATATCGCAGTCATTTACTCTCAGACGAAGCTCCACCAATGGGAATTCCCCAGGGCAGCTTGACTCAGGTGCCAAAATCACTCTGTTTGGCCAGCCTCTGTCAATTATCTGTGGGGATGATGACACACTGCCCCAACCAGTCCAGGTAAGCAAGCCTGGAAATACAGTTACCATACCTCTGGCTTTCAGTGTGAGGCATGATTCCCAGAACTTGTGCTGCAGCACTCAGGAGATGAATGGTTTTGGTGTTTCCCCTCCACACACGCTCCTAATAAGGCCCATCCCAGACATAGAAAGGCTCAGGACTGCAGGTTATGTCCAGCCCACCCAACTTTCACTGGAAGTGACTTTGAGCAGAGACAACCAGGAGCAGGAGATCTGCTCCTTAGTATAAACATCTGTGATTCTGCAGAAGTAATTTAAATGAGTCTTCCAGCACCATAAACTTCCAAGAACTTTTGTACTTCACTGAAAAAAGTGTTCAGCTATGGATGGCAAATGACCACTATTTTCTAGATAAAAATGGTCTTGTTACAGATCTCCCAGAGTTGGCTTTTCCAATAGATATGCTTTTATCTCTTCTGAGCAATATTTGCTGGGCTTGGGAGGGAAGGGATTTGAACTAAGACCTAAGCCATCCCTTGTTTCCTTCTGGAAGAAATTCACTGGTTCAAAAAGAGGAGGAGCTGGGGGAAAATAATCTTTTAATCTTTTTTCCCATGTAATCCAATTGGAACAAGAACTAGATGCTGATCTAATCAGCATCTGGTGTACCTCCAGACAATATTTCTTCTAAAGATAGAAAATATTATTTTCTAAAGAAACATTCAGCTGCTAAAGGACCTTCATTTACTGAATTATAACAGTTTCCCCATTCCTGTGTGGTTTTCTCCCTGCAGGATCTCCTAGCTATATTGTATATGAAAGGACCTTCCACTGAAGGCATATTCAGAAAAGCTGCCAATGAGAAAGCACGAAAGGAGTTGAAGGAGGATCTAAACAGAGGCGAGAATATTGATTTGAAAAGCAAATCTGTGCACCTGCTGGCAGTGGTGTTGAAGGTGAGCTCCTCTGACCTGCAGTAGTATGAGGACATTGCTAATCTGCACCGGCCCACTTCAGTGCCCAGAGCTGACCTAGGTGGGGCTCCAAGGTAAAGCCAGGGCAAAGCCAGGCTAAATGTTTCAGGCTTAGAAAAGTCTGGCATTTTCCTTTTCTATCTAATTTTCAATCCCACTTATTGTGCTGCTGATTTCCTGCATGCCCACAGGCAACTCACTTTGTAGTCCCCCTCAACACCCTCCCCATGGATGAACAAATGTATCTAAGAGCTGGGTCCCATTACTATACCAGTGCAAGTATACTCTGCATGTAATTGTGTATTGCTCTGATCTGCCAGTGCTGATGGCCAGGTAGCTCAAGCCAGCCTGCCTGCCAGTGAACCCATGCCACAGTGATGCTCCTTCTGTGCTCAGGGGTAGTATCCAAAGCCTTATCTAAATCCCTTGGCCTTGCAGGACTTCCTCCGAAATATTCCCTCCAAACTCCTGTCGGCTGACCTCTATGAGAAGTGGATGCAAGCTCTGGAGAAGCCAAGCAAGCAGGAAAAAATTGAAGAATTGAAAGTGTAAGTTTTGCAACCAAGAAGTTTTGCAACCATCGCCAGTGTGATGGAGTGACTTCTAGAGACCGATGATGTTTCTCAAAAACTGACAGTTTCTTTTAAAAGTCTGTCATCTGTAACAGCTTGCTATTGCTCCATGGGGTTTGGCTTAGAGGGTTCTAGCAGCAGCACTTCCTGAAGGTATTTGAGATTGCTCTATGAAACAACTAGCATAGGAAGAGGAGAGAGGCTGCAGTGTCTCAGCTAATGTGATCACAGTGCTTTGGGACAGGCACTGACAGCGAGCCTTCACATCTGCTGGTGGTAAAGTCAGGCACATGGAGACCACCACTGTTTTGCTTTTTGGAAAGGGCAGATGCAGAGGTTGACTGGGAGTGCTTTGAAAGCTGCACAGCACAACCACAGGTTTTCACATGCCTTTGGGAAGCCTTCAGTGACATCTCCTGGTGTCATGCCATCTATTCAAGGACATAGGCTGCTATAATGCTTGTTTTTCAGTCAAGCCTCTTGTAATTCAAGATCTTACAACTAATAGCATGCTCAGCTGCCATGGGGGATTTCTGTTAAGCAGTGACAAAAGCACAGGCATGCCTCTCTCATCTGTGTGAGTTCAACTGAGACTTGCTCAGGTAAAGAAGTAGAGGCTGCTGCACTATGAATTAATGTCACATTTTGTTTGTGTTCATGCAGGGTGGCTGACAAACTCCCTAGACCAAACCTCATCTTGCTCAAGCACATGCTCTCTCTGCTTCACCACATCAGCCAAAATGCTGAGAGCAACAGGATGGACTCCAGCAATCTGGCCATCTGCATTGGCCCAAATATGCTGAGCCCAGAGATGGACAACACTCTCCCACTGGAAGTGCAGAAAGAGATGAATGACAAGGTGTGTTGAACTCATCAAGCAGGCACCCTGTTGGGGAAGCTCAGAGCCATCCATAGGGATCCCATAGCCATTGCAAAACCTGAGCAAAACTGTACCCCTGCACAATGGGAGTGTCCCTCAGCTCAGGTGCCTGCAATGTGATGAGCAAGGCTGCCCTCATCTCACCTCTTCCGAGCAAAAGTAGCAGTTGCCCTTTGGTCCCTTACACTGTAGCACAGCTCCTGAATACTTTGCACACAGAGAACAAAGGGCACCTGGTGGACCCTATGGAATGCGAGGTTGAAGCTGTGGTTGATGGTGTTTTGTCTGTATTAGGGCAGATCAATCAGTCTGCAGCATCAGGCCTCATCCACCAGAGTGGACCCAAACTCTGACTTTAAACCAGGATTTTGGGAGAAGCTACCCTGCTCTGTTCTGTCCTGCCTACAGAGACAGCGGACAGGGGCTTGAAAGATTGGTTAATATGTTTTTAGGCCTTTTGACTGAATTAAATTGTTTTTGTGTGCAGGTGACAGTGTTGGTGGAGTTCCTCATAAACAACTGCTTGGAAATATTTGGGGATGACATTGCCCTCTCTGTCTGTGCCTTGGCTGAGGAGCTACCAGAACACACAAACAGCTCCACAGGTATGAGAATGGACCAGAGATGCCACAAACTGTGGCTCCTGGGCTAAGGTATTTAATTTGTGGAAACAGAGAGTTGTAGAGGGCTCAAGACACTGCTGCAGCACTCTTCTACAAGAACCCTTTCCATACAGATCCCTTTCATCCTTAGATGGTCAGTGAAAACTAACAGTTGCTTTCTCCCCACAGAGCACCTGTGTGCTGCTCAGCAGAATGACTCTGCCTATGACAGCCCAGATCCTGAAGCTGAAGTGAGCCCACATACCTCTCAGATGGAGGACCCCAAAGGGAGAAGCACTAGTGTGAGCAGAAGATATCTGAAACACATCTCTGCTTCTTCACTGACTAATTTCAGAAATGACATCAGCACAATGGACAGGAGATACTCAGAGCCAGACCTGTCCTTCCAGAACCGCCTTGAAGGCAGGATAAGGAAACAGAAGCTAAACAAAAGCGAGGACAATTTTCCAGTTCAGCAGAAACTGCTGGGGTTGGAGGCACTGGAGAAACGGCTTGTGGTCTTACCTTCACAATTATCAACTGACTCTCTACCCAAAACATCCTCCAGTTGCTCCCTGGAGAGCTCTGATGGCTCAGTCTTCACCAGCTCCCCAGTAGTTTCTCCCTCCAGTCCCAAAAAAAACTTTTTAAATAGGCCCCAGTCCTTTTCCACCAAGGCCACTGAAGACTGCAGTACACCTAGCAGAGAGATCAAAAAGCATTCAATGTCATTCTCTTTTGCAAACCACAGGAAAACATTATTGAAAACCCAGAGCTGGGGGCCTGGAAAAAACATGGGTTTTCAAAGAGACAGTTTCACAAAGAAAGAAGATCAGTTCTCCTGCAGAGTTGTCCAGAACAGCCCTGATGAGAAACCATTGCCTGTGGCATATCAGCGAAGGCTCCGTTTCAGGTCAGCTGATGAAGTGTTCAGAGAGGTAGACCAAAGAAATCCTGGAAGACCACCCTCTTATGAAGAGGCTACTAAAAACTGCCTGGCCTCTGAAGTTCCCTCCTGTGATCTTACGGTTCAGAGTATGAGAGTAAAGGTGTCAAACCAGCAGGCTTTGCTGCCTCATCCATGCAGCAGCTGTGCACAGGATGCAGCATATACAACTCAAAGGAATCTACGCAGGGACAGAGTTTCTGCAGCAAAGGATTCTGACGTGGAAACTGAAACTCTCAGCATCACTGTGGGAATAAACTCTCGTGTGAGTTTACCTGTGACCCCGGGAGTCTACCGATTAAGAGCCATGTCTGAATCTTGTCAAAAGAACAAACTGGAGTATGTGGCTCGAAGGTGTAGCCAGCCAGTTTTTGAGGTAGACCAGATCCAATATGCTAAGGAATCCTATGTTTAAAAAGCCTATTGCTCCTCTTCGCTGTGTACAAAGGAAATATTGCATAAGTAGATATTTACTTTCAAGAGATCAAAAATAAGCTAGCTCTGCATGAACTTTTTTTAACTTGAGGCTCTCCTGAAGTGCCTGTCAGCTTGACATGTCACATTCTTTCACCACAAGAGGTGGTCGTGGGGAAGACCTATGTATTATTATGTAAAAATGTAAGTGTACATAACCTGTTGTGTGGGAAAACTAGTTAGTAATTGATAAATGCTGTTGTATTTGTATCCCTGAAAGGACAACAGAAAGGTTGGCAGGCCCAAAACCTGTCCTACCTTCCTTTTCTGTATGGTCACAGAGTCCATGTCATTTGTTACATGTCCCAGGCTGATGCAATGCTTTGATGATATTCTGCATTAAGAAGTGGGCTGGCAGTTACCCTTAACTGGGGAAGAGCTCTGTCACCAAAGCCACTTCACCAGTCTTCCATATATCTTCTGTACCTGCTGCCATTTCTTCTTCCTACTTGCTGGGTCATGAGAACAATCTGACCACTAGCCAGCATTATTGTTGTATACTGGGCCTGGTTTAGAGCTGCCAAAGCCCTACAAGGTCATTATGGGAATGTATCAAGTAAGCCTCATGTGGCTTGAGGTGCTTTTAGTCTAAATAAACTGGATGGGCTAAGCAAAAAGAGTATCATCAGGTTTGCTCATTAAAAAAAAAAAAAAATTAAAAAGGGCAATAAAGAAAATACCAGGTGGCGTCCATATAACCTTGCAAAAACGACTGGAAGTGCAATGTGTTTTCACATAGAGGAACTTGCTTTGGTCAGCACTTACCTTCCCTTTTATGGCTCAGCATAGTCTTGAACCAGGAACAGCAAGACTTGTTTTTCTCCTGTGTAAATTCACTACAATAAATCATTTTTCTGCATGAATGCTAATCTGTCCAGGCCTGTCTTTAAAACATCTGGGCCCTAGATGTACCAACTTTTACACCAATCTACAGACACTGCAGGTCTGCTTGAATGACAAGGCACATGTGTTTTAATTTGTGCCCATTGCCTGTTGTCCTGTGCAAAGTTGGAACAATAGCTTTCTTCTGTAAAAACACTTAAGTGTCTTGCCTTTATGGTAGAACGAGCATGAAGAGATAATCCACATGTAGTGGAAGGGCTCAGCAGCCAGAGAACAGAAAAACACAAAGTTCAAAATGCACTCAAACAACAACAAGGCTACTTCTTTGGTGACTCGTTCTTTTTCACTGTGACAAGAATAAGGATCCCAAGAACAGGAATTGCTCGTTTCCTGGTCCTGTAACCACACCAGAAAATTCAGTGAGAATAAACATAGTCACTTCACCACAAATGAGTGGTGGACCTCTTTAGGTCCAAGGTGTCCAAATGACAGTCATACTCAGAAAGCATACCTGGGCTCTAAGTATTCAATATAGATGACCCTAAGTCTTCCACCTCCTGAATAAGAAAGTGGAACTTCTTGTAAGGCATTTCAATGGATGGAGAAAAAAGAAAGAGAGAGGAGCCCTACACATTGTGAACAAACAAGGGGCAGGGTGACAGTCATATAAAAGAGTGGCCCAGTCCCCCTCGCTTTGCTCTTGCATTTCTTCAAGTCCATGAAATACCATGATTAAACAAAATATGAATGTAACTTGACCCCAAGAGAGATTTACTGCCTCACTGACAGATAATTTCTGGTTTCCTCCATCTCTTAAGACTTGCCTATTTAGTCAGCATAATTTTCATGTTATGTCCCTCCACAGAAGTGATTTCTTTTCTATATAAACACCTAGGAGACCTCAAAAGACTAGAATGACACTGAGAGCAGAAATATTTGCTTTAGCACTTACTCATCTGCCCTTAGCTCAGAAAACAGTTTTAGCATGCTACCAGCCCACCCTACCACATTCAAACATCCAACCCAACTATCCCAGCCTCCAAGAGTAAGGCCCTGCTATATCCAACAAGTGAATTATCTGAGTGCCTTTGACTCCCTGGCCAGAAAGATCAAAGATCCGTTTGCATCTGAGTCAGCTGGAGATGGACATTGGCACAACAGTTAAGCAATGACACTGAGCCTCCCCTTCTCCATAGGCTACTTTAGCAGCAGCATTGCATCACTTGCTTTACAGATTCAATTTTCTAATTAAATTTCATTAAGACACCCTGAATATACAAGGCATGTAGGACCAGAAGAGGGGAAAAAGCAAAAATATTAAAAGCAGAAAATCCAAGCCATTGTCAAGGCAATGCTGGAATTAAGGCTGCTGGTGCAGCCTCAATTCAGAACCTTGTGTTTGCACCCTGCTGTTCTTTTCTATCACATGATGCACTCTGCTCTTCCCCACAGGATGCACCTGCTCTGGGGAGGAGGCAAAGTTCTGCAGCAAAGGAGCAAAATTTAATTCTGGCATTCCCCAGCACAGCTTGCCTAGCAGGAGACACAGATCCTGGACATATCTCTGGTTTTAGAGGACGTGAAAGAGACAACGGAAGAGTTCCTCATGGAACAACATGTTCCATTCCTTCCTTCACTATGATGTGCACTGTGGAGTTTCAAACTCTTGTTCTCTGCCCCTTAAATTAGAACAACTTATAGCAAAAGCATGTTGTCATCAACTCTATGACCAAACATTAGTGAAGACTGAAAGAAACACCATGCTTGCATGTTTCACAAACATTCCAGCTGGCATTCAGGTGTAGACTGCAGAAACAGAGACATTTACTTATCTGTATGCAAGCATGGAAGCATTTTTTTGAGCCTGCTTCTCATCTTCTGTACAATCTGCATGCGAGTATCAGTCTGGACTCCTGGGTCTGAGTTGAGCACAGGTGGCACACAGTTGCCTGAAAGTAGGTGTATACAGTCATTTGAGTATTTTAGGGCATTTCCTAAGGCATCAAAAGAACATATATTTAGGCAGCCAAATCCTTTACTAAAATCTCGTCTGACTGTGATGAGAGCATAGACTCCCATCTCACAAGAGATGCTACATTTAACTACCTTGAATGTAGGTCTTTATAATATGGGGCTGACACTAACTGACAGCAGAGAAACAATAAAACTTGGTATTTTAGTATCCATCTAAACCTTTTAAAGTAGTGTTCTTGAGCAGGTTTAGGCCCTCTTGCTTGCCCCTCTCCAGAGCTTGGGGCCTTCTGTTCCATCTCACCACATACAATCCTGACTCAGATCTTCCTTTTCTCCACTCTTGACTTCTCATCTCTGCTTCATTTTCATTGCCTCCCCATTCCCAGGCTGAATTCTCACCTCATCCAGTTATTTATCTTTTATTTGAAAAAAACTACCAATCTATCCCTGTGGACTTGCTGTCGAAGTCCCAATTTCGTTTCTATCATCTCCATCACCAGACTCACTTCTCTCTGTGAGCCCATTTCCATTTTCTTCTTCTAATTCTTCCACATTTTTCCCTCTTTTCTGCACTGATTGTTATTGCAATAGGCCTCAACTAGTCTCATCTAGTCATACACACACTTGTTTTGGTGTTAGTCTCTGGACGTGCAGAGAATCAGAGTAAGAGAAAGAAACATCTCTGCAAGCTACAAGAGAAAATATGTAATTCATAAAGTTCAGTGATGAACTCAATTCACAGCTGTAACTATGGAAAGCTTCTGGGATGAAAATTCTGTGGACGGAGGTCCTTGACTTTATGGACTTCAACAAGGGGTTTGCACAGCTCTTGTAGGGAAGTATGGACAGTCATCTACTTTGGAACAAGATCTGCAGATAAGGTAAAATAATAATTCAAAATAAGCCATTTCCCCCCATGCCGCACTAAAGCAACTCACAAGCTGTGATGTCAGGGATATTTTTGGTAATTTGTTCACAATCTCTGAGAAAAGGCATTGTCAGTACATTGATTTTTTTTACTGCCTCTCCAAGGAAGGTCTTGGGGAAGAAGTCTTGTCACCTATCAGAACTCCTCTCAAAGTTGTTAACTGAAGGGTATCTCTTTCTAGGAACTGCAAAAACTAAAGAGATCATGAATCCTTCACACCTCAGGAGGAATAGCTGCTAGCCACTTAACAATGATTCACAATAGAATGGTCACTTTCTGTAATATCTACCATAACATAGGCAAAGAAAGCTTTTCACTGGACGAAATCACAGAAGAAGAACTGCTTCTCTACATAAGATCTGTATTCTCCTCCCATTATTGCTATATATACACCCCAGGGATAAGATGTAACATTGACATTACTGGTATAAATCCATGGCAAAAATATTAATGAATTCCATCAATTTTATACTAACTAGTAGCTTGGGGTATTGCTGGCCACACTTCATCTTCACGTTTACCTCTTTACAATACGGGAACTTGGCTTTCTCTTTCCAGGTGCACTTGGCTCTTCAGAGTTTCTTACACTGTGTCTAGTTTGATGAAACGGAATCTGCAATCTTCTTATTTGGAAAGTATGTAAATGGAAGGCAACACTGCATGCCCTGCATTGACAAACATCACTTCAGCTTCAGCAGCTAGTATTAGGCATCCTGTTTGTCACCTGGAATTCTGTTCCTGTTGAGAAAGATCCACCCTGTAGGATGCTACTGCTCCACAATTTTGACACCTAAAATGAAGCCAAGAATTTGGGAAATTTTTGGTAATGGGATTGTATCTTTTCTGTCCTTTGCTTACAAATATTTCCCTGTAGCACAGAAGCCAAAATGGATGGCTTTGGGATTCTCCTTGGATTTAAAAATCTAATATTAATGTTAAAAGCTAATGATAAAATTATTACCTCAGAACTGAGTTAAATATTATAGGAGTTGCATACAGATTATTTTTACCATCATGTTCCCTCTTGTAATACTGCTATTAAATGTCTCCAACTACCACAGGAAGAAGTACCCCAGAAGACAAAAATCCCATTTATGTCACTTTTAGTCTGTGAATGGGAATTTTTATTTCTCTATTGCCTGTTCCGGTTTTGGTGCTGATCCAAGAGACCAGGTGATTTGTTGCAGAACCACACCAGCACTGCTTATTCCCAGGCTGGCTCAGTCTTTACCCATATGCTGCAAATAACAGTTTCAGCCTTCCATTGCACCCAGGTAGGTCTCCTGACGCAGAGAACAAAAGTTTTGCCATACTGAAGCCAAGAAATTATAGCACTTGGTTATCACAAGAGTGAACGAATTCAGGTAGGCAGCCCAGGATCCTGAATGATAGCCTACAGTAGATAAAAAGCCAGTTCTCATGCTAAGGAGCCACTGAATCCCAGTGCTTCTCTTCCAGGACCTCCAAACTCTAGAGTTCCCTATAGGAAGATGAGATTATGGTTAGGAATATTATGGTCAGGAATGTTATTCTTCTGCTACCTGAATGTGTCCAGAGAATTATTTCCACAGGATTCCTACAAAGGGAACCCCTTCATAAGAAATGTCAAGAAAACCCCTCAGTAGCTCACTGCCAAAATCTCCATGTCAACAGCATTATTTTTCTTCCATTAAATCCATTATTATACTCCCTCAGGGAAAAAAAAAAAAAAAGGGATGTTTTCCAGGGTCATTCATGCAATCCTACATTTCCCTTCAGTGTGAAACATGCCTGCAGTAATGAGGGCACAAGCCATTTCACCTGCCTACTAAGGCAGGCTCAAGGCAGCAGACCTGCTTCTCCACTGTTCTGCACACTCAGGGGACCTGAGAAGCAGATACAAAATGCTGTTGTCTAGGAAGTCATCCTCTCTGCATGGTAAATATACTTCTCTCAGGTGGAAAGCAGCATAGAAACTCATTCACCAAGTTATCTGGGAACCTCAGCCATGAAGTTAATCAAATTCACTTTGAAGTTATTTTGCTTGCCTGTCCAATCCAGTAAGCATTTCATGTCCAGCTGCAAAATGCAAGTGATTGAAACATGCTGCTGTTCTGCTAGCATTAGCCAGATAGCAGTTACTGTGGCTATTATGTGTCTCCAATAGGACAATTTCTGAGTACAGGAAACCCACCTTGGTTAGGCACTCTGGTTATATTTTCTCTGAATTTTGTTAACAGTCCTTATCACACATGTCATCGGAACAGGGTGAAAACATTAGAGGAAAGTTCTGAAGGTTAAAAATTCAGAAGTGGAAACAAAATTTAAAACAAAAAGTCTGGCAATAATAAAGAGAAAAATCTATGGGTAAAGGGCAGCCACTGTTGGAGAAGTGATACAGTCTTTTACACTTGCTGTGATAAATATGCCAATTTAAATCTCTCTTCCAACAAAGTTCATTCCAAATTCTGCATGTTTTTCTACGAAGGGAGAGGAAACCACAGATTATTTTCTGTTTCTAATTTGAAGTGCCAGCAGATATATCTGAACAAACGATTCACAAATCTCAAAATCTGTTTTGCTCTGCTCCCTCTGCACAGTGATAATATGAAAAGGTTTCTGTGAAGGGTTTCATACTTTCTACAGCCAACCAGCTACCTACAGAACTGCTTGAAATGGCTGCTTGAAACTCTTCCTTCCTACAAACCACAAACATCCCACCAGCTTTGGCAGATGCTGCAGGACAAATTCAAACCTTGCACCTTCAGTAACACAGAGGCCAAACTGAAAATTATAAAACTGTATTTTAAAAAAATGTTAAGGCAGGCCTCAAGCAGATTCCAAGATGGATGATCAGAGAAGATGCTCTTATGATGAAGATTAGAGGTTTGTCTGCTTTTCCACATGCTCACCACACGGTCTTGGGTTGTGCAAATCAGTTTCATCCTATATAGAGCATAGCCCTGTCTACTTCTTCCATGCACTAAGGAAAAGGGGTTTTGCACTCACCTTCCCCTATACTCCTCCAGATGTGAATTGTCTATCATAAAATGTGACTTCACATAGCAAGTGCAGCTGCACAGCTCTAGCACAACTAGTTGGAGGTGAGAAAGTAACCACAGTATTGTTCAAGAACTTTGCAATGTTGTACTCTGAGGAGTACACAACATTACATAGCTCATCTTATGAGCTACATAAACCAGAAGGCATGGCATTTGAGAAGTCTTCAGGTGTGTGAAAGAGTAGAGCAGTCAGTAGATCTGTATAAGCGACCAGGGTCTTGAGATAAACACTGGAGACTTGTAGTCAGGTTATTCAACACCAGGGTCTGCTTTTTTCCACATGCCACTTGCTCAGTGCAGTTCTTGGACTATGTGGTTTAACTTCAGTACAGTTGATACTACCCTGTCTCCCAGAGATGTGATAAAGGGCAGTTTATTTCAAGATGGACAAATACAGAGGTGACAGTAAAGGGCAACAGAAGTACATCAGTCTCATTTCTTACTCTGCAAGTTTAGTGTAGTTGAATAACTGCCCTCAATATAGGGAGATGGAAAATAAGGTTTAGCTTCCTGGGGCAAGTGGAAGACCCTGGGAGAGCTCTGTTGAGGAAAGGGAGAGGTAGGAAGAGGCTGCACGGTCTACTTGAACTTAAATAGGAAGGTGAGCAACAACTGATTTTTTAATTAGCAGTTTAATGAATGATAGTTTAGAATTAAGTGTTCACTGCTTCACCCTGTAAGGTGCTTTCTCACCCCTCCATAATTCTCTCCAGTCATTTGCTCCAAAGTCCCACAGGACGGTCATACAGCAGGAACACGAGGACTGAGAACTGGAAAAAAAAAAAACTTGTAGGGGACATGGAGAGAACCTGGGGTAAATGGTGCTTACAGTTAGAAGTGAAGTGCTAGAGCAAAGCAGGATCATTAATATTGGCTGGAAATCGTGAATAGTAAAATCTGGGGTTTGACTAATGCTGGATTTTTTTCAGCCCTGTCCAACCACATAAGACCAGGTCAAGAGAGAGCTATGCTGCTACAGAGAAAAGGAAGTTTAATAATTATGGTTTGAAGAGATGAGTGATAGGATCTGCATTTTTTTTTCTATTCACAATTACATGTCAAGATTAACAACTCTCCTCAGAAAAACATTGATGTCGCCACAGGACTCAAGTTTAGCTCAAGTATTTATTTATTTTTCCTTCTAACTCTCTCACCTGTCAGAACTCTCAGGCTGGCACACATTTTTTAAAACTAAGTATCTCACTAATTAGGACCAGGTCTGTCTGTAGGCAATGTCTGTGTATCACAGATGCATTGAACCTAGTGCCTATGAAGAGCAGCAAAGACACTATCTGGGGGCTGGCAGACACCATACAATACTGGTGCAGTATTGCTGATGGTGTTTGATCACACCACTGCAGCAACTTAGAAGCAAGTTTCATTGCACTTCATTGCACATTGTCCCAACAGTACTGGGACAAACAGTACAAACATATGCACCTCATTTCAACTCTGCAGTCTTTCATCTTGTATTTTTGTCTGACATCTCAGAGCATTGATTAGAAGCAGCATGATGATTTCTGGGATTTTCGAGACCAACCCAAGCATCTCCATCTCTAGAGACTTTAAAAACCCAGCAAGAGAAGACCCTGATCAATTCAACATATTTCTGAATTTGTTCCTGCTTACACTAGAGACCTCCAGAGTCCCTTTCAGCCTAGATTGTTCTGTGATTCTGTGATTTCTGCTTGAATGCAATGGCACTTTGACCTCAAGCAGAGTTACTCCCAAGACTAGGAGCTACCCTCTTTTATCTACAGCCCCAGAGAGGTGAGAACTGAAGTTTAAAATTCTGTCTCAGGACCATAGAGAACCAAATCTAAGTCAAATGTCAAGTAATTACACAGTATTACATCAGGGAAATATTCCTGTAATTTTAAAAGCAGACATGGTCCTCTCCAGGTAGAAGGCAATGTTGTGGGAAGGCAGAATGTCCCTCCATGTCCTTCCTTGATAATTAAGCACTGCCTATATCCAAAATGGCTCTGTAAACCTCCTTCCTTTCTTAATTATGCAATGCTGCTGAAAGTTAAGATAGTGAAAACTAGGCACAGATAGTCTGCTGAGCATCATATTATACAAAGTACTGTAGCACAAGGTCTCCCAAGATGGCCACATCCAAACTAGGACCCCAAGAGTACCCAGTCTCTGTAGACCCCTTATATTGTATTTCAAGATGTCATTCAGTAGTTATAAAGTGCATCCCAGGTGTTGAAGAAAATAGTGGATGCACATCTTTTGGTACTAAATGATGACAATATCACATAAACTTATTTCACATCCAGAAACTCAAGGGACATGCCATTAGGCATAGCACAATGCCAAGAAATTCCTGTGAAAGCAAACAGAAAAACAGCCTGTTTGTGGGTGCAAGACAGTTTAACAGACCCACAGCAAACCTGGAATAAGATAAAGCCCTTGCTCTGCAGCTTTCAAGTCAGTGGGAAGGCAACCCAGAAAACCTTTCTTAGCTGCCTGCCATACAGGAGATTGGCTGATTCATGCCTTGCTTACCAAATCCACTTCCCAGGCAGCAACTGTACTGAGATCTTCTGCAGGTCCCAGAAAATCCTCCAGAGAATATGTAAAACATCCGCTATGACTGTGAGATCCAGAGTGCAGCTATAGGTTCTAAGAGCAGTCTGGCCATCAATGTGTTTTTGGCTCCTGCTACAGACTTGTGGTGGCATGAAACATTACAGAATTCAGGCATAAAAGGGGGCAAAAAGGAAGAAGTGAGGTTTATCCTGGGCATGGTCTTGTCACTTACAAGGCCCTGCTAACCCACAAAGGCAGAGACCTTTGCCTCTCCCACACAGTACTCACAAAGCTTTTGCACCAAACTGGTAACTTGGGAGTTACCAAATACGTATTTCACAAAGATAAGCAAGAGAGTAGCTGGAGTTCAATCAGTGCACACATTAGGTGAATGAGAAATTCACCCAACAAGTGACAGATCAGACTGGGGGCAGCTTAAGAGAACTAACATGTGGTACAGTATCTTCATCTTCACAAGATTTGTGGGCAACAGGGGTGCAGCAGGGAGCTCTGCAAGAATCCTTGCTCAAGTGGTTCTGGTCCAATTTCAGGGCCTTAGTGCCTTGACTTGGCTGGACAGAGCTGCTTCCTAACTTTGCTTGTCATGAAACAAGCAAATATTGAAGGACTGCTCTCTCTTCTCACTGCAGTGACACTTGCACTGTGCTCCTACAGTCCCATACCCTCTTCTCCCACCACCCAGCTGGTGACTGTGTAGTCAACACAACTCTCATTCCTATATCGACTCTGCAAGCTGCTCATTAATTACAAAACCACTTGTTACTTGCAGTTCTTTTGTCCTCTTGTCTATAATTCTCTACGCAGGGCTGTCATGGAGCACAGACATCTGCCACAGCAATATATCTGTGCTTATACAACATTTCACCCACTAGTTACACTTGAATCCAGATTTCGGAAACAAAGGGCACAGACTAATTTATACACTTAGTCTTGACAGAACAATCAAGAGATATGGCTACCCACATAGGTTAAAAAAAGAGCTATCACTATGTAAATCATGCCTAATTGCTTTCACTATTCCCTTGATGGAAATTTTTCACACAATCTGAAAATGCATCCTCATGATTTGTTATGACAGGGAATGCAACTCACTACAGGTGTGACAGCATACTCAGGGCCCACTCCACTTTCTTATCTCAAACACATGACATATTTACAGTATCCTAATCCCCTATCTATGTGGGAAAACAAAACCAAAACATAGAATAGGAGCTCAGCTGCCTTCAGGACGCTGGCACTTAAGCAACCAGCACACCGTCCAACAGGTTTTTGCGATCCCCCAGCCAGTTTTTGCCTTATTGGTGGCGCCACTGCCCCGTGAGAAACTGCCGGCCGCTCAGCAGCTTGTCCAGCGGCGGAAGGAAGCCGGTGGCACCCTGCGGTTAACCGCCCTCACTGGCAGCAGCGCTACCGTACGCGAACCCGTTAGCGGTTAAAGTGACGCTTTCGAGCCCCGATGGCTGGAGCTTTGTCACTGCTGCCTGCAATCCTCACATCCTCCAGCTCTCCCCGTCAGGAGTAATGACCGCCCCGCGCATGCGCGGCGCATCCTCCCGCCCCACTCGCGTTGCCCCGGAGACGGATGCCGCGGGGCGGCTGCGGTTCCAGCTCCTCACCGAGCCGCCGCCCGGCTGCTGAGGGCCAGACCCGCTGAGCCCCGGCCGGACCCCGCCATGCTGTCCGCCCGAGAGCCCGAGATGGCGGCGGAGGCTCCTGCCGCCCTCTACACCTACTGCAGTCCGCCCCGCGTCCTGCCCGCCCGCCCGAAGTACCGACCGCCGCCGGACTCCGACGAGCCGTGAGTGCCGGTGTCCGGCGGGCCGCGCCCCCCAGCCCCGCCGCCTGTTCTCCCCGAACGGGCACCACAACTCCCCTCCTCCCCTCCGCACCTTCCCCCTCATCCCGATTCCCGTCCCGGGGGAAGGGGAGTCCCTGGTTCTTCCAGTAACCTGGGGGAACCCATTGGACGCTCTGGCCTTTCAGAGCACTTCTGGCTTTGTTTGAGGTGTTGGCGTACGGGTTGCAGCGCTGTGTCCGCGACTGCCTGTGCTTGACCTTGCAGAGAAAAGGAACTTGTTCGTTATGCCAACCTCATGTATGACAGGAGAGTGGTGCGCGGCAACACTTACGCCCTTCGAGTCATACCTGTGGTATGTCTTTTATGTGGAGCATGCTACAGCCTTGTTGAAAAGTAATTGGTAGGGCAGGAAAGCTGTTCCTCATTAATAATTTTAACTACAGAAGTTTTAATGTTTCTTAAAATACTTCACACAGCCACAGATTTTCCCTGTTAAATTAGCATGTGACTGTTTTGAGCTTTTCTTTAAATCACCTAGTTTCACATGAATTTCTGTAGGTTTGGGTTTGGTTTTGGTTTTTTGTTTGTTTTGTTTTTTTTTTTTTCCAATTAAGTACTTAATTATTTTCCCCCCATTTATTTGGTGTAATGATCTTGAGCACAAGTCATCACTGCATCATCTGTTATATGAAAGGTGTCATCTGTGTGGGTAGCAGCTCTTGAGAAATTAAATCTTTGGTTTATCCTGTATAGAATCAGAGATAAATGGTCCAGCTGTATGCAAAAATATTTTATTTATCTTGATGTAGTAGTAAATGTTTTAGTGGTACTTGATTTTCAGATATTCCTACATAGAAAATATGTTCATATAAAAATTTAAAGCAGTCTGTATTTTAAAAAGCTACTTCATGGAAATAATTTTGTGTTCTTCAGTAGCCCTTTGTTAGAGTGAATTTCACATATGTTCTGTTTAAGAAGATGGAAACTGATGTTCATTTCAATCCACAAATAATACCGAATTTAAAAGTTAGGGTGGGTTTCCTTGGTTTCAATAGCAATAAAGAACCTGTAATTTTTATCTAGCAAACAATTCTGTGGATAAAATAATGACTGGATTTATGTCCACTGGACCTTCTTAAAGCTTGACCTATAAACTCTCATTTGTCAGCAAGCACATGCCATTTTAATATACTTTGTCTCACAAAGCCATGTTCTGTATACCATATCCACTTGCAGATAACAACTAATTGCTCTTAGTATGAAATGCCATTAGTACGTGCCTGTAAGGGAGCTAGCATACCTTGTTAGTTTCATGCCCTAGAGTCTTTAAGGTAACTGAAAATTTAGTGTCAGGACCCAGAAAAGTAAATCCTAAGTGCTAGATTTGTAGGATTAAAATCAACTACGTTGAATTTCCTGTAGAGGAAATAGGTATATTTTTCAAGTACATAGTGTATTCTCTTTTGTGTTTTTTTTCTTCTTTTCTTCACCCCTGCTCAGAGTCCCCAACCCAGTTCCCTTGAGATTCAAAGGCAAAGGGAAGCACGGAAAAGAGCACTGGCAAGAAAGTGTGCAAAAGAGCAAATGCAACTAAGAACACCTGAGCCTGTGGAAGGCAGAGAGCATGTTCACGTGCAGACAGGTAAAAGGCTGGTTTAAAAAAAATCATCTGGTTAAAAAAAATTCTTCTGAAAGCAAAATCTTGATGATCTGTATTCACTTTTTCAACTGATGATGCAGTTGATAGAATCACCTAGGGTTAATGTTAGAATCATAGAATTCTAGAATCAGAGGTTCTCTAATCTTTTCCATTAGAACCCCTTATTTTAGTTACATTTAATAAACTTAGCTAATTAGTGACATTTTTCCCAGAGGCTCTGGTTTTTTTCAGTTTTCAGTGTACATTCTTGAACACTAGTAAAAGTTTCTTCATTTATTCACTCCTTTTCCAGTATTGTCAGTAGAGTTTGGTATATGCTTAAAATCGAGGGGTTTTAAAAATTTTGCTTAAGAGTGCAGTCACATTTACGAATAAGACTACTATTAAAAACAGGAGAATACATACCAATTTAGAATAGGAAACTGTCCTATCCATGGGAAAACAACTTTATTTATAGGAAACCCAGGATTTGACAGTGGAGTAATCACAAGATTAGTATAGTGCGTAATCACAAAATTAGTAATTTGTGATTGGACCAACCTACAAAGTGGGAAAGCAGCTGTGTTATACACTACTCAGATGTGGTCCTTGGTTTCTGAGCATTCCCACTGCCCCAGTCCTACTGACCCTCCTACACCACCTCCAATGCACACAGTGACTTTTTATCTCAGAATGCTATTGGATGCAGAAGGATGCTATCTAGTGTGGAGGTCTTTGTCTCATATCCTTCCCACTGATTATTGCAGATAATTTTAAGTACTCTACAGACCCTATTTCTGAGCCAGGCTAGGCTATTCATCTTTTCAGTAGGAGACACACAGTTATAATTGAGAGTGGGCTAGGGGTCTTCAGGATGAAGCTGTGCTCTCCCTAAGCAGGCAGAGCATTGACACCATTCTCTTTCCTTCAGTGGTGCTGTTTGCAGTTGTATTGTCCACATAGTGTGCCGTCACTGTTTGTGATGCTCTTCTGTGTATGCTTCCCTAGAACAGGTAGAGCAGGATTAGGCTTTTCAAGCTTCTTTGAGGTCAGGAAACAGCATCTTTTGGGATTGGTCAGCCTGGAGAAGAGGAGGCTCCAGTGGTCTTCCAGTGCCTAAAGGGGGCCTGCAAGAAAGATGGGGAGGGACTTCTTACAAGGGCATGGCACAATAGGATGATGAGTAATAATTTCAAATTGAAAAATGGAAGATGTAGATTAGATGTAAGGAAGTTCTTCGCTGTGAGGATGATGAGGCACTGGAACAGGTTGCTCGAAGAAGCTGTGGATGTCCCATCTCTGGATGTGTTCAAGGCCAGTTTGGATGAGGCTCTGAGCAACCTAGTCCCTCCCCATGGCCAGGGGTTTGAAACTAGGTGATTTTTTTAAGTCCCTTCTAATCCAAACCATTACACGACTCTATGAATTTAAAGAGAATTGTGCTTTTGTTTCTAGAACTGTATTTGGAGGAGATTAGTGACCGCATAGCAGAGGTTGATACAGAGTGTCAAACAGATGCATTTTTGGACAGACCACCCACTCCATTCTTCATACCAGCCAAAACGGGAAAAGATGTGGCCACACAAATAGAAGAAGGAGAGGTATGAAATGAAGTCCGGTTCATGAGTGTTATTAAAACATATCTCCTGTAAAAAACATTTTCCTGATGCAATAATGAGGTGGAAACAGCAAAAAAATTATCCTCTCAGAACATTAGAATTTTTTTTTTTTAAAAAAAAGAAAAGTCTCCAGTGTCAGCTTTGAGATTATGGAAGCAAAATTATGGAAGGTTCTTCTCCATGTGCACTGGCCCTGCTGCTGTCAGCTGAGAAATACAGTGTTGAGAAATGCTCTCCCCTGTAGAAATACTGTCCAGTCTGAGAAGGGGTTTGGAACACAGAAATAGGGTTCAAGTGAGTGCTCTGCTTGTCCCTGGCAGCCCCCAGAGTGGCCGTGGTAGACTCTGTGGTGTCTCACTCCAGCCCACTCATTGCTAAGTCTTCAGCTGCATTCATGATTATGCCTTAGTTGACACTGGCCCCCTACCTGCACTTCTCAGGCTTGTCTTCAGCACAAGGGCTTTGTTCTTCCTCCTTTTCTCCTTGCTAAAATGCTAAGTGTTTGTGATCAAGGGTAATTTATATCTATTTCCTTAACTCCCATCTGCAGTTGTTTGACTTTGACATTGAAGTCAAGCCAATCCTGGAAGTGTTGGTTGGGAAAACAGTTGAGCAAGCTTTGCTGGAAGTCATGGAGGAAGAAGAGCTGGCCCAGTTGTTGGCACGTCAGCGTGCCTATGCAGAGCTGCGTGACGCAGAGCTTGCTGAAGTACACCGTCTGGAAGAGCAGGACAGGCGATACAGAGAGGAGAAGGTAGGACTTCCTAAGAGCAAAACAGGCCTGTCTGAATGCTCATGAGAAGAGAGAAAACTATTTTTGGGAAAGTATTTTCAGTACCAAAAGACAAGCTGTGAAATAATAATATCTTGAAATAATTTCTTTACTTTGAGGGTGACAAAGCACTGAAACAGGCTGCCCTGAGAAGTTGTGGTCTTCTTCTCTGGAAATTTTCAAAACCAGCCTGCACATGTTCCTGGGCAACCTGATCTAGGCAAACCTGCTTTAGCAGGGCAGGTGGACTAAATGATCTCCAGAGGTGGGGACCTCTGGAGGTCTGTGAAATAAGCTGTATGTTCCCAAAAGGTTCTGCATGTCAAGTTTGACATTCCTTAAAGCATTTTGGTGCCATACAGCTGCACTCTGCTGTTTGCTCTGATGCACCAGCACCATGCTGTTGTTTTTGTTTAGAGTAGTCATGCTTCAGTAATCTGGTGTATTTGGATATCTGATCAAGGGAACAAACCAATCAGCATGTTCCTCTGTACCTGGTCCAGCTGTTACTCAAGCTTTCTCAGGGTGCATGAAAGTAAGAGATACCACCAAGTCTCTCACACCCAAGTCTCCCACGCCCATGCACTAATGTATGTGTACAGTGTAACCCTCTCAAGATCTCCAGATATTAAGCTGTTGTATTATTATTATCTAGTAAACAGGAATAAACAGAAAAAGCAACTTTTAATTACTGAGCATTCATCAGCCTTGTATAATTGTGGGGGGCAGGGTCTTATGTTTTCCGGGGCCACTTTGGGTTTTAATCTTTTCTTACATCAAATAGGATATGATGTTGAAAAGATAAAAAGTTCACGAAACCCTGACCCAACTTCATCTCATTCCAAGGCCAACAAGCAGCTTCATCTGCAATAATAAAGGAAATAGTCATAAGATCGGTGCATACTAAGGTATCAGAGAAGGGTTTCATTTGGCCAGCTGCAAGGGCCTTATTTTACACACTTGCCAAAATAAGGAAAGCTGTACCAAAGGAACACATTTCACTCTAGTCCTTGTGGATTTTACTAGTCCACAGATGGAGAACAAGCTTGCTTTCAAGAACTTTGAGATGAGGAGGGTTTTGAGAAAGTTAGAGCCTGTGAATATCAGATAGAGAGTGTGAACATTTGCACTTCTGATTGTCTTTGTTGTTCATGATTCTCACGCTGGGAAGCACAGATCAAAAGAGTAACAGCTAAAGGTGTGGAAGTTTTAAATGCAATATTGCCTTGACAGGAACGTCGCAGACTTCAACACATGCAAATGCTGCAGAAACAGAAAGAAACCACAGAGAAAATTGCAGCTCGTGCGTTTGCTCAGCATTACTTGGCTGATCTCATTCCCTCAGTCTTCAACAACCTTCGTGAGAGTGGATTTTTTTATGACCCTATAGAAAGAGGTTTGTATTTTTTTATTACTATTTTAAAGTAGGTGAGTAATGTAAAGGTCAAAATAACCACAAAACACAGCTTATTGTCCTATTATTTAGAATAATGTCATGAAACTTTATTCATTTGCATTTATGGGTGAACAGGTATTTTCCAACCTTGTGCTTACAAGAAAACATTATTGCTCATCTGTACAAGCAGTCAAGAGCTGACAATGTGACAACAAAAAGAGCTGCTTTTGAATTGGAGATAAATAAATGGATGGTTAGGATTGGTAGAGCAGAGAGAAATACCAAATTGAAATAAACGTATTTTGATAGGACAAAGAAATCTGTATAGGATACTGAATATTTTTAAATTATTATCAAAGCAAAGAAGACATTAGTCAATTACAATTGGGCCATAGTTGCGCATCGATGATTTCCAAGCTTTTGGAATCAGTGACATTTCTTATGGGCTACATCACTGTACCCCACTTCCCCAGGCCCTGCACAGGTTCACACACCACAGATTGGGAAGGGTTATATTCTTTCCAGAATGAGTCATGGGGCAAAAAATGAGTGTGTTTTGCAAACAGGACAGGCTTTGGGACCACTGTGTACAAAGAGCACAACTTGAGAAATACATGAGTAAGCAAGAGCTCTTTAGTCAGAGGGAAGAAAATGCTTTCAGCAGATCAGAAGTCACATGCCTTTGGAAAGCAAGGCAGGCATGAAATATTATTCTCCTGACTTGTTCAGGATAGTTATTTTCATCTCACTAGAACGTTACTGTGTATTGCATCTGTGCTAGTGCTTTAAGGGTGCCAGACTTTTGAAATCACTGCAGTTCAGAGGGCTGTGGTCTGGGTCCATAATGGTGAGGAACCTCAATAAGAGAGGCAAGAGATAAGAAATCCAATAACATCCGAGAGATTTCATCTGGCTTTTGCAGAGCAAGTGTATTTATTTTGTCAAGAATGTTCACCTCTTAATGGTGAACATGGTAAATGAAAGCAAGCTCCAAGATCTTGTCACTCATCCTAAATAAAAAGACATTTTTTCTTTCTTCCTGCCAAACTCTTACAGATATTGAGACAGAATTCCTTCCATGGTTGATGACAGAAGTGGAAGAAACACTGGAGAGGAAGGTTCTGGGGAGAACAGTACTTGACTGTAAGTTACCAAATCCAGGAATGTAATCTGGGCTGTTGGATATTCCTCATAGTTTTTCCCCTAGTCAGAACAAATATGATATTTACAGGGTCACTGGGGATTAAGGTAGAATATGTCATTTTAGGGAGAACTACCAAGTACTCATGTTTTTTTGTAAGGTTTTGTTGGCTTTTTCTTCCTGTATTAAAACATTGCTAATGTTGTGTGGCATATTAAGGAAAACTACTCAGTACACCTCAGTAATGGATTATCATCTAAAATAATAGAAGAGTAAGTTGTACTGCACTACCCTCTCTCTGCTGGCTTTATATTGTTTGAGTTACATTGGTGCTGGGAGTTAAAATACATTTGGCAGGATCAGAATGGTTAAAGGTCTCCAATTCTTTTCTCCCCTATCTGAGGGGTGGGTGTCAAGTGGAGGGGGCCAATCTCTTTTCGGTGGTGCACAATAATAAGACAAGGAACAACGGGTACAAACTAGAACATAGAAGATTTCACCTCAACATGAGGAGAAACTTCTTTACAGTGAGGGTGATGGAGCACTGGAACAGGCTGCCCAGTGAGGTTGTGGAATTTCCTTTTCTGGACACATTCAAAACCCATCTGGATGCATTCCTGTGCAGACTACCCTAGGTGATCCTGCTTTGGCAGGGGGGTTGGACCCAATGATCTCTGCAGGTCCCTTCCAACCTCTAAGGTACTGTGATACACTTTTTTAGCACAGTATTTCCCGTGTGTTACACAGCCACCATTGCTGTGCTGTTCTCTGTAGTGTCATTATGTCTGATTATGCCAGTGAAGACAGAAATGCCCACCCTGTCTACAGCCACGTGCGTACTATGAAAGTCTGTTACCTCGTTTGTGTAAGCTCCCTGAGCTATGGAGTAGTATGTTCATCCTACATGAAAGCAGAAGAGAAGGCTAACTGTAGACCATGGCTTACTGAAATGTCAAGTGACCAAGACCTTTCGTCAAAACAAGGGCTTACCTCTGCAGCAGTCAAGAACCATGTCCTTGCTTTGGAAACAGATTGAAAAACCAGTCTTCTTTCAGCACAGTTCAAGCTAACCATCCAGGAATTTTTTATTAGTCAGTCTTCAGATGCTGCAATTGAAACACTTGAACAAACTAAACTCTGTCTTGATTAGAAACACAAAATTATGATGAATGTGTGTCCACCATGGGGTCCTAGATCACTTTTTTATACTTGTGTTACATCTTTCATTCCTATGTTTTTCCTCCTGCAGTGAATCTGGGTTTGAATTACAGTTGTGTTTGTTTCCTTTGGGTTTATTTTCAGCTTAACATTTTATTTGTTAAGGTGTAATTTGGATAATTTGGTTTATTAGGTCTTTTATCCTATAATATATGTGCCAGTATCTACACTTCAGGATCACTTCTTCATATAGCTCTTTGAGGGGGAGGGAATTTTCTCCCCTTTTACCTAAGAAGTGTTATATGCGACTACTGAATGAACATCCCAAGGAGAATGTTGCTGCAGGATACAGTATTGATGAGAAGATCATATTCCTGTTAAATTTTTGTTTAATTTTTTAAACAGATATCATTGCCTTGCACCAGTTGTAAGATACACAGAGCACCTGGAGGAGGCCAATAAGTAATATTATCAATGCCTGTTTTTCTATTTATTGTCTGTATTTCCTGGGTTATACCAAATCACCCACTGTTGAATGAACATTTTCTATGCAAAAGGAACTACAAATTGTATTCTCTAATTTTTGTAGAAGCAGACACAGCCCCAGCTGTGATAGCTTGTGGCTTCTTTTCCCTCTTATGTAGAAGGGTAGGAAAAGTCTCTAAGGATCCATTTTTAAAACTATTGGAATGAAGATGCTACTTAAAGGATTTTTTTTGTCACTGCCCAATAAAAGAGCTGTGAACTACATAGGAAGCAGCCTCAGTATAAGGCAGTTACATTTGTCCTTTGAGATGACTATTCCTTCTTGTAGTTAGGACTGTTCCTTCTTTTACTTTCTATGTTCCACACAGGAATTAACAATTAAGCTTTTTAGTACATGTATATTGTCCTATTTTCAGTGTTAAACTTCTCTTGTTTCATTGTTGGCCACTATTTTTCATATTAATATGCAAAATGATCTCAAAAGATAGAGGTTTTTCCCCCTATCCCAAGTTTGTTAATAGTGGCTTTCTCTGTTTCAGCCTTGATTCGTACAGTGGTTGAAAAACGCTCAGAGGCATTTAGCCATAAACCTCAGGCTGATCAGACAGTGGCACCTGCTGAAGAACCCAGACCAGCTAATGCCCTGCAGGAAGCTAGTGAGATAGACACTGCTGACCAACCAGTTACAGAGAAAGAAGAGACTGACCAAACTGTTGCTGAAGAACAGTCTTCAAATCTCATTCCTTTACAGACAGAAGAATCATATCAAGCAGAAATAGAGGATTTGGAAACTGAGTAACAAGCAGGCAAGTCATCAAGTGGAGATAAGTAGCTAAGAAAGAAGAAATTAATTCCTGTGTTAGACAAATATTGTGCCCTATCCCTGCTGAAGGATGAACCTAAGCAACAGCAGAGCATTAAATGGTGTTTCCATTGCTGAATTCTGGCTGTAAGAATCAAGAGATTTCTAGTGCAATGAATAGCAGTTAAATTCTATCCCTTTCTGCACATTCCAATCCATAAAAATAAATGGGAGGTTTACAGTTGAAAAGTAATGTCCTGTACACTGTGATAGAAGGACATTGAAAGCATCCTAATAGCCTTTGTGATTTGATAATCTTCATGGAACAGAATTTCCTTACTTTCCCCATTTTAAAAGGTAGCTGTTATAGCACTTAAATAAATTTCTTGCCACTCATGTTAATTTCTCCTTTCATGACAAACTTGGATGAACAGCTCAGCAGGTAATAGAGCGAAGGCTGTTGTTCCTGAAGCTCTTCAGGTCCAAAGAGTTATCTACCACTGAGAGTTTCTGACAGTGCAAAGCATTCCTCAGCTTCCTGACGCTCAGAGAACTGGTGAAGAGCTGGAGCCACACACTAAGTCCAGCCTCAGTTTGCTCTGTAAATTGTCCATTCCTGTTGGTTCACTGAAAATGGTACCAGACATGACTGACAGAACATGCCTGCACTTCCATGTGTATCTGTCTGTTCACAGGCCAGCTCCTCAAGTGAGGCATTGTCCTCTTAAAAACACATCTGTACTTCACTGCAGCAATACCATTTCTGTGCTAGCTGCATCTGCCCAAAAAAGTCCTGCCTTGGCTGGGCTGCTTTGTGCTATCTCCTGTCTGCAGGTCAGAGGACATGTTTGCTAACCCAGCAGATCAAATCCCAGATTGAGAGTGGAATGTCAGGAATGATACCTGAGGAGATATGCACCTGCTCTGTATCTCATACCCTCAAAAGGGATGTCCGGACTTTTCAATAGACCACTTGTATGTGTGTGGCTTTAACGGCAGATCCTCCCTTCCCTCTATCCTGGACTGGGACATCCAGTGATAATCAGGGCAACTATTGCTTAAGTTAAAAAGCTCTCATGGAAGGTGTCAGGTATTACCTCTCTCTGTAGGCAGCTGAAAGTCAGAAGTAATGAGATGTAACCACCAGAAATCCACTCTGGTTTGATGTAATATGAGTATGTTAAAACCCAGTGTCTGGAGTCACGTAGTACAGATTGTAGGCAGACACACCTGCAGATGCTTTTCAGTTCTGGAATATTCCCCTGTAAACTCCTCTTCTGTTTGCTATGTTGACATTATTTCAACAAAGTGTGCTTAGTTTTTTAATTTATGATCAATTCCTCAAAGCATCCAGCAAAATGTGTTGTGTGTAAGAAGTTAAGTTGGTGCTCCCTACATCTAAGTTTCATAGAAGAATTTATTTTTATGCACAACTGGAATTGAAGGCTTGAAATGAAACTCTGGTTTTAGGCATTGAAGTCAGTGCAACATTTACCTCATTTTCAGTAAGACCAAGATTTTGCACTGTTTTTTTGGTTTTGTTTTTTTTTTTTCCCATGAAGCCATAGACTCCTGTCATGACCTCAGGTAAATTACTTCAGGATAAACTAGAGAAATAAAAAGGCTTTGTGACATGATTGATGAGAATTGAAAATGTTTCAACTAATTTTTTTGAACGCTGTCAGTTTTAAGGATTCTCATTACTGAATGATGGTTTTGTCATATATTTACAGGAGACTTAGCATAACCTAGAGGACTGTTGTGATTTACCCCTGAAAAGATTCAAACAAATGCTGACTTGAATATTTGGGGTTCGGAATGTTACAAGAGGAAGGTGATCACCCAGAATCTTTTCATTTTTGTCACTCCTGCTTTGTGTTTGATTGATAGAAAATTTACTTGAAGTGTTGGCATTTATTATGTATTCTTAAATTATTATAAAATAATTACTCCTATGCCCTGTAGTTTTATTTCATTAGAATGTGTAGATGCAACGCCAGCTTTGTGTGTTGTGATAAGATTAGGCTTAAGATGAGGAGAAAGTTCTTCATAGAAAGAGTGATCTGCCATTGGAATATGCTGCCCAGGGAAGTGGTGAAGTCACTGTTCCTGGAGGTGTTCAAAAAGGATTGGACGAGGCACTTGAAGCCATGATTTAGTTAGTCATGGGGTGCTGGGTGATAGGTTGGACTTGATGATCTCTGAGGTCTTTTCCAACCTTGTTGATTCTATGATTCTGTGATTCTAAGTCTTCTGCCAGAGGTTATGTTTTTATGGGGCCATACACCAATGAAGCTTTGCACTTCACTGGAAGTTTTTCAGTAATAGCCCAATAATTCAGACCTGGGCAGACTGGCAGAGGAGGGTGGAAAACCATTAGCAACAGTTAAGGAGGGGAGGCAGGATTTTAGTATAATGTCATCTGTTTAGGGTGATGTTGGGAGACATGCAGGCACTGTGGCATAGGCCTTGCCATTGGTAGGGTGGCTCAGAGGTTAGCATGCAGGGGCTTGGAGGAGCTGCCCCAGCTGAGCCCAGGTGCAAGCACTACATCCCTCATACCACCTCCCCACAGTGACCCTTCCCGTCGCTTTTCTCCTCCAACTCTCCTTTCTCGGGTCTGTATTCTCAGCAGCAGCTGTCCGTAACAGGCAAGTAAGGCCGCAGTGGGGCAAGTTCTGCACCTTTGGTGGCCCGGGAGGCATCCTAGGGGTCTGCAGCTCCTGAGTGCATGCGAGGGGAAGCGGGGAAAAGACTCTAAGGAGACGGCACTGTAGACACTAGAGGGCAGGACAGCCCAGAGCAATCCGACTGCAGATACGCGTAGAAAGACATCGATGTCACCTGTTGCACATCGCCCACCCTGCACTAATGACACTTGTCTGGACCTCCCCCTCTGCTAAATGCCAAAGGCATCAGCCTTTTGCAAAATCTACTTATAACATGAGGAGTCAACACAATCCACACTAAGATAACAGAACCACAGAATGATTTAATTTGAAAGGAACCTTAAAGATCATGTAGTCCAACTCCCCTGCCTGATTACAAACACTTTTCATGCTCAGACCTCCAAAGCTCTGTGCATTGTGGGTTTCAGGGCTTTCTCAATGCAGCTGCTGAGTTTTCCATGCTGCCTCTCAACCCTGGGCTGAACCATTTAATAAAGTTCAGCAGAGCTGTTTCAGACTGTCCTTTGGATGAGATCAGAGAAAATAAAATTCCGTGCCTATATTCAATAATCTTTACAGATGATAACCAACTCTTAACACATCTGTATACTCGAGTGGGATGCAGGCTTCTGGGTGCTTTCTGATAGAGCCATCAGAAACCAGACACAAAGTTAATTTTGGCATCGAAATGTGTCCAAATGACTACTCATGGTACAGAGGACTTGAGCTGGTACCAAAAGGCCATCTCCATCTAGTCATGCCCAGACTGGGTACTTGTCAGTAAAAGCCTCAAACAGTAGTATGTGTGCACAGTGAGGCTTCCTATCTTTATTTTATCAAAAGCAGCTGGCTACAATATGACTGTACCCACATGGTGACCATCTATTGATTTCTCTGCAAAGAGCCAAAGCATTAGTCCAATAACCAGCTCAGCAGTTTAGCTCTGTGTTTATTTCAACACCCACTTGAGAAGTGGGGAAAATATTGAGCCTTACTGCCTGGCCCTGATTCAGTTGGGGAATCCTCTTGATATTGATGGACCAAACTGCACTGTCCACATTCCTCCACTGCATACTGACAGTCTGGAGCATTTAGGTGACAGCAAAATTCATGGCTTTTCTGCTGCTGTCAGAAATCATGGGTTTCAAAGAGCTGTAGTGAGAAAGAATTAAAAGAATATACCTATTAAAGTGTTTGCTCACTTGCTTGTATGAGTTAAAACACAAACCTCACCTTATCCATTAATAATGGCTACAGCTTTGGGAGCCTGCAGAAGCTGTATCATTTTAACAGGAGCACTATAACAGCAATATGTAGCAAGAGCTCTGACCTGCCCTCCACCAGGAGACACCTTTAGTCCTGTGTGACAGTACCTATCATAGTGAAACAGTGAAACTATTTCAGTGTGCTTTCTCACTGCCAGAATTAAGTTATTGGTACAAACCTGAAGCTAGACACAACCTGGAGTACATTTCAGTGGTCTGTCTGTGATGCTGCATTATTGCAGTATCATTGCGGTTATAGAATGTTTTATATTGCCTCACTTCTCCTGAGCCCTACCACTTCTGGTGCTCTCAGGTTGCCAAGGCCTTGGTTATTAACATTTGATAACGTTGGCATACATATATTGTTGCTGGCAGTCAAAGTTAATAAATTTGACAGTGAACTGTAGCAGCTGTGGTAATGGCATACCCCATGCTGCTGCCTGCCATGAGCTTCATGAATTATGGTGGGGGGGGGAGGAGGGGGGGCAGGAGAGAGGAAAAAAAACGGGTCTAGCTGAGAGACCAGTGCCATAACACTTAAAGTGTCCCATAAAGATCTTTTATCTGTCAGAGTCCTAGCTGGATCTTGCAGCCACTGACAACATACACTGTTAAAAATGACCAAACAGTGGAATTTGACTTAATAGGAATCGTCAGCAGTCAGGCTTTGGCAATTGAAATTGTTTCTACTTTAATAATAACTTTTTTAAAAAGATGATCATATTGAAAAGTACTCATAGGTATGGTGGGTTTCGAAGTACATTTCAAAAATTATTTAATGGGCAAATACCAGCAGACCAAACCTTACCATTTCAATTAATGGTAATTAACCAATAAAATACATTTGTTTCAAAGAGTTATCTAGTTATCTACAGTTCAAAAAACCCACAACATGCTGAATCACAGGATCACTGACAGGTCTAGCTAGCTTGGAAATGATCTCTGGATCCCTGGTCATTTCTCTTAGAGAAGATGGGACCCTGCTGCACTTGGACTGGCTGGGGTGTAGTGCTGCTGAAAAGGATTTTGGTTCACGTGGAGAACTTTCCATAGGAAGCAAGGCTGAAGGAACTGGGGTTGTTCAGCCTGGAGAAACTTCTGCTGAACCTGATCATGATTTTCTAGCACTGAAATGGTTATGGAGAAGGTGCAAGTGTCTCCACAAGGATGACTCGTGACAGGACGAGAAGAAACAGTCACATGTTGGTTCAGGGGAAATGCCAGCTGCGCTGGCGGTGTGGACACGCTCTCTCCCTCTGCCACTCAGCTTGCCGGGGTGCAAGTCTGCAGCAAGCCCCGAGATAACGGAGCGAAATCAGTACGTGTGCAGGAAACTCGTAACGCTGTAAGCAGCGTTCCTCGGGGGTAATGAACCAGTGCAGGGGAAGGGGGTTGTGTGGATCCTTACTCGAACGGATAACTCCGTACGGCTACTGCCGTGGCCACGCCGGCGGTCAGAAAGCCGCGGGCCGGCATATTGACGTTCCGTTTTTAACAAGTTTTCCGGTAGCGCTGTTGAAGACTAAACCCGAAGGCATCACCGGGGGAGGTGCGACCCGCCCGGCCCGCCTTGCCCTGGCTCTCACCTCGGCGCGGCCCTACCCTTCCCAGCGGCCCCGAGAACCCTCTCTGCCGACCACTCCACGCTGTCCCGCCGCTCTGGAGTGGCGGGGCGGGGACGGCCGCCCCTCGCCTGGCCCTCCTTCGCCCCGCCTGCTGCCGCCCCGCCGCCAGGCGTCTCCCCGGGGCCGGGCAGCGCTGCTGGGACGGGAGGCGCCGCCGCCGCTCTGCTCCCCGGCCCGACGCTGGGGAAGCGGGCGGTGCCCGCAGAGCTGGGCCATGAGGTAAGTGGGGCTGCACCGCACCGGGTGCGGCAGGTGAGCCAGAGCGGCGTGTGGGGCCGTGCCGCGGGAACTCCGCCGCGCCGCGGGAACTCCGCCGCGCCGCAGGGGTGCCAGGCCGCTCAGGGGAGCGAGGGCCGCACTCCGGGCGGGTCGGCAGTGGCGGCGGTCTGAGGGGCGGGGGCCGGGTGGGCGGCAGAGCCAAGCACCGGCGCTGGCTGGCTGCCCGCCGCTGCAGGAAAGTGAATTGCGCCACATGTGCCCGCCTTCAGGAGGAGACTTTTCTGTTTATTTATTTTTCACTTCTACCCCTCAACTTCTCCCAAGCCCCGGCCGCTGGGCAGGCTGTCCCGCCTATCCGTCCACAGAGCCTCACACTAGAGCCCCAGGACGGGCTAACGCAGTCGGGCCCACTCCAACTCCTCTTTCCTCCAGGAACAGAAAGGCCTCAGGACTAGGGAGCTACAAGAGGGAGCACGTCTCCTGATCTTTCCTTCGTGCCCCTCCAACTCCACGGCACTCGTGGTGCTTTGAGGGCACAGTGTGGGGCAGCGGACGCTTTGCGGGGGGCTCCCCGCCGGCCTGAAACCTGCGCCGCGGCCAGGGAGATTGGTTCCCGCCTGAGAAAACATCGGCGGCCCCAAATGTGCGCCTGCCGCTCGCAAAGGGGTCTGGACGCCTGCGTCAAAATCCCAACCGACAAAAGCGACAGCAGCACGGTTTGCCTCAGGTTTTCATCCCGCTTCAACAGGGTGACAGCTTGCTGTGCTAGAGCTGTCACTGAGTCCTACGGGATTTATTTATTTTTTTCTCCTTTGGAGAAGAGGGATTTACTAGATTGTATGTTTTTTCTTAAATGACTTTGTTAACATTTGGCTTTCGGTTGCTGTTTATTTCCCCGTTAAAAGTTTGTGTCCCATAGCCAAATAACAGTTCTTTTTTCTAGAAAGGTGAATTTGGGACAGCCAAACATTTCTCCGAGGGCTGTTGCTTTCCCTGTGTGACTTGAGCATAACAAGTATGTTCCTTCTTACAAAGGAGGTTGAATAAGGCTAACAGCTTTTGTCGAACATATTTAAGGTAGTTGATGAAGAGCATAAAGTAGTAGCTGTCTTTAAAATGTGACTTGAACTGTAATCTTTAACCTCAGCTGATGTTTTTAATTTCTAAAGTACTGTGTAGGACAGACCTAAGCTATATTTTTTGGTACATAATATATCTACATACATAATCATGTGTGGCTGCTTCACCTGATGTACAGGATTATTCCTATTGCCTTGATGATGAGGGTCTTCATGAATAAATACAAATGGTTTATACATTCTCTTTCTGAAAAGTGATAGAAGAGGATGTGCCTGGCATTACTGACAGAAGATTAGCAAAATCAGATCTGATGGAATGAGGAAGGAAGAAGTTCCCAATCTGAATGCTTGCATGTCTTGGTATTGCAGTTGTAAAAATAACATCAGCATGTGTGACCTGATTCTTGGTTGTCCCAACGTTTAGCAGAAAATCTTGGCCGTTCAGGTCTGAGATACCTAACCACATGCAGTGGCTCAAAGTGTCAAGTGGTCCTATCCTGACCTGGCAACTTCTGCAAGATGAGAACACCTCTTTTACTTTTGAGCTCTGCAGTATTCCACTGATGCCATGTATCCAGCACCTCTGTTGTGCTCAGACCCTTTGCTGGGGAGAAAGATGCTGTTATTGGGAAATTCCCTTCACCAGTGCTTCCTGTCCTGATTGTTGGTTTGGAAAAGCAGTGCACAGAGCACTGTGCCACTTCTGTGCTGGGGAAGTAGTCATACTGTACAACATGAAATGGAACTGTCAGGGAAAGGTGGCTCTGGGTGGAATGTGAGTTATTCTGCTAAACAGAAGTGCAGGTGCAGTGACAGGATTAGTGACAAATTGTGTGATTATTATTTGACATTGTGTGTGTTTGCTGCTGTGGTGCCACTGTATGTGCAGTATATTTTCTACCATTAGTGTGCACTTAATTGGTCTGCATTGTAAGTCAAAGCAGTCAGAATCTCATTTGCAAGAAGCAAGGTATAGATCTTGAAGTAGTACAACTGTGTAATAGGCTGGGATTGAAACCAGGTTTTGAATTGTTGAATGCTCTCAAGGTGTACGTCTAACTTTTAAACAGGAACTGATCATTTTGATCATGCAGATGCTGCAAATTGATAATGGGATTATTTGTATAAGCAGTAGATGAGTAGATGAGGGATGAGTAGAAATAAAAGCTATAAATAAGAACTGTGCTGGTTTCTCTGGACCTGTGCATCAAGAGTGAGAACAGTTGTGGGATATTCGGAGAGTTCAGTACAAGAACGCACATAAACACAATAAAGTAAGTAATCAGTCCTTCAAGGCAGAAAGGGCCATTAAATCGTGGAATTAGTTCTCCCAAGTTTAAGGTTGAAGCCTTAGACTGACATCTTCGATTTATTTAAACTTGCTCAGTTTTAAAGATGAAAAGGAAGAGTTAACACCATTTTAAGTGCATTGCTTGTAAGTAGACTTAACATGGGCACTTGTTTTACATTCATTTTGCAGACGCATGAGCCGGGAGGTCACAGATTCATGCTCTCTAACTAACGACAATAACTTCTATTTCCTTTCAATTCCGTAATCTGCTCTGCAGTGAGAATCTCCTTGTTGTGAAACTCCGTGAGCACACACATTTCTTTCCCTGCCTGCCCTTCTGCCAGGACTCAGTGGAAAGGAAACAGCGTAAGATAATTACCCTGCTGTGACAGTGGATACATACTTACTCTACAGTGTGCTTCAGGGACTGGCTCCCTCAAACTCCTAACTTCTTGGCTGATAATTAAAACCCAAACCCATTAATCTCCCACTCCACCCACAAGTGAATACACACTCCCTTTTTAAGAGGGTCAGTCCTGGTGTTTGAGACAAGATTTCTGTGTTTGATAGAAGTTTTCTGTGCTCGATACAAGTTTTCACATGTGGGAGCAGTTGACATAACACCTAACTTGACAAACCTAAATAGTCCTCTTCAGTAAGAGCAATCTGGTTGATAAAATGTTTGCAGAACCAGAATGTATTTAAAGTACATATTGCCAACTGGTTCCCTATGGGCTCTACTGAATTTTTATTTTAAGATGTTCCTGCTTTCAAAGATAAGCATGAAGCTAATGAGACTGCTTCAAACACCAAGGGAACAGCAGTCACACACTTCTACTGAAGCACATTCCACATGCAAGCAACCACGTCATTTAATTATAACCAAACTCAGAAGAAACTGTTTGTTCTTTTCTTGTGTGTGTGGAAAGAAGGAAATCTCTTTAAATGATGCCAAGGATACTGCTATTTAATGATAACTACCAGGAAATAACAGGAGTTAGGACAGAAAGAAGGTCAGTCTACTTGAATTTGATATGGGAAAATCTTGAAAGTTGGTCATAAAATTTAATTACACACACCTCCTGGAGATAATAAAATATTTTGCTTCTAACTGCTTTTTAGCTAAATTACCTCTTCTGAGTATGGGCTGTTTGGAATTTGATGTGAAAGAGCATTTTGGGTTCCAGATATCTTTGACCTGACAATGTAGAAGCAACAGTTCTGTAAAACGGTGTGAGTTGCAGTGCTAAAGCAGGATCAGGGATGCCTTTGTAAACTAATTCTTTCTTGGAGTACAATGTAGATCTGCTTTTATCTTTCTCTTCCCTGTACCTAGAGCTCTATTTTAGAAGAAACTGTTTCACAACTTCCCAGTGTTTTCTGCCATTGAACTTCCATGACTTTTCAAAGGACATCCCTGAACATACTTACACTGTATATTCCCTTACTTAACCCCTGAAACAACTGCAGTGAAAATGAAATGCAGAGAAGGGTGCATTTCTAATCCTTTTGGTGGGTCATTTAAAAGTTTAAAGTAAGCTCAGTCATGCTGCGTTGGTTAAGTCAATATCCTTGTTGGTTGTAAATTTGTTTCTTTGGAAAGCCTTAAGTTTCAAGTAGAGAAAGATTTGTCTCCTTGAATTGCAAAAATACTTGAAGATGTTAGACAAACTCCTAGTTGTTGTCTGTATCAGTGAAGAGCCTGAAAAAGTAGCTGTGCAGAACTGTACATTTCATCTTGTCATTCTTAACTACAGTGCTGCTATTGGAGTATAAAAGAAGATGTAGAGAGTACCTTGGGAATGTCACTGTGTTCTGGACTCTCTAATGATTAAGTAAAGGAGAAGAAGATCTCCCAGCTCTGTCTGACCCACAGAGGTCAAAGTGCCAATGTTTATTCCAGCCCAACTGCTGGGAGACAGTCCTCTTTCTTATGTGGATGAATTCCCTGTCCAAACTGTTTTCTCTGTCTCTCCTCTCCTGCTCTGTTGGAGGTTGTAATGGGTTTGTCATAGGATGACGTTTCTCCATTGCCTATTTGCTGTATTCTGGGAGAGTAGGTGAGTTGTCTCTTTTGTATGTTGAGATACAGTAAGAAAGCAGTTCTCTCTTGGGTATGTAGGGTGATAGCATTCCTAATGTCTTATGGGGGTCAGGAAGTCTTATGCCCATGGTTACGGTAATTCAGCTGGTGGCTGCTCAGACCTGCATTTGGCTCATGAAGCTGTTCAGTGCTAAATGTCAACTCTGTGTGCTGAGGAGTGTTGCAAATGATTTGCATGACTCAGACACAATGTGTGGAATGGCTCACCATGTTCATTGCACAGATGGCACCATGTTTTGTCTTCACACCCAATGCTAACCATGCTGGAGAAGGTTGTCCACTGCCAGTTGCGGAACACTGGTCATTCCACAATGGCAAGATTTATCCACAGGTTAATAAGTTTGCTGGGTTCATACTGTTGGGAGGCACAGTCTCCTGTCAACCTTCAGAATTCACTGCCTCTCAAACTATTGTCTTATGCAAGAAATATGTTTGCAGCAAATGCAGACTAGCAGCTGTTACAGTGCATAGGGTGCTGCCACCAGCATGGTCAACCGTGTACATTGGGCATGCAAGTCATGGACTTTGTGTAGGTAGTCTAGAAAGTGCTGTGTTGCAGACACACGGGAGGTGCAGAGGTAGCCACTATGCCTCTGTGCAATCCATCTGATACACAGAGCAGAAAAGACAGGGCATAGCGTTTGTACACAAGTCTTGTCCTATGGCACAGGTAGCAAAGTTGGTGTAGTTGTGCTTTGCTTTTCTTCAGGGCATGTAGTAGAACTGCACTTAGGCAAATACTAGAGTAGCAGCATCTAACCCATGCTAGCATGTACAATAGCAAGCAAATGTGGTGTAGTAAGCAATATTACACTTTGCTCTTCCATTCCATCTCTTGTTTCCAGGTTCTTTTTGCTATGGATGGTGTTGAGGGAGTCTTGAGGATTACACAAAAATACCTTCTACAATATCAGTGAGGTGTGTGTAGCACAGCCTATAGCACTGACTTCTGCAAAGCCAGTCTTTCTACAAAATGTTTTAGATTCAGTTAACTGAGCCTACTCAGATGAAAATAAGTTTTACTGGAAATATTTTGGCTTTTTCATGACTCACTTGTTTTTACAAGCCTAACACTCCTTTCCAAATAAATAGGAAAAGCAAGCACTTTATTTACTATAAAATCTGAAATTCTGGAAAGTTTTATTCTGTGCTTTGCCTTCAGTGAATCCATCGTGGGAGGGAGATTTGTGAAAAGTTTCATACAGCTGTGTTGACACTCAGAACTTCCTGTATTGTAAACTTGTTGCCTTGGATTTTTACTTCTCCTACCTGTTGCTTTGGATTTTACTTTTCCTTAGAACAAAAGATTGCAGGGGCATTTTGGGTTTCTTGGAGGTTGCAGATGGATCATAATGATATTCTTATCACTGGTCATACCCAGCAAGGCTCCCGGGCCTTACTGCTTCTCGCCTAACAGCTGCCAGTGACAAGAATAATTTTCACGCTTGGAAATCATCTTTACTTGACCTGTGCACATTTACAGGCTCTCTAAAATATTCTTGGTGTGAGTGATGGAATCATCTCCCTTTTTAATGCATTAATTTGCTATACAGATTTTTTTTTTTTTGCTGTTTGCTGTGGTATGTGGAGGGTTTTGGTGAATAAAAAGCTTTAAACCATGTCTTGAATAAAATGAAGAGAGGCTGCCCTGACCAAAACAGAAACTGACAAAGGAGAAAACAAAACAAGGATGAATGGGAGACAAAACTGGCTTTCCCTCTTCATCTTATTCTAAAAGAGAGAAGACTGTAAGTGGTTTCTTTCTATAAGCTGTTTGTTTCAGTTTCAGTGATTTGTCAGCATTTAAGCCTGAATCTCAGAACTCTTCAGTCTCTGCAGGCCTCCCACCCATACAGGCAAATATTTACAAATCTCAAACGTTAGCAAAGATGAAATACTGAGTTACAGGGTGTGTAAGAGGATGTTAGAGGTCATCAAAGTGACTCATTTGAGAAGGGGTTGTGAGCCCCAGTCCTTTTCTTTTAGAAAAAAAAAAAAGGCAGATTTTTGCTAAGTTTTTCATGCCACTTTTATCAGCATTAAAAATATCCACATTTTAAAATAACTTCAAAATAAAGACATTACAAAAATAGTATAGATTTCTTAACCCAATAGAAAACAGAGTATTAACATAAGGTTATGTTGTGGTTTCAGGCCCAGCTACAGCTGAGCACCATGCTGCTACTCACACATCTGGCCCATTCACCCTGGGAGCAAAACAAACCCTGCAGGTTGAGTTAAGGGGAGTTTAATAGAACAATACAAAGAACAGAGGAGCAACTGGAATAACACAATGGGAAAAAGAAGTAATCTAGAAAACAAATCATAGAAAATGAAATGTGCTCACCCAATGCAGCCAACACTACCTGCCACCAGATAACCTTCAACTTGTCTGACCCAGCCCCACTTCTCCCCATAGATAGTTGGCATGAGGTTGTATAGTATGGAATACCCCCTTGGCTGGCTTACCTGACTGTCCTAGGCTTGCCCCCCACCCCCTCTTCCTGTGAAGAAAATTAACCCTATCCTAGCCAAACTCGGGACAGGTTATTTACAATATTTTGTACTGAGATCAGTAAAACAGTTCACAAAACAGTTGAAGACAATTTACAATGAGTGTCTTCATTTTACTAATCATCTACTTTAAAAAACCCATAGTGATGTTATTTTTAAAATTAAATTCCAACATAACAGCAAAAATTGTCACATGTCTACTTAGGTGCTAAGGTTGCTAATAGTGTATTCGGGTTCCAGAATCTTAAATTGCATTAAATTGTATTTTTAATTTCCTACATTTTGACAAGAATATTCTTCGAAAGTTGAGACCTTGGAGTTTACAAAACAACCTAAACCAGCATCTTTGTAGAAAAGTGTGACCTGTACCTTCAGTTTGTCCGAGCTGAGCACTGACTCTTGAATCATACTGAATCTTCCAATCTGAAGGCAATTAGCAAGTCATCAGTGACCATTCATTAGAAATCTACTGGGTTTTTATTAAGATTCTAGTAGATGTTGGAGACTAGAATGTCATGGTGCAACCAGTGAAATACACTTTTAGTAGTTTGTTGTTTAGTAGTTTGTTTCTAAGTACTGAATAGTGGACACTTGTAGATAATTCAATGTTCTGCCACTTGTAGATCTCACATCCTGTATAAACATCTGACAGAATATGTTCGTGTAGGTTGTATAAATTACTAAAGTGACCTTCTGGTAACTTGGGGTGCAAATGTCAAACATCTGAGTTGTTTGGGGTTATTTTTCGTTAACTCACTGAACCATACTGAATGGATGTTTCAGATGTCAAAGTTGGAGTTGAAGAGGTCATGCAACTGGGTGAAGAAGTAAGAACAAATGACCTCTCGGTGAACTTCAGTGAAAGATTAGAGATCACAGGATGTTTTTCTACATTATTGTAAGGGCTTTTCTATATCAGGGTAAGTTTTAAATGAAGGTGGTCTTTGCCTTTGTTACTAGAGTGATTGGAGAAGTTAGACAGATTTCAAGACCATCTCTAAAAAGATGCCATACAGACAGATGACTGTAATAAAAATGTCAAACTGCTGACATATGGTATATTTTATATCTGCCTGCACTTTGCATTCATTAATCCAAGTTCCTATTTTGGTATTGATGTGGGAGTTAGTGGTCACTTTTAAGTGTTTTTTTTTCATTCTGTATAGGTAGTGGCTGAAGAGTTAATTCACTGGTCTCTACAGAGCTCTTCAGCATTAGCCTTGTTATTCTAGTTTCACAATTTCTTTTGCCTTCTCCTACACTGAAAAAAGAAGCATGCCTAGGCAAGAGTCAGTCTCCTTGAATTTATTCAAGTTTCAGTTTTGCTACAGAAAGGATAGAACTACATTGCTGTGCAGGATGAAATTTTAAACAAGTGCAAACACTGTGCATGTAATACTACATTTTGTTTGAGTAGTGTGCAAGAACTGGCACAGAATCCCAAGAAGATTTGTATACCATAAAATTACTGAGAAGATTTCTAATCCAGGCCTTGGAAAGGCAGGAGTCCAGTGTTAGAAGCTGGCAGTATGAGAGAACAAGAGATTCAACTAATCTTTACTTAACAGCAGGGAGAAACTTGCTCCCTCCTTTGAGAAACATGTTGCATATGAATGGTAATTTGTGTTGAATTTGCATCTCTATCTACATTTATTCAACAACTATGAGCCACAATTTACTGATTTTTTTGAATCATCAGATAGCTTCATAAGCTTTCATTAATCAAGCATACATACAGTATTTGGAGGATTTGGGTATTTTTAAAGTTGGGCACTATGGTCTTTCTAAGCACTATTATGAAAATGTAACCCCTAAAACTACATGCCCTTTAAGAAAAGATAACAAATCACTCCTCGAATTAGAGTGTAATTCCAACAGTTAGTCCCTGATGCTTTAAACATAATGCCTCTGTTTCAGTAAATTAGTTTTAATAGTTACCCCTTGCGTCTCTGCTGTATGAAGTGGTAGATTCAATTTTTTGTGCAGTATCCCACTCCAGCCAGTCCACATGTGCCAACAGGAGTGAAAAGATGTGGCTGATTTTGCTGTGGAGTTTGCCATTAGCAAATCCAGATGCTCTTCACAGAAAATCTGAGTATGCAGGTTGCAGCACACAGATTGAGAGATGTGACAGGCAATTGTTACCCAGTAACCCAGTACAGGGCTTGTGATGTTTAATTAAATCAACTACAGTTGCCTCTCCACCGTAAGTTCTCAGTGAAAAATATTCACTTATGCTTTAGTTTAAGTTTTGAGGATGTATTAGTGTTACCACTGCTTTCTTCAGATGGCTTAATCAATTCTTCATATCTGAGGCCTTAAGGAGTGGACAGAGGAAAGAAAACATTTGTACTAAGACACTGTTAGCAAACAGTAGGGTACATTATTAAAGAGCATTAATTGTGCTTTGATACATGATTTATGTATAGAGACATACAGCTTTTATGAAGCAGCTAAAGAGACAAAGCTGCTAAACCTGTTGAAATCACATTTAAGATCTTGTGCTCCCTCTAAAATACCTGTAAAAATACCAATATTCTTGAGCTGAAATTCTTTTTCAGGTAAAACTTACTCAGTTTTGCAAAGGTCTGAATTAAGTGGTCATTTCTCAGTGTTGAAATTTAAAGCTGTTAAAGAGTGAGAGCAAGACTATGAAAGTGGAATTTGACCTCATAATTTGACTATTAATATTTACGTAGTATAGCAGCAATGTTACAAACTGCGCTACATTATTGCAGTAGTGTTGTAGGATGTGTCTCAATGATGCTGCAGCTATGTACAAGGTTTGTGAGGATCTGAGGCTGGAACATTCTAGATTATCATAATTTAAGCAAGATGGGAGGTAAGGTGTTGGCTACCAAATCTGTATTTATGATTATCCTGAAATTTACTGACATTGCTGAAGTGCCCCCCTCCTGGTCACAGGAGTGGCTGTTGCTCTGAGCGGGAACTCATCAATCTGACTGTCACCATTGAGGATTTTACTCACTGCCTTTGGAAAACTGGTGGCTGCTAATGTGTTTTACTTGTAGTAAGCTTATGAAAGGAGAGAGAGTTAAAGCCAGAGGTTTTTGGAGCCACAGCAGACTTATTGACTCTCTGGGGAAAGCAATGCCTGAGTATGCAGTGAAGGGAAATGAAGTTTCCCTGTCCAGCAGAGAAGAATGGCAGTGCCTTTCCTGAAGTGAGTGGAAATGAATGATGGAAAGAGTTTAGCCAAGGTATTGAGAGAGAACAGGAAAAAGCGCTTTTTCACGTGACCCCCTACAAGTGGATTTGGTGTTTGTTTTGTGCCAGGGTTCATTCCTGAGTTTCAGGCAGTAGACCAGAGTCCTCTCCACAGGCTCATGGAAATGGAAATGGTTTGCCCTCTGCTGTGGAATGCAAATTATTTTAGGAATGTTCCCAGGTCTTGGGGCTTTTTAAAATTTGCACTTTTAAGACTTTTTTTTTTTTTTTTTAGCTTATTTAAACCAATTCTCATAACAAAACTGGCAAATATGAAGTGTAGGTTTGTGTTCACATGAACAAACGGTTCCCTGCAAGTCATCCATGGAAAGACATGGGAAATGCAGAAATGCTTTGCTGGATTGCCATCAATATGCTGAGTGCTTTGCAAAGCCAAACAACAAGAACAGCCCTCAGTAAGGCAGCCTGGTGAGATGCCATGTGACATCATTCCCTAAGGATTTCTCTCCCTTTTGTTCCCATCATTTTAAGAAAAGCTACTCAATAGCATTTCTTCTGTAATCGAGACACTGAAGATGGGCAAAGGCTTGTACTTGATGCCTTGTCTGCCGCAGGTCTTCTGCTGACCAAAACAGACCAACCTCAAGTGATACAAGCCTAGGAAAATTATGATGAGGGGCAGTACCGTATTCCAGAACAAGAAAAACCTTGCTGTGAAGTGAGAAGTGGGATTTGTTGGTCTTTGTGTTTCTGGTATCAGGCCACAGGATATAAAATGGATTGACATTTAATGATTTTTTACCTGGTTGGGTTTTTTTTGGGGGGACGGTTGTTTAAATTGAAAATAGACTCGGATAGATTAGGTGCATATGCAAACCATATTTGATGAAGCTACATGTTGAGGTGATTGTAACCAATTTAGAATATTGATCAGTTTATGCAGGTAAGCTGGGATATTTTATGTATCCAAATTTAACAATATAGCTTTGGCAAAATAATAGCAAATTGATTTAAAAAAAAATTAAAAATCAAAGGCAATAGGATGTCTTACTGGCTTACCTCTTGCAGTCACTGGAAACTGATAGTGGTCTTGGTAGCTTGCATACCAAGGCCTTTAACCTGTAGGGATACATATATAAAGTTTCTTTCAGTAGTAGGACTAGCTTATGTAGTTACATAATATTTCTCTGTGTGTATACATAATTTAAAGCAATACCATGAAGGTCTACAATATTTTCTTAGTAAGCATAGTAGAGAAAACATATCCTTGATTGCATGAATTTTATCTACCCACAGTATGCCCTATGATTTTGTGCACTAGACTTGTACATCAGCATAGTCCTTGGTAAAAGACATGTTTCACAT
Source organism: Indicator indicator (assembly GCF_027791375.1). Classification (NCBI taxonomy): domain Eukaryota; kingdom Metazoa; phylum Chordata; class Aves; order Piciformes; family Indicatoridae; genus Indicator; species Indicator indicator. Next base: position 16,602,769 of record NC_072011.1, on the reverse strand, counting down.
ATAACTTTGGGATTTCCTCTTTTTTCATATTCACAAATAAAGACATATTTGAAGAAGTTCTGCAATATCAGTGAGGCAGATTTCTGAAGCAGGGACACAAGTCTTTATGTGTTGTTCTTTGCTTAGTCAAGGGAAAGATGCAGAGTCCTGTACATGAAGAAAAACATTATTATGGCAGAAAAGTTGCTCTCTTTTATAATTATAGAATAATTCCATGATTTGAAAAAAATGTGTTGTTTTTTTCTTTTAAAAAAGTACAAGTGTATGCTGTTTTATATGATAAATTATAAAGAAACTTATAATCTCATGTTTTCTCCAGTGAGGCACTCTATGCATGGTAGAGTTGTACTTAGCATGTATCACACCCTGATTGTGGATGCACATGTGGGACTAACAGAAGTTTCAGGAAATCCTCATAGTTTTCTCTGAATGAGGGTTTTGGCCCTGTGTATTAGTTTTCCCCTGTTCGTACTTTGTTAATATTTAAATTGTTTCTGTATCATTATTTTCCTTCCTTTTCATGAATTTGGGCGAAGAGAAACTATGTCAGCAAAAGTGCAGTTAGCCCAGCACAGGCACTAGCAGTAGCCAAAAGAGAACAAGTAGGAACACTAGTGGCATGCTAATGCTGTGTGATAGATGTGTTCCCTCCAGAAGGTATGTTTTCTTCTAACAGATGCAATCTAAGGCATAAGGTATGCTGAAAGTTAGACCCAGCAACTGGTTTCTGTGATGGGGGGAGAGAGTTCTTCCTGATTTAATCTCACTGTAAGTAGGCTAAGTGTGGTTTTCCTGTCACATCTTTGCCTGTGTATTTTAAAAACATTCTCAACTCTATTACTTCCCGTAGGTGTCTTGAAAAACATGCTTTTACCTGGCATTTTACCTTTACTCGATTAAAATACAATAGAATTACTTAGATAACAATGTCATCTACAGGGGGCTGTTGTGAATCTGTAAACAGATTGTCCTGGACTTTCTTCTGAGTATAACAATGTCCCCTTTTCAGCTGCACAAGTTAGGTGGACAGATGAGTTCACAGCATCAGAAGAGTCTTCCAGTGATTGGCTGACTAATGTGTCTCTTTGGCATGCAGCATTTTTTGAGCCATAGAATATCAAATCATTAGAAAGAGGCAGCCTGTGCTGACAGTTGTCATTCATTTTTTATGCTGTCTGTGCAGAAACTAGTGTAAGGAAGTCTGTAGTAACCTCTGGGGCTTGGGGCAGGCAGAGCTAACTGGTTCAGAACAGCTGTGTTTCTGCTCCTAATTCTAAAGCTACGATCCAGGTCTTTGTCTCTGCATGGTATAGGTTTGTTTTGCAGACAGTATGTTCCCTTGTCGTCTACAGATGGCATAATGATGCAAGCATACGTCTATCGCCCACAGCGTCAGCGTGGCGATATGAAAGCTTTTCCTGTAGCTGCTACTTACATCTCTTCCCACATCAGTGCCTGCTTTTCCTCTGACTTCCTGGGTCGTGATGCCAGGGAAGATAGATGTACCGCTTCTGGAAGAAAGTCAGGTCAGTGCAAGAGCTCTGTCACACCAACCCGCGTGAGAATGCTGACATGTTACATGCAGGACAGCTAGTTGCAGACTTTGCACAGAGCAGTTCCCTGGCATCCTTGTATCCCTTGCCATGGAGTTTGTTGTCTCAAGTCAAGATGAGCTTCAGGGCCAGTAAAACAAGTACTGGCTGGTAAAATTGTGTCATCCTAGAAATCTGCAGTGACCTGCAGTGGATACAGGATGTTGGGTTTGAACTGCATTCAGAAGCTTTAGCCAGGTGTCATCAAAGTGTTTTCCTTGTACAGGAGGAATAGAAAGTGGAGCCTTTGCTGCCCTTTTTGCTGCTTCTCAGTGCAAACCACTGGTAAGCAAGGTCGTTGGTAAGGCCATTGTGGGCAGCCTTCACAGATCACGTGCATCACCAACAGCTCGAGAGGACACATGTAGTCTGGTTTCCCTTGCTTTGCGTTTCCTTGTGGTAGCCTTTATTCTGCTGCTGCAGAAGATCCTCATGACCCTGATCCTCATGAACGTCCTTCTCACAGCTCATATCTGGAAACTGGATGAATTATTTCATTGCTCTCATGTCCTGTGCATCAGAACAGAAAGGTAACAGACCTTGCCTTTCCCACTGCGGACTCTGGACATCCCAATACAATTCCACTACCATAATGTGTACCCATTCCAAGTCACACATGCCTACAGTGTGCCCGCTATAGTCACTTCTAATCCACAAAATGCATAGTCTGTAAATTTGTGGCAGTGGTGGAACAACTAAGAAAAACAAACCCTGAAATCCTGGCTCCTACACAAACATACTCTGCAACATGTCCTCCTTCTCAATAGTCAGTGCAGAACTCATCCTCACTTCCTCTGACCAGTGCATAACCACTTTTCACCACCACAAAGCATCGAACTTTCCATTATCGAATGTGCCTGAAATCACTGCTTTGCTATCTGTAGACTGTTAACCATCTGTTATACTTAAACCATCAAGTCCAATTCAGCATAAATGCATGAGCTAATTTCCTGATACCTGAAAGCCTGTAGGAACCTCTTAAGGCTTTGCCTCAAATTTTCATGTATGGAAAACATCTCCTACTTTTCTCCTTCTTCTTATCTGCCTATTCATTGATGATAAAGGACAGTATTTAAGAGCAACCACAAAAAAACTTCTGTCTGTGTGAGCAGCACAGCAAATCTGGCCAATATACCTGCAACATTTTGTATAAAGGTCATGTGGCTTACAAGGAATAAAAATACAGAACATTGGCCAAAGAGAATGTTAAAACTGAGGCCAGCATGGCAACTGGCCAGCCACCTAAGTTTAGATTGACAAGTGATGGATGTGGCCAGAAACCACCAGGCACTGTGCCTAGTTGGCATAGTGTAAGTGGCTACTATGACTACATGTGTTGGAGCTCCCTTGGTTAGGGGGCAGTACACTGTGCAAGAGATGTCCTCGTATACCAGAGAGCTGACCTTGAAGCAGGAGAGGGGTTTATGGTGGTGGTTTTCTGCAGCTAGGACAGGCAGTTCCGAGTTCATGTTGAGGGTAACTGCAGGGAAGAGGTGGTGTCGCCTATGAAGGAGCTGTACTTACACTCTGTTGCCTCCACAAATACACCTTGCTGTGCTTATCCTCACTCTGTCAAAGATAATGTCCTGACTGGCTGCTGGCAGAGGGGCTTGTGCTAGTGCACCTGCTGCTCTGTTGTTCTGCAAGTGACTCGAGTTACAGTGACTGGGATGCCCTCATGGAGGTGCTTCCTTTTGTTCTGTAGACTCTCTGCTCTCTCCAAGGCCTAGACTTAGACACTATGAGGTTACTGCTGCTAGCGCTGCTTCATCAGAGAACAGTACAGGGAGAAAAATGTGAAGGTTTCTCAGGATTTAATGGCCTGTGGAGAAAAACACTTCAGTGATTTATGATTATCCTCTTCATAGCACCCTCATTCTCTGGGTCAAATCTTCTGCATCAGTCTTGTGCCTTTGACCACATCCTAGGAGGACTGGTAGGAGTAGAGATCTGTTCAAGGTGATCTACCTGTACTAGTAAGCACCTTTAATACCATGAGGTAGATGGCAGTGCCACAAGCCAATTCCTTCATGGCTCCAGATCACAGGAGATGGCAGCCCTGTCAGCATGGGCAAAAGGGATGGAAGGAAGGAGCCAACCTGTGCAATAGCACTTTCCTGCTGTTGTTTTTGTAGCTTCTTCTGAGTGAACGGAGAATCCACTCATGCTTCTGATAGCTGCCCCCACCCCAGACGCAGATTAGCCTTTTGATTTCAGTGGAGAGGTCTCTCATCAGCATTTCTGTTGCTCTGGACTGTGCTGCTCTTGATATAAGTCCCTTTGATGTCATTCTGACCTGTCACAGTTTGTGTCAAGACATATGTATATGTGCCTCCTCCTCTACCACCAAAATTACATCACAGAACAATTCAACCAAACAGTGTCACCTCAGCATGGTGTGACTGGCATTCATTGTCCACAGTGTCACTGGAACACGGTTGGATGACACACGTGGGGAATGTGGATGGGTTGGGCCATGGCTGGACTTCTCATGACAGGAGACTGCTGTGGTCCAGATGTGGGAGGATGAAGGTGTACTGCTGACACAAACCACATAGAAGGGGGGAGGACTTGTGTTGTGGTGATTTACTTGTAATTGCCCTGCAGATTGAATGGCAGCACAGTTAAATAGTTTTGCCTGGCAGTTCAGTGGGGGGATGAAGTCTTTATTACTTGATGGCACTGCTTTGACAGTGACAATACGTAGCCTGCTGTGTCTGGTGGTGACAAAGGCTGGCATGTTTACGATCACATATGGATGCCATTAAAATCCACTGTTTCCTCTGCAGGGCTTAAACTCTTAGAAATTAATACCACAGGCAAGTGCCTTGCTCTCAGCCCAAATGCCGTCAAAGTGCAGAGTGGGGTTTTTTCAGAAAGAAAGTGTTTTCTGACTGATAGAAGTTAGGCTAGGACACTTGCTGCTCAGAAAACCTATCTCAGCATGACTCTCTCACCCAGAAGAACGCACTGATGTCCTTTTAACATGTGAGCCCCTTTACTGCTTCTCTCCCACATCTCTACACACAGTCCCAGTCAGAGACAAAAGCCAGTTTATAAGCTGTATATTCACTGGGGGCAGCTGTTTCAGCAGAGGGCAGAGGTTATGGAAGAGAGGTTGATGTGCCGGCACTTGCATTCTGTGCCTCATCTGCAGCCTGCTTGATCTCAGGCAGAAGTGATGTACCAGTAGCCTGCTGTTCCCTTGTGAAAACAGGCAAGCTGCAATACTGTAGGACTTGATTAATGCGCTGGAACATAAGTGTCTAGTGCTATCCAAGATGCCCTGAGTAGCCCTACCTGGTTTATAGCTCCTGGTCCAGGAGTGACTCTTTTTCCTGTATAACCAATATTACAACTTTTAGCCTTGTGTGGGTGCTTCATGTATCCTAGGGCACCTCAAAAGACACAGGATGCTTGTGCATGGACAACTGAAGTGTCTTTCCTTGTAATGTCTTTCCTGATGAAGGTCTCTGATGAGCTGCTCCCTGTCAGTTTCATGCAACTGATGTTAGGGGATATGTGCAACTCAGGGTTGGGAGGGATTCTTTTAGTTTTGTATTGAAATATGAATTTCCTGCAATAAAGTCTACAGTATACCTGTCTACTACTCCTCACCACCCATCACTGCAAATCATACTTTAAAATGCAAAGCTAGTACTTGTCTTATGTTGGTGAAGGCAGCATAGGCTTGAAAGACAGTTTTAAGCATGTGGGAAGGAAAGACCAAGCAGCTTTTTCTATTTTGACAGCAGAACTCTTCCAGATTCCAGAGCGTGGAGCATCTATAGAATATGTTTTCTTTACATGCTGTCTTTTATGCTAGGATTGACAATTATGTTGTAATGAGACACATGGTAAGATAGCAAGTCTGGTTTACTAACATTGTGTGTCTTGCTCTTGCATCTCTGAGCACTTAAATGAGGATATGTAAGTTTATCAGTTGTTAACTTGCTAATTCTTGTTGTTTTGCTCAGTGATGATGATTTATATGTGTATATCATTGTTGACTGAACGCTGTAGTGAGTGCTCAACATGACTGCTTTTGTGTGCAGGTCCTCAAGCCAAGGTGGCAACTTAGGTGCTTGCGATGGATCATTAGAAGCGTTACCTTAGCCTCCTCAAACCTGAAAATGGCACTACAGTGTGCTACTAGATTTTAGCAGATAGTTGGACCTCACTTTCTCACCCTATTTGTGAGCAACCCAGCAGAGTTGCAGCTTCGTCCTTGGCAAATTCTCATCAGCAGGCTATGGACTACTCTTTACCTCATTGTGCTCTGCTTTTACCTTATCTTATGACTTCTCTACTCTCCATGAGTCTGTTTCCTCCTCAGCTCTCAATATTCTCTGCTTTCCATTTTTATTGTCATCTTTATTGCCTTGTTCCATGGTCCTCTCACTTTCTTCAGTTTTCCCAACCAGCTCCAGTAAATTTGGAAGTAACTTACTAATGATAATTTTATTTTTAAGAATGAAGATGTTTTCTTTGACCCATTTCAGTCAGCCACAAAATACTGTTGATTTCATCAGAGTCAAATTTTCACCCTGAATCATATACATACACCTTCAAACACTTCCTAAAATTTCTAAGCTTTGTACAGGACACCACAAAATGGCATGAGCTGATGTGATTTGTATTGTTATTGGCATCTCCCCTTATTATTATGTGCCTTGTTATTTCTGTTGTTCCAGGGAACCTTATCTGTACGTTAGGGTCCGTCTGGGTGGATACTGCTCAGATGTCTGCAGGAAGCTCAGACTCTGCTCCTGTGTGCTCATAGTAAAATTTCAGTCGAAACCCCAGCTGATCAGTGGGAAGGGAACAAGAGAAAAAAGCTAGAAGTCTCCAAAAGCCTTTCAAGAGAGCAAGTAAAATGTCTTGTCCTATATCTAGTTAATATTTTTTTTGACTTGGCAAGGGTGAGGACTCCTAAGGGGAATACCAGAAATAGTAGGTTTGAATACAGAATGGCATGCAATGGGGTAAAATCCTGTTTTACTAATAAATGTTAACAGAGATGTGGGATACAGTGAGCTGCTCTTAATTAAAATGGATTGCATTAGTATTGTCATTTTACATTGTTTATGAAATGAAGTTGAATCATTTATTAAGGAGAAAAATATAGATGGATTTACTCATTTCCTCTACAGATTGAAATTCTTGCTTGTTAGATTTCCCTAGAAACATTCCCCTCATTTCCTAAAGAACTAAAAAAACTATGCATATGATAACTAGCATGAGGTCTAAATATGAATAGCGCTAGTTCAGAAAACTGATCATTCTTTTTTCCTTTATTTTATGTAGGTTTTCTTTGCCTGATCTGTAAACATGTCTACAGACCTGCTATGTAAGTACATTTCTGCCATCCCACAGTGATTTTTTGTCCCATATGCTTTTATCAGATTCCCAGATGTGCTCATGATTGATGTCTTTTATCTTCAGTATAAAGTCTGGTTTTACATTTGTGTTTCTTCTGAGACATCTGTGGAGGAATATTACCATCATAATCAGCAGGATTATTCTTGGAGTGAAGCATGACTTAATAGGAGTAAAATTGTAAAAATCTGGCCCATGTATAAGAACAAGCTATCTAAAATGTTTTTTCTATCTTTAGTGCAAATAATATCCCAGATTACTACTGAGTGGTGTGCTTGGGTTTTTTAATCACTTTGTGAGTTTAACTCTTGTGTTTCCAAGGTTTCATTATCCAAGTCACATGCCTCATCACTGTTATCCATCCTCCTGTTTCAACAGCACATGAAATACAAATGGTGTATCATTATACTTCGCTGTTGTAACCACCATAAACAACTACTGCTCAGTTCTTTCCCATAGGCATGCTCTCTTGTTCCAGCCTAAGCTATCTGCAGCATTAAGCACATTTTCTATGTTTATTGATTTGATCTGCTCTTGGAGTCACTCAAGTGCCTCAATTTCCATTTTGTATCATTGCCAGTGAGGGCTGCACACTGTGCATTATAGGAGAGGTGAATTTCAGAAACCCAGTCTCCAATACTGCTTCAGAGGAATGCAAAAACCCCATTTTTTTTCCTAAATCAATTGTAATCAATTAATAAATATAAAAATGTCAGTGGCTTACTGGCAGATAGCACTTATCTGTGGAGGTGGTATCTTGTACTTCAAGACTGAGTTATTTGTGAAAGTGTGGGAGTTTTAAGCTTTATTTGCTTAGTGGCAATTTTGGGGCATGCTTAAGTGCCATTTAGATACAGAGAGGACTCTAAAATGAGGAATGCAGTGTGCTTGACTGTGTTGTATGCAACAGGCAAAACTGTTGTAAGAGAAAGGAGAGAGAACAGGGTGACCACACAGTGGTCCTTGTCAAAATCACTTAAGATTCATCAACTTTACTCAGATGTTTAAGCTCTTTTCACTGTTTCAGCTAATTTATGCCCTGGAAGTTCCACTTTTTTCTCTTCAGTTCAGTGTCAGCACCTCTCTCATACTTTTCCTAATGATCAGTGGGTTAGAGAACTTGTCAGCTGAGTAAAGGTTGAAGGAGCTGGGGTGTATCTGCAGGTGGAGAAGGCTGAAGGGTGTCTAGTTGTGGTCTTGCAGTACAAAAATGATGGTAGCGGAGAAAGAGGCAGAAACATTCTTTCTTCAAGCATGCACCATGATAGGACAAGAGGTGAAGGCCACAAGTCACTTCAGGGGAGATGCTGCTGCATGTAAGGGACATTTTCACAGTGGGATTGATTAAATATTTGTATAGGCTGCACAGGAAGGTGGTAGAATTTCCCACACTGGAAATATTTGATAGATGACTTGACAAGGCCCTGGGTAACATTAGTCTAAGGGCCTACTTTCAGCAAAAGGATGCGCTGGTTGATCTCCACAGGTCTCTTGCAACTTGAATAGTTCTGTAGTTCTGTGTCCTCAGATACCATCTGTGCAGCAATCAGTCATCCCTACCTTCTGTCCCTGGTCTTCTCAGTGTCATACCAGTTGTGCTGTGGCAGGTCCTGTGGTACTTGGTCATGCTAGAGGGATAGACATTTGTCTTCTCACCTGGAGACATATGAATAGCCTCAAATCAGTAGCAGTGCTGAGGGGACTTTCCAGGTTCCAGATGGTGGGAATACACATATAAGTGGGGTTGGTGACAGTCAGGCAATGCCTTGGAAAAATGTCAGTACACAGAAGAATGCTAAACAATATTGTGGCAAATCTGGACAGATGTTAAATGATTTTACATCTTTATGTCTGATAACTTGTGTTAACAAATAACCTCAGGGTGTGCTTTGGAGATAACATCTACAAGGTTCTGTTCTAGGTGAGGAATTTGTCTGCAACTAAACTGTTGGTAGGGGGAAAGGGAATGAGGTGAGGAGTGTTGAGACATGTGGAGCTGATGCTAGGTAATCTCAGCACCAGGGAGCAATCTCTGGCTCTTACCATTTAGTAGTAGATGTGTAGCCTAGCTACTGAGTCTCTAAACGTGATCACAGCGTTGTCTTTCGCTAATGCTTGGTTTAATACAAGGTCAAATTAGAAATCTTGTTCTAGGTCATATTAATGAGGACTACATATATAATTAAACAGGAAAAAAAATCAAACCAAAATGGAACAAAAACCTTTTAGATTCCTAGGAAGAAAATGTTGCAGACTGGGGTAAATTACACAAAGAAGTGTCATGGCTACACAGCATGAGGGATGCTGCAGCTAGACCTCAAATGCTAGCAGCTGAGTCTTCAAGCCTGTGGAAATAAAGCAAAGCAGCCAACACTCCGATGAAGCACAGGATGAATTTGAGCTAGCAAGTGTTTCTCTGGTTTAGGTAGATAAGCTATGGGGAAAAAAGACAGAAAAGTTTGTAAAATGTCTGGCAGTTACTGGGGCTCGGCTGGTCAGGGAAGCAGCAGACTTCCCTTGGAGCTTGTTTTTCTTTTTATCCTTGGATGAACTAGTGTGCAGTATATTGTGCTGCCTGAAGGTAAGGGTTTGTCACGGTTAGCGCCAGGGGCTGTTCCGGGAATGTAGGAAGGCGATGGCCATGAATGGAGCGCACGGTGGTCGGTGGAGCTCAGGCTTGCTCTTCGGGAAACCTGTCGCTGCTCCTCTCAGCCCGGCTGGCCAAAGCCGGGCAGGCAAGGAGGTGGGTCTTTGATCTCTTTGTTGTAGCTGCTCCCTGGGAATTTGCTGAAATCAATGCCCTGTTTTCCTGAAGAACTGAATGGCTATGCCTAACTAGTTTTGTGAAACGCCTAGGAATTCACAGCTTCTGTTTATTGACAGCTGAAAAGGAGCACATGGTGCTGAATGGCTCCTCCTGGGGAAACAAAACAGAGCAGAGTTAGACTTAGTTGAACGCAGGGACATTTGGAAAAAGTGTCCAAGGAGGATGGCACAATTCCTGCCATCTTATGCTAGAATAGCCTGACTTTTTACTAAAAAAGCTATTTTAAATAAGGTAAGGATTGCTTTGATTTCCTTTACACAGTATGATTGTGAAATGTTTGCATTTGTGTCCTAAGTACAGAAACAATGTTTGGATTGTATTCTGTCATGGGAAACACCTGAGTAGCTCTTGTACTGTTTCTTGCCTCTGTATGTTCATTTGTTCTTTATGTAGTGGTGATTAATGAAAATGAAAAGTAGTGGGAAATAATTTGGTATTTGGGTCTTGCAGTCAGGTCCTGACCATCAGTCAGTTATGCAGGCTATTATACGCAATACTTTATGTCTTTGAAAATCAACAGAATTGAGTCAGATGATTTCTTGACTAGTACAAATTGTTGTGTTAATACTTAACACACCACACAATAAGCTTGTCTGACAGAGAAGCTGAGAATCTAAAACCCATTGAAATGCAAGGATGTATTTCCAAACCTCTGCTTCTCTGTGTAGAGTCAAGGCAAGAGGTGGACTTGCTGCTATGCTTCCTGGTTTTAGGGTGCAGTTTCTTTATACAGACAGCAAAGAATAGCTGGAGTAGGATGATAATGAAGAAGCAGTATTTTTATTCGAGTCCAGAACAGTTTATCAGACCAGAGGAATTTGGTGTGCAATTCATATGTAAATTTTCTACTGAAAATAGGAGAACAAATCACCAGAGCTTCTATATTAGTTTCTGTAGTGTCTGAAGAAAAAGATTTCTGAGCTCACAGCTGCAACTTTCAGGTGTGGCCCACTTAACAACTGCAGGAAAAGAAGGTAAGTAATGTTATTTCTTCATCAGTTTAAGCGTAAGGGCAAGATCCAAACAGAATAATTGCTGTCATGCTGCCTTTTCTTACATGGCAGCAGGGATTGCTGGACTTGTGATGCAAACCTGATTAACAGTGTCTGTGCATATGTGCAGTTGATTGAAAACTCCTGAGTACTCCTTCAATTTTGGGGGAAGTGCTCAGGAAATTTCATGTTTTAGCAGGGTAGTTTGTGTTCCTCAGTCTGACAATTTTTGTTTTTTGAGCGGCTTTGAGCTAAGAATTTTACTAGTTTTGTCTAATTTTGCTCTTCTCTGCAGCAGATAAGTTATCTAGTTTTTTTAGAAGCATTTGAGCTCCATATGCAAACATACTTTCTTTATAATACTTTGTGATCTGGAAAATGAAAATACATGGCTTAACTGTGGAGCATCATCATTTTTGATTGTGGCTTCTGCCATCAGGTTTCTAAGGTTTTCAGATGGAAAAGCAGAAAAAAAACAAAACCAAATGCATTTATGATTTTGACAGACATAAAAAAACTGAGCTCAAGCAGGCAGATATTGATGTTTGTGGGCTCTCCTGTCATTATTGTTATCCAAATGTGTCAAGAATGTTTTATGACCTCACTTAAGTGTATTTATTCATGATAGGCATTGGAAGCAACTGAAATTTAAAGCAAAAGCTAATTTAAAGTTAACATTTAAGTTGGAGATACACTTGTTGGTCATTTTAATGCTGTAATCGAGATATGTTATGAAAATGTTGACTGGTGAAGGTTGCTGGGTAGTTGTAATGGTGTAAAGATAAAAAGAATTACAGTTGAGGAAAGCTCGATTGATCAAAGCTTTTTTAGTTATTATAATGGAGAAGAAAGCAGATGATTTATGTGTGGCTCAGAAGGTGGCATTTGTTCTCTGTTACTTGGGCAATAAGCAGAGTGTGTTACGTTTAACTTACTGGACCGGAAGGTCTGTTCAGCCAGATGTGTGTAGGGAAGTATGTAGGGATGCCTTGGCAAGACAGTTGTCCTTTTGCCTCTTCTGACATCAGGGATCTTTATAAATATGTATATCATTGTGGCCTATTGGCAACGTTGAAGTGAGAGGAGAATAAAATAAATTTATTTCCAACCAGTAGAATAGTATATACCAAAGACAAAGACAAAGCAGGATATACAGAGCTCTAGATAAAAATCCATGTTAAATGACCAGGATTATACAAATACTTATCTGAGGAATGGTGTATTTCTCCCAAGGTGATGCCTTTGTTATCTGTTGATCTTGTTCATAGCCAAGTATGAAAATGAGAACAAATTCTTTGCAATTTTGCTTTGCAAGATTGCTTCTTAAATTCTAGCCTAGGTGCTAGTAACAGAGACCACTGTTTTGGTTTTTAATTTTTGTGGCTTTTGGAAACACTTTAAAGAAACTACAAATTAATCAGAAACGTAGAAATAAGTGTTTGTATTTTATTTAATCTCAAACTGAAATGCCTTCAGCAGGATAATAAATAGGGCTTTATGGCGTTACATTATAATCTGAGTTTAGAGTGCTTCATCTGCAGCATGAAAAAATTCTTAGAAAATATCTTGGAAAAAATCACAGATTTTTTCTAAAACTACAAATTTTTGCAACTGTGAGATTTAATCCTCCAATAATGCTCTATAATTACATACTTTCTAATGCTCTGTTTTAAAAAACTAGACTCAAGGCTCTGCTTATGCCTGAGAATAGTAATTGTAAGGGAAATGTACTATACTGCTGCCTGATCTGTTGCTGCTAATTTTGTTGTCCTTTCTTAGTCTGTTAGAGAAGCTCAGGTGGATGTCATTTCTTTAGTACAGTATCAGTCAAGACATGTGGTTCCCATTCATAGTCTTTAGAGTAGAAAAGAGAAGTGTATGTTAGATCTTAGGAAAAAGAGAACAAGCAAATGGAAATGTGTCTGCAACACTTGCACATGTGAGCATTTTTTTTCCCCCCACAAAAATACATTTTTGTGTCTGTTCAGCAGCAGAGCTTCCCAATGCCATTGTTTGGTTTTTTTTAAGATATCACTTAATGCCTTAAAATAGAATAAGAGGATCATAAAGGCTAAGGATGAGAATCTCCTACCCATTTTGTTCCCAGAGAAGCTGGAAATAAGCATCCTTTTTGTGCTGGAAATTAAGCAAGTAATAGCACAAGTTATTGGCTGTATCCTCTGTTACAAAGGTGAAGCATAGTGAAAACTAAAGCTGTTCTGCTAAGCTGTAAATGACTCTTCATTTATAACCCCAAGGCTTTTAAAAGAAGACTTCTATATTTCTGTGTTTTAAATACATGCTTTAGATTTCATTAGTCAAGAGGGAAAAAAGGAAATTAACTTTGTTCTCTTGGGTGAATTGGAATATCAGTAGGAGGTTTGGATGGTTCACTGAAAAAGTTAACTGATTTTCCAGTTTTATTCAGACTTAGTGTCCACTGAATATAGTATGGATTGGAGTGTTCTTTCAGGATTGGCTTTCCAGGGTCTCAGCCCCCACCACTCCTGAGTATCTGTGTATTCACTTCTCCACTTGGACTTCCTTTTTTCATAACATAATTTAGCAGCAGCTCACATATCAGTAGAGCTGAGTGTATGGACTTCCAACTGCAGAAGTGGGTTGCATGGTCTCCTCACTGTGCTTTTATTCCCGGTAGCTGTAACTTGCTTCGTTTAGTTGTAACTGCCTCTAAAGACCTCAAGTTCTCCAGCCACCGGATGAGTACAGCATCTCTTTGCTCTGTCATGCCAAGCTACCTCAGTAGCTTACCTACAGTAAACTCACATTTCCTTCTCCAAAATGTGTCTACCTGCCTGATTCTTTCTACCAGTCAACAGCCGGAAATATATCCCAGCCATCAGCATCTTTGCTAAGAAAGTTCCCACAAGTCTGTGTTAAAAGGTGTGTCACGAGTGGAAGAGCAAAAAGCAGATTTGGGCAGGTTTCCTAAGGAGAGGTCATCAAACCCCGCACCAGTCTCCTCCACATGACATCTGGACTTGGTGGCCAGTAACTACCAAGTTCAATGAAGGAGAGAGACTCAATCTAAGGTTCCCTTTTAAGGGAAAGTTGTAAGAGTTGGAGATATTTCAACTAATTAATAATAAGTATTAGTCATTAGATTTGCTGCACTTTATCAGAATTGAAACTGTGGTGTTGACCTGCCATGAATCAAACCGTCAGCCGTATCAATGCACTTGATATGGTGCACGTGGCTGCATGCGTGTGCATTTATACATACATACATTTAAGAACACCTAAGTGCTTGGGATTTTTTCTGCTAGAACAAAGATAGAAGATTCTGGTGTCTGTGTAGATTACAACAGTAGCATTAACATTGTCCACTACATGGTCTGACATCAAAATTTGTCAAATGGCCTGCCAAAAACCTCCCGAAAAGGAAAGTGCTTGAGACCAGTTAAAGCTTTTATGTGGGAAGTAAAATGTGTACTATGGCAGGTGTAGATGAGGGGTCTATCATGTGGCCCAGGAGCCACAAGAGTGCTTATAGGCAGTCTGAATATGACTGTCTTGGTGGTTGGCTGTATTTGTATGAACAGGAGGATTTTAGTCTTGTTATCTGCAGTGTGGAAACAGTGCAGTGGACAGCGAAGACCTAAAGCAAGAAGGTGTTGCAACTCAGGAGCCACAGCCCTGCACTAGAATCAGCTGCTGCTGGCTGCTGGAGGAGATGGGCAGAGTGTAACAGGAAGCTTGGCTCTCAGAAAGCTTTTGCTGGGCATTTTGTAGGACCGGGCTATGCTGACTGAAGCTGTTTCTCATAAAAATAGCAGATGTTTCAGTGAGTTTTCTGTTAACCTCCTTCCCTGTTTCTGGATCTAATTTTATATAACTTCATGCCAAGCTAGTTGAGAGAGAGGCAGAGAAGGAAAAAAAACCCAACTGGGAAATGCAACTGCATTTTCCAATTTGATTGTTTGAAATGTATTCAGCTTTCAGCAATGAGAGAAATCTCTTTGTTTGCATTGATTAGAAGCTATTACAAGTAAACTATGGGAGGTGACTTCACTTGAACTGTACTCATTATGTATATGGATTCTGATAGCAACCAAACCCCATGTGGTGTACCAGTAATGTGACACATACATTTTAGTCCCAAGAATAACCAGAAAAATATTATTCGTTTAATTGGTGTGCAATCAATCAATCAGTGCTTTGATCTCAAGTCATTTTTACGTGAATGAACCTACCGAGAACTTTGATAAACCAGTTGCTCAAACTGCAGAGTGAAGTCAGCTTGATAAATACACCCACATATTTTCGCTGCTGTTTGTTGTTCATTTGGGTTTTTTTCTTTAAGTTTGCAGGAAAGTCCTGTTAAGTTACTGCCCTTTCAAGTGTTCAAACACTGAGGGAAGGATACAGCAGAGCTCAGCTATCCTTCTGCAGCACAGGCTTTGTGGGAACTTCCTGAAGCTGCTGCATGCAGTCACACTGACAAATTTCACAGCCTGTCTGCACTCCTTGAGGCTTCTCAAAAGGTTTTGCTCCTAAGATTTGCTAGACAGGAGGAGCACAGTACAAAGCCTTACTGGACTTGGTGGGAAGATGACTTTTTAATGAGAAGCTGGTTACATTCCTTCTGGCTATGCCTGTTGTAGTACTTCATGGTCACCAGGTGAAAAACTTATGGTTCCCGGTGCTTGACTGTCATCATGATTATTCCCTATTAGGAACTAGTAATGAATTGTAGTTGTTGTTACCTTTTATATGTTTGTGTAACAAATAGTTTTGGAGTTCTGAAGATTTTCATACTAGTGTCTGCCAGGAAAATGCATGCGTGTTTGCATTAGAAAATTTCATTACAATCAGGTAAGGCTGAGGCTCCCTTATAGAGATATCCTTCCATAAGAACAGCTCTGTCAGACAGGATTGTACCACTGTGAGGCAGGAGCAGATACCTTGATGGATGATCTCCTACTTCTGGAGACTCAAGGATGTACCTTTCCTCCAAGTCTTTTTCCCTCTTGGAAACAAAGGCAGGGACATGGGGAGGATGGAAGCAAGGTGAGCAAAAGAGTCACTGCAGAGCAGCGGCTGGGTCAGGATGCCTAAAGGCTAGGGCTCACCTGCAGTGCTGGGTCACAGTTTTAGGGAATTAGCTCGACCTGTCAGTCTGACTGAGTGTGCAGGCTGGCAGTAAAGCAAGTTTGCTGTTCTGTTTCTCTGTTTCTGTCTCCAAATATAGCAACTAATTTTTTTTAGTTTTATGTTTTAGTAGAGTGAGGTCATGTTCCTATGAGTATGTTTAATGATAAGAATGATTGCTGGGATGTTTACAAACCATCTACTGTTCTCCTCCCCAGGGAGAGCAGGCCCCAAAAGATTTAGTCACAGGGTGCCGCTCACCCCTGTGCGGTATGGGACTCCTCCTACCCTGCCATCAGCATCTCACGGGCTCTGAGCTGATACTGGCTTGGAAGCCCAGGGATGGCAGTCAGCAGCAGAAGGGCTTGGTAAGGAAACTGATGGCTCAGCAGCATGTTCTGCAGTATCTGTGCTGGTGCAGCTAGGTAGAAACAGAGGCTTCAGGAAGGCATGGGATGGGAACTCACTGCTTGAAATCTAATGAGTTTTCCTCTCAAACACGTAGAAATAGATCTCTTCAGGTTTGTTTGTTTGCTTTTCCCTTCTTTTTTGGGAGGGTGTTATTTGGATGTTGGCTTATGGAAATACAGTCCCTGCTTCCCAAATACACTGTGTGGTGCATGAAAGTGCAAATTTTCAATCTTTGCTCAGGTGAGCAATTACGATTGCAAAGTCAGGTTAGAGTGTAGTTTTCCAGTTTATTTATTTTATCTCTTTTTTTTTCCCATGCAGAGCTGAGCAATTGTAGCTCTGCTAATACAAAGCTTTGTTGTATGAGATTGAAGACACATGAAGAGGGGACACTGAAGAAATATTCACCTATTTTTTGTGTTAGACAAAATAGTGTGACAAAATAGCAGAAGTTAGTGGGATTTGAATAAAATTATTCTGAATTCTCGTAATTATAACAAATTCTATTCTACTGCAATATAGATAGGATGAATTGTTAATCAGTTAAGAATTTCAGCTTCTTTGTAAACGCACTTTGCACATCAAACCCAGGACATATAAGGCTTCTTTCATAAACATTTTATACATAGGAAATGTGTTGTGACAGTGGCCCACAATAATGGGAAAATAAATTTGGATTAACTGCTGAGTATTTTGCATTTTTTTACCAAACAAATTATATTGTAGAACAGGCTTTTCCAGCAAGGACTGCTGCAGAAGAAACCACAAGACAGGAAAACTTCATGTTCTTTGTGTAAGAAAAGCCAAGACTGGCATACTGCACATCCTGTGTATCTTAGACAGAAAATGTCCACAAGGTATTTTTGCAGCATTTCTCTACATGAAAGCTGAGCAAAGCTAACGGAGCAGCACAGTTTTACTCTGGGATAAATTACTGTTGTTTGCTATACAAATCTTATGATTGTAATTAGGCTGGGATTTGGACTGCTGTGTACACTGATCTTTGTTCCCTCTGCACACGGGAGCTAATTCTAATGCTGCAAAACAGCACAGTAAATGTTGAGTGCTGCTCAGCCTACGATCACTTCTTACGAGGTGTCTTTGCTCAAAGTGGATGTTTTAAATGGAATAGCTTACCTCTGCCTTGACAGGACACATAAATTATACCGCAGGCATCTTGTGGGCCACTGAAATGCTTAGGTACCAGAAAGGTTTTTTTGAAAATATAAGTTGGAGGAAACTCAAGAAGGACTGCCTGATAGGCATCTAGCTTTTAGAAAACTGGTTTTAAATAGTAGTGTGCTGCTTGCGATTGGTTAAGGAGCTGGTGGTATGTTCAAACTATCACAATCGTGATTGCAGTTCCTAGTATGGCTATGTATAGCTCCTGTTATCTCTGCAGCAGGACTTTGTGTAACCGCAGCCTGTGGCTCCTTGCCCACGCTAATGAGCTCTCCCCGAGGCTGGGCTTGCGCCTGCGGGGGTGGCACAGCATTCCGTAGGTGCTGCTGTTTTGGAAACCCAAGTTTGTTAATTGTTCAGTTTGCCCAAGCCACTGCACCAGCCTGGCCACAGGAGTTTGTCCCTGTACAGCGTGGCCAGCACCAGCGCAGTCCGGAGGATCAGACAAGCTGGCTGCCAAGGCTGCTAGGCTGTAGTCTGCAGCAAAGGAGAGCTGTGATTTAGACCTGAATTTGAGGGAAGTACCAGCATGTCAAGGACTGTACAGGTGAGCCACACTCACAGCCCATTCTACTCCCTGGGAACATAGCTGCCATTGTGTTGGTCAGCCCATGCGACAGGAGCACATCCTGCAAGTTGCAAGTGTAGTTCTTCCAGTGACCCAAAGAGCAGAGGAAAGCCATGGCTGCTGATCATGCCTCCTGATTGCTGGGCAGAAGTGGGAGCAGATGTATTCATGGGAGGGGGTACGAGGCTGGGGGCTTACAGGAGATGTGCGCTTCTATTAGCCCATCCAGTGATGGGTGATTCACAGGGCATGAGCATCTTGTCCAAGGTGGCGGCTGCACAACTGCAACCCAGTCGGAGTCTGCACCTCCACCTGTGCAGGGCTCTCTTCTGTATATGTGCCTCCCCACTGCTGCAGTGGAGTTCAGCAGAATTAAAATCTTGTCAGCTTGTGTAGTTTTGTCTACAGGTAGATAAAAAATGCATTATTTGGAACTTTTTAAAGAATCATTCCAAATACATAGTGAAATAACTAAGAAATATCCTCTAGAGGACAATATAGCTTGTTGCTCGCAAGATATAGTAAATGACATCATCATTTTTTTAACAGCTTGTAACTTCTGAGAATCTTGTCTCTTTCTTTTTGTTGCCTACTCATCTAAATCACAGAAAAGCAGTGGAATGGAGCGAAGTTTTTTATTTCTTGTATGCTTGCATATTATCAAGTGTTCCCGTAAACATGGCATTTTGTGTAAATGCAGTTTTAGGGAGCTGGGAAACTGTAGAAGCATCAAGTGAGGTGCTAAAGTGCCTAAGAAAAAGCAGAAAAAAATCTTCACAGAAAGAGGTTTTTCTAACCAAGTGTATTTCATTCCTAGTGCTAATATGACAAAATATATATTGTTTCCAAAGCTGGATGCTCTGTATATCAGAACAGGTTGGAGTGTGTTCTGAGGCTATTGTTGAAAAAATAACATTTTACTTAAGCAGCCAAGTTAAAAGGGGACGTTTAATTTGTGTGAGCTTTGCAAACTGGTGCCAGGCTGCAGCTACAATAATGCATATGTTCCTTCACCAATGGCATCTGTTATTTATCTCTGAAATACAAAGAGTTGTAACTTGGTCTGTAATTATCCCTGAGGAAGAATGTGAACTTGATAGCTTTGAACAGTTAATTTGAAGGGAAGACATTACTAAGACCCAGTTCCCCAGGGTAGTCCCTAAAGTTATCTTATTTGCAGGTTCGATCCTGTGCTTCTGGCACACCTGGCAATTTTTAGTGTGTGATAAATTCACAGTCAGGGTACTAGGATGCTGGTGTGGGGTCATAATACCATGTATTATGGTTCTGAGATGTCTGTTGAATAACTAAATCCTGTAGTATCGAAACACAGAGAATCCTAGGATAAGCCTTGGGCAGCTCCAGGTATTTCAAGGAGTTGTGCAGCAATGCCAGGTCAGAGTCTCAAGCCTTACTAACAAGATGCTTAAAAGCTCCTTCCGGCTCTGCAGACAGTTTCATTCAGTGTTGGGTGCCAGCTTTGTCACGCCAGTTGGGTGTGCCGCTGGGGAGCTATCTCTGGGACCGCTGAGCTCGACACCCATTCAGATGCAAAGCAGTCCCAGATTTGGGAGGAGTGCCTCCCCAGCAGCCACACCACATGAGTATTTTCATACTGTACATCTTAGATGCATGGGACCAAGGGGGGTTAGCTAGTGGGGTTCCAGTGCCAAATCTGGGGGCCAGTTCAAGGGGAGACCCTTTCTCCCTGCTTCTCTTTTCCAGATGTCCCATGGGCTGCCTCCTTTGCGACCTCCACAGTGGGCATGGCCCGGAGGCAGCTAGAAGGTTTGCTCAGGAGCTTGATAGTGATGAATCACAGAGGCATGGCAGGGATTGATAAGGTCGTGTACTTTTTGATTAGATACATCCTCCCTCTAACAGCAGTTCTTTGTCTACATTTTGCTCTTGGTAATGTTTTTCAGCGGTTCACATACAACGACTCTCCATGCAGGAGCTGTTTGACTTGAGACAAAGTCACTATTATTCTAGGTAAGCTCAGGAAGCCCTCAAAATTTTGCTGCCCTCAAAAGACATAAATTGTTGGGAATTTAGTTAAAAGCCGTTCATAGTCAGGTGTGCAGTCTGGGAGCCATGACAAAAGAAAATTAATACTGGATCCCCCAACTACTGAAAAACGTAGACTGCTGCAGTGCCTGCAGCCTAACCAACATGCCAGTTTACATCCTCATTTGGGGTTGATGGAGAGCCCAAAGAACTCAGTAGAAACACTTCAGGCTTATTTGGGTAGATTTTGGACTAGACGCTAAAGGTGTGTAATTTAGTCAGGTGCCTACTTGTGTTTACAAACTGAAACCTTTTCAAGCTGCCCTGAATATGGCATTTGTGATGCTACTGTCCTTTCTCAAAGACTATCTTCAATGCCTCTCCAAGTCTCCTGAGTCCTTATACTTCTCTTGACCATCTTTGGCATTAAGCCCCACTGTCTATGGTGAAGCCTCATCTCTCCTGCTCCAGTCCTTGCTAGTGTCCATCCCACATCTCCTTTGGACTCCCTTGGCTGTCCTGTCTCCCTACTTTGCTCCTTATTGCAGTTTACTGAATAGGCTTTCTCAGCAGAGTTTTCAGAAGTAAAACAAAATGAGGTAGTCATGGATGACCAATATCAGCTTTTCCTTTTAACATAGTTGTAAAGCATCGTTGGCTCAATGGTTTGGTTTCTACTGTCCTTGAAAAGGTTTTGTGCAAGAAGTCTCCTTTTTCCCATCACTCTGTGTGACACCAGTGCCAGGATGACCCTCTGCTGGAGAATCTCATTGCTCAGTTGTGTCACTGCTCCCTATGAATTTCCTGGCAACCAGTTTGAGCTACACTGAACCAAAAATATCTTACTGTGCTGGGGGAGAGTCAGTTTGCAGACATATTTCTCAATAATGACTTCTCTGGATGGTTCATGTGTTCAGCCTGCAGATGTCATTATTGTGAACTGATGGCTGGGAGATGGGACGTGCCCCATTTGCTTGCCTCAGAAGCAGCACAGTCTACTTACTTTGTGTGTTAACTGAGCTGTGATTATAAGACACTCCATACTCATTTCTCAGGATACACCAAGGGTCTCATTTTCTACTGTGAATGGTCTACAGTGGCCTTTCTTGGACTCCTTGGATTTCTGCAAATTGTCTTGGTTATGACTAGCAACTTAGTCCTTTTCATATATGCACCATGGTTTGTAGTGTGTATTCTGCAAGCTACAGTTTTGCTGCTATCTGGGTCTTCAAAGGCACAGTTAGCCCATCTCCAAATGAAGACATGTTCTCAAGGTGACAGAATTAGAAGAGACTAAATTGGAGAGCAGCATGTCATTTTTAGTAACAGATTCCCTTTTCTGGATTTGTAGGGTGTGAGGATTGCGGTAAAAGCCTTATAGGAGAATGCAAACTCCACGGACCACTCATCAGGGCTAAAGATAGGATTATTCCTAGCCGAGCTCGTCTCACCCTACCTCATTACCTCACTTTGCGAGTGTTGGAATTGCGAGCTGGAAACCAGCAGAGTAAGTATTGTAGCTTTTTTCCTCACATTTGAGAAAGAGGAGGCAAAAGTACTAATACTGGCTTGTTTTCATGAATATCTCAAGGTGTACTCATTAGCTGTTAATGGTATGAAGATTACTGTATATTCAGCTGAGCACAGTTAAAGCTCACATTGAGCTATTGTTTTTCTGTGACTGATTTCTAGTAACTTCAGTGCATAAACCGAGAGTGGGACATTAGCCAGAGCTGGTGTGACATTTAGCTGTGAGCAATCAGTTAGCTCTATTCAGTCAATACAAGTTGAATGAATGTTGAATTTGTATCTCAGAGTAACCACTATGCACTATTATATATTTTTATAATTTATCCCAAGCTTGCAGGACAGGGAAGAGTATTCAGTAGAAGGTCATCAACAAAATGATAACTAACATCCCTCATCCATTCCCTGCAAACTCAACATAGGGATTAATTTACCTTTGCAGCATCTTCAGTTCATATTACAGAAAGGCTTGTTTCTTTCTGAGAGCAGGGCAATTTGAATGCCCAAACTTTGACAAGGGACCAACACCCCTAGTGTGAAAATTTTTCACAACTACATGTGTACAATTAGTTCTGCCTAGATTGCATTTCAGAAAGCGAATGGCAAGATGCCTCACCATTGTTATTAGGCAGGGGAATAACTAGAAAGACTGGATGGCTAATGTGTTTTTATAGATTCTCTCCACTAAGATTGGGATAGAACAACCTCCTAAACTATGCCAGCAAGCAGAGCACTATGATAACATCAGCTTGTAGATCGAAGAGTATCAACACGTTTGGGTTGCATCCTCAGTTTAACACCATCATAGATTTTAGACACTTTTGTACTGAAAGTAATACCCATTGAGTCTTCTAGTTAGAGTTATTTGCCTGGGTTATTAGTCTAGAAGAATTCAGGTGTTGTTTTGTGTTTTTTTCTATTTTCAGAACTGTAAATATACAAGTAATAGCTTGTGATGTCTATATTAATATGAGACTGGTCTCTTCTTTTTTTTATTCACAGTCCTTGGAGTATTTGCAAAGAAAGTAATACAGAAGAGAACACAGTTTGGTCCTTATGTTGGTCAACTCTCTACAAAGCTTACCCGCTATGATGAGAGCAGGCTAGTCCTGCAGGTAAAAACCCAGTGTCATACTACCAAGTGTCTTTAACAATTTGTATGTATTTCTGTATTTTTACCATGTGCCATCAGATCTAGTTAATAATTGTACTTCTCATCTGTATGTGTCATTATTAGACATTATTAGACAGAACAGCATTACCTGAAATACCAAACTGTTCCTGTATATTGTATTTTCTAGAAGTTTGCTTTTCTGCTTTCTAGTTTTGCCACATCCAGAGTGATTTACTTATCAGTCTAACAGCTCTTGATAAATGTTGCACAGAGCACAGCTACTTGAAGTATCCAAGGATAGTACTGTCATCCCAGATAAAACAAAAGGATTTGTTCATAACAGGATGCCACTGGGAAGGTTAAGTTTGTGCACTGAGTTAGCAGCAGTGGCAGAAATACGTGCTAAGGCTCTTGCTTAGCAGGAAGGAAGAGTGCAGGGATGGGAAAACACTTTTTAATGATGTGATTATATGTATAAACTTTGATATACAGTGCATGAGCTCCATTTACCCAGATTGCTGTTTAGGGCTGGTATTATCCCTTGCTGCATGTGCAGATACTGATCATCTCATCTGGACTGTGGCACTATTGTCTATGCTTCACCCAGCACACTTAGTGGCCTCTAGGGACTAGCCTATCTTAGAGATGCCTACACACACATCCTTTCCCACAGGAATTCCTTGGGGGGTGGCAGTTGATCCTAATCCTTTACACCCTGGTCTTTGCATTTTGCTGCATAGCTCACCTCTCTGTCATACAGCAAGTCTGTGGTCAAGCCGCAGCCTCTGTCAGGGCTTCCTGACAGGTCATGGTTCTTCCAGAGCCTACATTTCATATCAGGCCCTCTCACCCCACAGGAGAGAGGGACCAACAGCAGCTCTCCTGTGACATGCGTTATGTCCTTCACTCAGCTTTCTCCATAAGTGTGGCCTGGAAAACACTGTGTTGTGGAGTGAAGCATAAGTACAGATACTTTGTTGTTTCTTTGACAGCAAATCGATAGCTTCAGTAATTGCTGCAAACTTAATTTGCTTGTGGAAGTCATCTAAATGGTTTGCCAGGAAAGTATTACTGTCTTTTTGTGGGATTTTCGTGGCATGTTGACATCAGACAGAAATTGTTCTTGCCCATAACTAAATTTCTTCCATCTTTTTATGAGACGCTTTAATTCTTACAAATGAAGAAAACATACTTCTCTAACAGGCTCGTGAGCATGGATGAGCTAAGCACCCAGTTCCTTCCTCTTCACCAGGCCATTGTAAACCACACCCTATCCTCTATCAGTCAGCCTCGTTTGCTTAAAAGTATACAGTGATAAGCTCAGCTCTGGCTGATGAATGGGTTGTTTCTTCAAAAGTGGAGACTAGAGTCCCAGGTTTCCTACATGAAAGCGATAGCTGCCTTGAATTCGCTCTAGCAGCATTCTGAGTGTGATACCAAGCTTGTCCAACAGACAAGTGTTTTCATTGGAAATGTGATGAAGTTCGATAAAATAGTTCTTAGAACCAATGTAAATGCAACTTCTTTTTTCCATTAATTGCTCACTTGCTTGGTTAGTAGAACAGGTAGATGCTGTGCTGACATCTGTTGTGCACCTTCAGCTGTCTGTGTTGAACTGGGTATTGCAGAAACACAACTGTTTTGTACGAGGTTGGGAGCATTTGCCTTGTAGAGACATCATCTTGGAAAGGACTCTAGGAAGAATGATGTAAAGCAAAGAGAAAGAGATCTTTCTGGCACAATTTTGCATTGTATTTACTTTTGCATTGTTCAGGGGAAAAAGGGAAGACTGTTAAAATGCCATTATATTGTGTGTTACCTCCCTGGACTTATTACACTAGTTATGCAACTGTTCCATGCAAAATGTGGCATTAATACGGCTCTAAGGTTTGAGATTATCAAGTACTCAGGAAGCACATTAAGGCATAAAGCTTATCTTTCTACCTGCCTGTACTTAGTTCTTATAATACTATCTTTATAGAACATAAAAATGATGAAATATAAACTGGAAATACATACAAAGGCCTACAGTTATTTTAGTAACTAGCTGCCTTGGCAGGTACTAGTTTTTCACTTTCTTTTACACTCAGTGTCCTTTTAGAGTGATCTATTTCAAAACAACCACAATTTCAAAGGACATGACCAAGGGAGGGTAAATAACTGATAGCTGTGATTCCAAGTTAAAGAAAACTAATGTGCCTCTATATAGGACTTGGTTTTATCATGTTCTTTCTCCTGTCCTCTCCCTTTGTTTCAGGTATTGAAAGATGGAGGGAAGTACTTTCTGGACACTCCCAATGAAGACTGTGGAAACTGGATGATGTTTGTCCGGCTAGCCCGGAACCAAGAAGAACAGACCCTTGTGGCTTATCAGCACTGTGGAGAAGTCTACTTCACAACTGTTAAGGTAGGTAAATTCACATTGCTTCACCTGGCATCCAAATGGAAATCTATAGGAAAAGGCTCTGGAAGGCTAACCCTTTTACAGATGAAAGATTGATTATATTTTGCCAACTCTATTTTTATCGCATGCCATCTTTCATATCATATAATCTGTAGTAAGGCAAGCAGTGTATGGAGTTTTCCAGTCAAAGGGTGGATAGTGAAGAAACCGAGCAGAGGGCAGTGGAAGTAATCATGGTGGCAGCATTTGAGCATCAATGTTGCAATGTTCTTCAGTTCCAGATAGGTATGTGGTGAGATTATTTAGCATTGTTACATTCAACAGTACTCCATCCTGCAGAGAACAAACATGTTCCATTCCTTTATTACATTTTTGGACATGTGTATTCTGAGCGCATTACCAGGTGCTCCACACTCATTAAATCTGAAGACTCAGGTGAAGAACTTAAAATACTGTAATGTTGCTATGACAAGATCAGTCTGTTAGAGACTCTGGACTGCATCTTCATCTGAGAAGAAGACACAAAGTATAGAATTTATAAACATACATGTTTCTGCTGGTTTGGCTGCTTTCTCAGGCAAAGCTTGTTTTAATCAGAACTTACTCTTTTGTACACTTAGGAAACGGAAGTCTGTATGTTGAACATTCATTGTTTTATTCTTAAGTAAATGCATGTATATCATTGTGAGCAACATGCTAATCTGAGGCATTGTTTAGGCTGTGTTTGAGATTCTGATGTAGTCTGTACTATTTGAGATCTGTTTGATTTTGAATGCTTGCTGTACTTGTAAAACTGACAGGATTAATAATACTATGTTGAGGAAGCATGAAAAGATGCTTTTCTAAGAAGTTGTAGTTGTGAACTGGTAACTTAACAGTTTCCAGTAAAATTACATACTATTGAACCAGCTCTGCTGCCTTCAGCAGAACTCTAATCATTGGCATTAATGGAGAGTTGCATCCGATCTACTGACACAAAGAGTTTCTTAGGATAAGGAACGTGTCTTGGACCCTTTACTGTGCTGTGTACCGTAGGGAATTACTTTGGGTTTGTTTCCCGTCTCAGTGTCATTCATGGTTCTGTGGCATCCTGCAGATGTCCTGCTAAGTGAAAGTGATAGGCACACCCTGCTGCTTACAGAGTGAGGTTGCGTTAGGGCTGGTTATGAAGATATTTTCTCAAGATATTTTGAATAAAGTCTGTTAAACTGGGAGTAGAAGGATTGGTTTTTCTCCCTCCTGTTTGTACAAAGAGATGGGTTCTCGGTCATATGAAAATGCAGCTACAAAACAGACATGTAAGTGGCATATTAACAGCACTGCTAGTGTACTTGCTGACCTAATGACTGCAGTCCCTTGCAATAAGTGCTTTAAAAAAGTATAGAATTATGAGGAAGCAAAAATTATCCACAATTGCTGTCTGATCACAGGAGAGTTTTGTGGGAGTGCTGCATAGCTTTCTCTTATTTTCATTGGTGAGACAGATTAAATCACAACTTTTAATGGATTTGGATACTGGTGTTTGATCTCCGTTTTACTGAGATTAGAGCTTTTACCATACTCGACTATTTCACATACTGATGCATTTGCTTTCCCTCCAAAGTTACATTGAACAGATCTCAGCCTCCCACAGAGACGATCACCGCTGGTTCAGGAACGTTGAACAGGAAGACATGACAGTATCATGCTGGGCAGCTCTTTGTGGGTACCAGTCTCAGGTGTCACTGCCCAAAGTCCCTGGGTTTCTGCAGGCGTTTGTCTTTGTGAAGCTGGCCTAGGAGCTTAATCTAAACAGACTATTCTCTCCATCTAAACATTTCTCTACTATTTTCTCCATCTAAACAGACTATATGCAGGAGTACAATGCATGACTGCCCTCCTGTCCTTTACTGAATAAATTCAGCACATACCATTTCTGTTCAGGCCAGATGTTATCAAAATGTGCAGTCAACCCATACTGGTTGTCATAAGCAAACTGACTTGTGCTTGTGAGTTCAACAGTTCTGTTTTCAATGGTATACACACCATTACCTGTCACCTGCCAGCATTCATAGTCTAAGTTATCTTTCATTTACCATGTTTATTCAACACTGATATTATAAAATAAGTGGATTTCAAGATGTCACATTTTGTGGAATGAGACTCAGCTGCTCTTCTTCCAGGCTAGTTTGTTCTTTTCAGTGACCCAAGTTTAGCTTAGTTAAAACAAAACTGTAAGTACAGTGTAGATTTGCTCTACCCCTACTTCAACAATATTGGTTTACCTTACAGATGAATAAAACTTTGTGCAGGGCCAGGGAGTCATATAAATCATGACCCCAAGGTTTTCTCCTTTGCTTTTAAATAACTAAGAAATCTTTAGCCAGTAAGTGCTACCACTCTTCTCTTTCTCTATCTGCTGTGTTATTGACTGAAAGTATTTGTCAGAGAAAGTCATAGTCCAGCCCAAGGAAAGATTTGGGCAGGCATGGCTGGATGGGAGGCTGCAGATTATGGGCTCCTTTAGCCCTGTATGGGAAGGCTTCAGTGAAAGGAGGGCAGCGACACGATAAAGCACATGCCTAAGTGAGCACATTAGATCCAGCACATAGAAACACAAAAATCTGACTTGCAGTCCACTTACTGGTCAGTTCTGCACCTGTGCTCATTGAGTGCAATGTATTCAGGAGGCATCCAATATGTCGTGCATTCACAAAGTATTTTCCCAGTGGGCTTCAAGACATCAAGGAATGGGATATTTGAACATCATACTGTGCGAAGGTCATGAGGGCTGAGACACCCCTTGTGCTACTCCCCCCAAAAGTCCCTGCACATATACATTTTTGCTTTTAGAAACTGTGAGTGTGTCAAACACCAGTGGATGGTAATGCTCTAAAGTGCTTGAATTTTGAATTTAAATTACCATAGTTGAAACAGATTCAAAGAATTCTGCTCAGTTAAGGACAAGAAACTGAACTCCTGCCCTTCCAATTTCTAGTATTATTTGGTGTAGGAAAATTGGCCTAAGTAAATGTGCTGTTTTCTTCCACTCACAGCCAATTGAACCTCACACAGAACTGAAAGTATGGTATGCTGCTGATTATGCCAAATTTATGGAAGCTTCTGCAGTCTTCATTAAAGAAGAATCTGATGTCTGTCCTTTGCCTCCAGTAGCAGTAAGTACCCCTAATCTGCACTCAAGCAATCACAAGACATAGAAAATTACAGTTTATTTATGTGCTTTTTCTGTTTATGTTACCCTGGTAATGTTAGGGTAGGCTGTAGGGGAGTTGGCTTACACAAAGCCAAGAGCAATTTTAACCAAGCAGCTACTCTCTTGTGTTTGTAATCTAATGGAACCATTTGTTATAGCCAGAAACAAATGGCACCAGTGGGATGTGTTGGAAAGACTTAAGGTTGGCATTAATTTGTAGGTAAATAAGGTGTTGAGCTTCAGACTTCTTTCACCAATTCCCTCTTGGTCAGATAATGCACTGTTTCAGTCTTTCCCGTGCAGTAACCCTTCTCTTCTAATCCCAGTACCTTCCCCTTCTGTATGATAGTAGAAAGTCTTAAACTGATTGGAAAAGTGTGTTAAGTGTTGAAAGCATGGTTGTGAAGATTGATAGCTAAGATAGAAGGAAATGTTATACAGGGAATACAAAAGAACCAGGATTTCAGAGGTGCTCCAGGAAGGGAACTAATCCTGTTGCTACTTTTTGTATGCGAGGCCTTCAGAGTATACCTCAGAAAGAAGGTGTGGGAGAGCCACAGCATCAGACACAGAGAGAAGAGCATTCCACCTGTAAATAACAGATTGGACATAGAATCATAGAATTATTAGGGTTAGAAGGGACTTCAAGGATCATCTAGTTCCAACCCCCCTGCCATGGGCCGGGACACCTCACACTAGATCAGGTTGCTCAGAGCCACATCCAGCCTGGCCTTAAAAACTTCCAGGGATGGGGCCTCAACCACCTCCCTGGGCAACCTGTTCCAGGGTCTCACCATCCTCATGGTGAAGAATTTCTTCCTAAAATCTAATCTGAATCTACCCATTTCTATTTTTGCTCCATTTCCCCATGTCCTATCACTACCTGACATCCTAAAAAGTCCCTCACCAGCTTTCTTGAAGGCCCCCTTCAGATACTGGAAGGCCACAGTAAGGTCTCCTTGGAGTCTTCTCCAGACTGAACAGCCCTAACTCTGTCAGTCTGTCCTCATAGGAGAGGTGCTCCAGCCCTCTGATCATCCTGGTGGCCCTTCTCTGGACACATTCCAGCACCTCCAGATCCTTCTTGTAATAGGGGCTCCAGAACTGGATGCAGTACTCCAGGTGGGGTCTCACCAGAGCTGAGTGGAGGGGGAGAATCACCTCCGTCGACCTGCTGGCTATGCTTTTCTTGATGTAACCCGGGATACGATTGGTTTTCTGGGCTGCAAGTGCACACTGACAGCTCATGTTGAGCTTCTCATCCACCAGCACCCCCAAGTTCTTTTCTTCAGGGCTGCTCTTAAGCCAGTCACTGCCCAGCCTATATCGGTGCCTGGGGTTGGCATCCCAGATGTAGGACCTTGCACTTGGTCTTGTACCTCATGAGGTTGTCATGGGCCCACCTCTCCAGCTTGTCAAGGTCCCTCTGGATGGATCCCTTCCCTCCAGCGTGTCTGCTGCACCACACAGCTTGGTGTCGGCAGCAAACCTCCTGAGGCTGCACTCAATGCCTCTGTCCATGTTGCCAACAAAAATGTTAAACAAGACTGGTCCCAGCACTGATCCCTGAGGGACTCCACTTATTACTGGTCTCCACTTGGACATGGACCCTCATCATGCTTTGCAGAGTAAGCTAGCCCAAGAGCAAGGGAAAGCAAGGACAGTTTATGAGAAGCTTACATAAAATGTAGAGGCAGTCAAGGAAGTACACAGCTCTGTGTTTTTGTAGTTGTTTCTCATTGGATTTTTTAGAATGTAAGTATTTAAGGTGAATTCAACTAAATCAATAGGAACTCTAATTTCCACAGAAATAATATGTCCAAATAATGCATTGCTTCCCCAAAAATGTGTTAATGCCTTTAAGAAACACCTAAGGTGTTTCTTATCCTGTTTAAGAAACGTCAAGCTAAGTGGGGAGGTCTTGCCTGGAGGTATTGACCATTCCTTTCTAGTAAAGTATGGAAACATAGGAAACATAGGAAAATCTGGTATGGCTAAACTCCATTTGTGTGCAGAAACCCATCTAGTTTTTTTTTATAGCTGCAATTGCAGATGAACATCAGTCTAAGGATAAAGGACAATTTGCAACTTCATAAGTAATTTGATAAAAGGAACAAATGTAGGGACTTTGAAATTCACGAAGCACAGATAAACAAAGGCGAAGGACTCAGGACTGTTACAGTATATGATAAACAAAAACATGGAACCTGACCTTTAGCCAACCATTTTTTTGTCCTTTGATTTGTGGATTCCTAGAGAGAATCCTTTTCCAGCTGAACTGCTGTGCCATGATACATTGAAGTAAATATCACCAAGAACAATGACAGGTCTTGGGAAAGTTGCAGATGTAGGGTCAGTAGGAAGAAGACGTATGGTCAGTGAGAAGGATATTATCTTTCTTTGGAATGGTTAATAAGAAAAACTTGTTTCTGTTCTCATTCCAGAAAGAGCTGGTAGACCCCTGGATATGCTCCAGCTGTAGAAGCAGTTTTGCAACTTTTGCTCTGCTGGAATCTCACCAGTGCATCCATAAAGACCGAGTCCTTACCACCAGGTTCAGACCACCGAATAAATTGGGACCCGTAAAAGCAAAAAGCAAACTCAAAGGGAAACTGAGAGGAGCGGCATTAGGCAAAAGCATTGCTCAGTGCCTCGGGACCATTTCCTGTTCCTCTGCTGCAAAGCTTGGCTGTGGCAGCTCAGGAAGCACTTGTGATGCCCTTGCGAGGTTCATACCTAAATGGAGAAACGGCCGATCTGCACTGCTGAAGGGAAGAGAAGTGAAACAGACAGACAGCTTCCCTTGCCGGCTCTGTGGGAAGATATTTGACTCCATTGACAAGCTCACAGTCCACACTTACATGCACAAAGGGGAGCGCCCTTACAAATGTTCACAGCAAGGATGCACAAAAGCCTTTATTTCCAAATATAAACTGCTCAGGTACAGCTCTGAAGGTGCTCCTTTTCTGGTGGGTGTGTGGGGAAAGGAACAAGGACATCTTTTTCCTTTGGGGTGTCCGAATTGACAGTTCATCCCCAAGTTCCAGATTTTGTTATTCCTGGTTTGGTACCATTGTAGAAAACTAGTCTCCCTCAATTGCAATGACTACTCAAAAAAGATTATGTTTGGCACTTGTAACCTAATCTTGTGCTTTATGATTAATGACTTTCCTCTCCCATAAAAGAAGTTAGGCTTTTAATAATAATCTGAGAACTTGTGAAAATTGCTTCCTTCATAAGTGACATAGTGTTTTCAAGTTTTGAAGCTTCAAGAGTATTTGTACAAATGTAAATAACTCTTTTTTGTTGTTGTTGTCTTAGGCACTCAGCCACTCATTCTCCACAGAAGTCTCACCAGTGTGGCTACTGTGAAAAGACCTTTCACAGGAAAGACCATCTAAAGAATCACCTTCAGACTCATGACCCTAACAAGATGGCCTTCAAATGTGAAGAGTGTGGCAAGAAATACAACACCAAACTAGGCTATAAGAGACACTTGGCTCTTCATGCAGCCACCAGTGGGGACCTTACCTGTAGGGT
The DNA here is from genome assembly GCF_027791375.1 of Indicator indicator. Taxonomy (NCBI): domain Eukaryota; kingdom Metazoa; phylum Chordata; class Aves; order Piciformes; family Indicatoridae; genus Indicator; species Indicator indicator. The sequence continues at coordinate 16,570,921 of NC_072011.1, read as the reverse complement.
ATGTGCCCAGGAGTTTGGCAGTACGGAAGTTTTGTTGGAACACCTCAAAACCCATGCAGGGAAACCAACTGGCAGTACGAAGGAAAAGAAACATAAATGTGACCACTGCGAGCGTCACTTCTACACCCGCAAGGACGTGCGGCGGCACATGGTAGTCCACACAGGCTGCAAAGACTTCCTGTGCCAGTTTTGTGCCCAGAGGTTCGGGCGGAAGGACCATTTGACTCGCCATACTAGGAAGACTCATCCACAAGAACTGCTGAAGAGCAGGTTGCAGAATGGTGATTCAGTGGGTCTCCTTGACCAGATTTTTCCCTTCAGGCTGAAGGAAGATGCCAGCATATTGTCTCCTTTTCCTGAAAGGGTCTCTGTGCAGAATGGGCTTTTGAATAGTTCAGAATCAGAGGAATACAACTGCTCACATCTTCATTCCCAGCCAAGCTTACAAACTGCTCTTCCTCTTGAACCTTCTCCTCATTTGCAAAGGATGGGCTGTCCAGACAGCCTTCCAGCTGTCCATACCGTACCATGCTCAACAGCCATTCCTGCCAACCTGAACCTTCATCAGCCTAATAAATATGACCTTAGTTCTACCTCATTTGCAGCAGGATCTCTCAAGAATCTACCGATAAAAGTGGACGTTAAAGGTTATAATGTGCATCTTCTTGAGGACCTGCCGTTACCAGAACCTCAGTCTCTCCACAAACTCAATCTGGAAGAAGCTTCCTCAGGGCCTGTAGGGGATACTAACAAGTATCCGGTGCACAAGGAGACAGAGGTAGCAGCTGAAACTACGAGCCTGCCTTTCATGGATCTCACTCATGTGATGAGTTTCTGGCAGCTCCCACCAGGTGACAACCAGAACACTACTGGGGACATCACGATGGCATTTGGTCCAGAGGAGCCATCACACAGGCTGAATGGCCTTGGCCAACAGCAAAGTCTTCAGCTTGCAGCTGGTGGGATGGCCATAAACCAGCTGCATCATCTTCCTCGCTCCTTCCCTTCCACTACAAATGCTGTAACATTGCCTCATTTTCACCATGCCTTCAAATAACTATCACTGTGGGTTTGGTTTTTTTCCTTCTTTTTTTTTTAAGACTGTGCTTACTTAAATCTGTTAGGATGGGGTGGTTTTGGTTTTGTTTTGTTTTGAGGAAAAACTGCCCTGAACGTTTTCGAAGCACATTATGAACATGTTAGTTAAATTCAGGATGTTAATAAACAAGAAGCTCTATTTTTCATACTACTATTAGTTTTTTAGTGTATGATAATAGCTGAACTAACATATTTCCCTCAATGCCCCCTGTATTTTTGTTTCTTACCTTTCATGCAAAGAGCTGAATAAATATCTTCAGTGATAGAGAAGCATCAGGCACAGTGAAACTATGCTGCTGTGGTAGGAAAAAAGGGTGGATGGGAAGAAGGCAGAAATCATAGAAAAATAATTTTAATGAGCCATAAATCACAGCAAATTTATACAAATGGCAAATGTAACAAACAATTTATCAGCATCACATAGATTTCTTTTAAGCACTTAGTTACTGGACTTTATGAATCTTTACTTTAAATTAGAATCATTCCAGGAGTAAATCTTACTTCCTTGTTTCACTTTTTTAAAATGAAGAAGATCACTGTTGTGATTATATTTAAGTAGATTTTGTTTTCTGAAGTGCACCTCAGCTGTGTGCACCTCCTGCATTTTTCCTAGGGCTGGAAATAACTGCCACTTTGCATGACTGTGTAAGAAATGATGTCTTGTATATGTGCAGTTTGCAGAATGGAAAGTGAATTGTCTTGAAGGCTAGAGCAAAACATTAATTTTCATATAAAGCTGGATCTGACAAGATAACAGACACCTGTCTCTCCCTTTCCCATAAAGCACTTAAGGATTTGCTTAAATTTAAGCATGTGTTTAACCTCTTGGGTCAATAGGTTGGTTGATTTAACACACAATGAGAAATAATGCTTCCTGTCTAAGGGGCTTTTATTCACCTTTTCTTGGTAAAAATGGCCTTTGTTTAGTCTAGGAAATTATTATTACTCGTAGTCCTCTGAAATGTGGGTTACTTCATGCAGGGCCAGCCCTGGCCCAGGGAAACCTGTGGCCAAGCAGGCTCTCTGTGGGGCCAGGGGCAGGTCCACACATGGAAGGGCTGTGGTGGTGAGAGCTGATACGGGGCTCTCTTCAAAGCCAGGTTATGAACCCACCTCACAAGTGTCGTCTGAAGTTAGTGGGTGTGTGTTAATGGTTGAGGCCATTTTGATCAGGGGGGTTTTGCAGCACTGGGAAAGCTGCAGCTGGCTTTCCAGCCTTTGTTTCTTCCAAGCAGAACTGTCGGGAGTTTTGTTTGTTTCCTGGGGTAAATAATTCACATACATTTCCAGTTGATGGGTGTGTTGATGTGACAGTCCTATCATTTGATGCATGAACTGGCAGAAATTGCAAATCCCCTCCTGCTTTTAGTGGATGACGCAGTTACTGATGGATTCTGTTGCAGTTCAGAGACAGAATTTCTGAACCCGAGTAAATTCTCAAACTCTGAGAGCTACTCTTCCATTAAATCCAGAGAGAGTTAATAATACCTAATGATCATTGCTGATAGAGTGTGAAGCTTGTTCACTCCCATTAATCACAGGAATATTTCCAGACAACTTCAAATTAGAAAATGTTTTTTAAATGATTGCTGTTGTGCTGTTAATGAACTACGATGGTATTGTACAAAAATAATGATCTGAAAATTCTTACAAGTTTATCAGTACTTGGATTAAGGAAAGGTTGTACTATTGCAGTTCATGTGAGAATCTGTTCTTCAGGTGCACTGTTCAGAGGTATTTTTTGTTATAAAAATGTTTTGGCATAAGGCAAACCGGAAGGAATTCTAAGATAATTCTTTTAATGATAACAGCAGGAGGAAGAGGAGGTGCTGCTGCAGTCATTACCAGTTATTTAAATTACGTGTTCCAGAATAGGGGAAAGGTTGCAAACAATGTTACATGCACATGCTATAGCTGGGCTGGTGTTTTGATGTGGACTTGGAAAGGTGTGTGTATATTCACTTACTACATTGATTTCCTTGTTCATGCAAATTGTATTCATTTGGCTTCATCCAAGCTTATGTACCTGCTAAAAAAAAGCAAACGAAAAGAAAAACCCATGAATTTTGTACCACTGCCTGATCATGTACTTTGAATAGACATTTTGTTATTTTGGTTTGTGCTTTTATAAGAGGTGTAACTAATTACTGATATACTTGTATTTGAATTAAAACGTGAAGGACATGTTACGCAGACTCTGAGTTGGACTGGCACCCATGTTCTTTCAGCTGCTCAACTGTAGCAGGTGCCTGAGCTCTGAGCTGCCTGGAGAGGTGCTGTGCCTGACCTCAGCCTCTTCTGAAATGTGGAAAGCTGCATTGGTGAGAGATGTTTATCATTTGTAGCTACAGGTTAAAGACCAAGTCTAATTCAAGTAAAGAGAACATAACCACTTTAGAGGTTAAAACAATTAAACAGCACACAGTGATGTCTACAAGGAATGCATAGAAACAAACCTTAGATGTGTAATAGTTCAGCTTCAGCTCTTCAGTCCGAGAAAGCTGTTGATGTCACGTCACAAAGGCAGGCAGGTTATTTCAGAAGGTTATGTTTGCAGAAAAATAGTTTTACAGAATCACAGATCATGGATGTTAAGGGTTGGAAGGGACCTCTGGAGATCTTCAAGTCCAACCACTCTACTGGAGCAGGACCAGAGAATCTAGACCGGGTCACACAGGAACACATCCAGACAGGTCTTGAAAGTCTCCAGAGAAGGAGACTCCACAACCTCTCTGGGGAGCCTGTTCCAGTGCTCTGTGACCCTTACAGCAAAGAAGTTCTTCCTCCTGTTGAGGTGGAACTTCCTGTGCTGCAGTTTACATCCATTACTGCTTGTCCTGTCACAGGGCACAAGTGAGATGAGGCTGTCCCTTCCTTCTTGACACCCAGCCCTCAGATATTTATGTACATTTACTAAATCCTTTCTTGGTCTTCTCCTCTCCAGACTAAAAAGCCCCAGGTCCCTCAGTCTTTCCTCACAAGGCAGTGCTCCAGTCCCTTAATCATCCTTGTAGCCTTCTGTTGGGCTCTCTCAAATAGATCCCTGTCCCTCTTGAACTGGGGAGCCCAGAACTGGATGCAATATTCCAGGTGTGGCCTCACCAGGGCAGAGTTCTATAATTCTCACAACTCAGGAGATAGGCCAAAGTCATCCAATCCTTAAAGCAGGGCTGAATTTTCTTGTAGCTTTTGTTAAGGGGACTTCTGTGAGCATTTTTGAGAGGCCCTCAGTAGCTGAGGCTTAATAATGCTTTGTTTGTGAACACATATTCTTTGGGCTGGGTAGACCTGGCATGGACCTAAACATCGCATTGCTGGAAGAGCAAGAGTTTGCGTTTGGTAGAGGTAAGATCACAGGCAAGGCCATGCTAAAGGAGAGGTGAGGCGACAGCAGCATGTCCTCATGCTGGCTCTCCCTGGGCTTACCAGTGGGGTCCAAGAGGATGGGGATGCAGTAGGCAGGCAGGTGTGGCTTCAAGTAGAGACAGTGAGGAAGGTAGCATGAGCTGCAGGACATCTCTCTGGTGATGCCTTTGGCTCACACAGGGCTGCAACAGCATTGGGATGGGGAAAGGCAGCCCCACACACGCTGTAGGTATGGTGGAACCAACCAATGGTTGCTCCTCCCTCTCTGGTGTAGCCCATTTCTCCTCCTAATGGGAGGAGGATGCAAGGGGCAGAGAGCATAGGAAGGCAGGCTAGATCATGGTATAGCAGCTAAGAAAGATCTTATGCTATTTTATCTCTCATCTTAATAGAGATAAAAACAGTGTTTTATCTGAAGTCTGCCTGAAAATCTGTACAAGCAGAGCACTTTGTGGTGGCTAACAACAGAATTACTCAAATAATACTGTAAAATAGTGAAACTTGGTAAACATTTGGTCTCATACAAAGAGAATACATGTAACCCTGATGAAGGAGCTAAAATTATACTCCATGGAACATAAGGCTCTTCATCCTCTGTGTAAATGAGCAACAACCTCTGTTGCTCAGTCCCAACCTCTTATCCGAAATCGTTAGTTTCTTTTTCCTTCAATTTTATTTACTGACTATTCCTGTTGGGACTCTCCCTTTTCTTAACCGATGAGTTGCTGTTAATTTCAGACAGCTTTTCACAGCCAGTCTGAAATGGGATGCTAAGCTCCATGTATTAATGATTGATTCATTCCTGCTAGCAGAATTTTTAAGTACTGTTCTTCACTGTACTGTTCCTGCTCTTATAGTTAACATTTTCTGTAAGATAGAAGAAAATAAGTTGTGAAAGCAAACACTTCTACAGCAGAAAATAATGGGACACACATGCACACACCACCAACAACAAATAGAATGAAACTTCTCTAACTTTGGAGGATTTATTTATTTGGTTGTAAAAGCAAGCAACTGTGATAATAATGCACAGGCTGGTTTGGGTTCCCCCCCACCCCCCCCCCTGCCCCCTGCTTCCTGGACTGGAAAAAGGCTCAGCAGCTCTGCTTTAATAACATTTGAGCTAATTTCATGCCTACTATTTCTGGGAGTCTAGCTGTAGGATTACACTTGCTTCAGTGTCTTCTTTTCTGCATTTATCACATCACTATTAGCTAAAGCCTGAGTTTAATTAAACTCTGTAAAGTCTGGTATTTGTTATTGCTGTGTTCGACTGCTTTTCATCTTTCAAGACAATTCCTTATGGATTTTAATTGAAGGCATTCTTGGAAATTGTTACACTGAAAAACCCCAACATGCTGCAACACTGGAAGTTTATGCAAGGTGATCCAACGCTGGTGGATAGATCAGGTGGCCAAAACTATGTCATCTAGTCTAACCCCCCTGCCAGAGCAGGATCACCTATACCAGATCACACTGAAACACATCCAGGCAGGCTTTGAGTATCTCCAGAGATGGAGACTCCACAGCCACTCTGGGGCAGCTTGTTCCAGTGCTCCATCACCTTCACAGTGAAAAAAATTTTCCTCATGTTTCCATGGAACTTGCTGTGCCTCAACTTCAACCTGTTGCCCCTTGTCCTGTCATTGGGCATCACTATTGGGTACCTGCCTTATCAAACCATTTATAGAAGCAACTGAAGTTTTTAATGTGAGAAAGAGATTGAAGTGCTTTGAGGCTGATACACAGCACACGTGGCCATTTATCTCTTACCAGTCACTGTCATTTATCATTTATTGTTTACTGGAAGATTCTATTAAATATATAAATGAAAATCCCAAACGTTCATTTATCTTGTTCAATACATCAAAGCTAAGTATTAGGGGAGGGGAAAAAGAAAGACATGATACTGGATCTTCCTACATTTTGTTCAAACCATCGAATGAATCACTGGTACTATCCATCCCCTCACAGGCAATCATTTAATTACATTTTGGCAACCGATATAAATAATCTCACAGCTTTAGAAGGGACAGCATCATAAACTTGCTAGCCTAGGGGAACAAAGCAAAACAAAACAAGAGTGAATTTCAGTTTGCTTATTTTATTGAATATGGTAGCTGTAGCTCTCAGGTGAAAGATGTGCTGGAAAATTGTGTTGCTTAATTAAGGTCTTCCATAATGCATCAGAAGAAAACTTGAACACATCTTTGCCAACCAGCCACTCTATCTTCTGTCATGCATTTGTGATCTGAAAGCAGCAACAAGCCATATGCTTCTTATTGGTATAGAAACAGCTTTTTTTATGTTACTCCATTTGATCTAAGAAGATTAAACCTTGCTCCCTGGCAAGGTGATAGAGCAGCTCATCCTGGAAACCATTTCCAGGCACGGTAAGGATGAGAACATTTATTTGCATCACTCAAAGCTGCTTTCTCAACTAAAAAGCACTCTTGCATAGCACTGAAACCGTCACTAGCCTAAAGTGCTGTGTAAAGGCCGTAGCAAAGCTTAGCTTTTACAGAAAATGCAGTAGCAGTTGCCAACAGCCCAACACCTAAAAGCTCACCCAGGCCAGTTGCTTCCACAATTCTGAGGGGCATACAAGACTGTCCTACATTTTGGATGGTAGCATGGATGTCTGTCCTTGGGGTCCTGCTGGAGGCACTGTCTGTCCCAGGCCTCTGTAAACTGGCTGCAACTGCAATCCTGGTGATACCTGGACAAATTCATGTCCCTAGGGAAAGAAGTGTCTCCTCCCCAAGGCTGTAAGCCCTGAGTTTCATAGTTCATGGCTAAACCTTGGGAACGGCATCAATAAATCTCTTGGTTGTGTGCAAGACCCTGCATAAAAGTTACTACACTTAACAGTCGCAAGTAATCTGCACATAGAAGGACCCTGCAAAGACTTTGAAAGTGAGTCTCTGCAACAGACTATTTTGTGCATTTTACTGTTCATCCCATGCTCTAAGCTCTGGTACAATGTCATCTCTCAGGCTCAAAACACCTTGCCAGCTACAGAGGATCTGTCTTGACCATGTTCACTGCCAGGACCTCATGATCTGTAGTTGTAAGCATCATACGGGGGTGCAAGATACTCATAATCTGAGTCCTCCCCTTGCACAACAGCACCACAAACACCCTACGCAGGGGCTGGAAGGCATTTCTGCTGTTCTAACATGGCTTTACATGGCCCAAGAAGGGAACAACACTGACTGCACAATCTGAAGCACAGAAGCACCAAACTTCATGGTCTGGGAAAGTAAACATTGAGGAGAAAGAAGAACCTCCACATCAGCATCCTGACTCAGTGATTATTGAAATGGATGCTGGCATCTTCCTCACTTGGACAGTGGAAGCTCATAATGAGAACACAAGTTCTATAGATAGGTTTGGCACACCACTCCCACTGGCTACTTGACATGGAGCAAAGAATGTTTAAGACCAAAATGAGTATGTTCAGCAGCTTATATTGGGGGACATGAACTCTGCAAAAGTTTGCAGTGCAATTGGTTGCTTCAGGTAATACAAAGAAGTTCATACTGCAAACATTGCAATAGGATATTGTATACATAGATAAATTATAATGTTGAAATAAAAAAAAAAAAAATTCTTACCCAGACTCTCCTCAAGATTTTTTTACAATAGATTTTCTGTTATTCGGCAGTGTTCCTGGGGGTGATAAAAAATTTAACCTACATAAATTCAATGTAAACCCCAGAAATGTAGGAATCAAAGACAGATACAAAGAACATTAAGTATTATCATTCACAGGTTACACTACAAATAACCATTAAAATAACCTTGTAAAACATCTTCTAAACATAAATTAAGCAGGGGTGATGTAGTCATCACCCGCAGCAATGGGTGATAGCGAACCTATTACATAGAATCCTTCTTAGAGGGAACTGTTGAAGGGAATGTGGTGGTGATAATATTAAGGTTGAATCAACAGGGTGAAAGTCATATGGAATAAACAATATATAAAGCTTGCTGCTTCATCTAAATAGACTTAAGAAAAGGTAAAAACCATGGAATAAATCTTAAAAGCTAGGATTAAAGATAATAGCGTTCTTTATCAGACAGAAAGAATCTCACATCCAGACTGCATGCTCTAGTACTATATAGAAAGAGCTAAGAAGTCCTTCCTGAGGAGTCACATAAAAACCTTGTGGGTTTATAACACAAAAACATTCAGGGTAATGACTTGGAAAGCCATTCAATATCAATTACATCCATGTGAAAATTTTTGAGCCTTCTGTCTAACAAGTGTTCTACATAATTGAATTTAGGATTTCATGTCATGCCTGGGACTTGTTAAAAAAAAAGAATATTAAACTCAAAATTTTCTATCAGAAAACTGTATTCTAAAGACTAAGATTTGCTTTAAAACTAGCACCCTTCATTTCAAATACGTCTGAGTTTGTTTCAAAAAAAAACATAAAATGAACTCCTTACTTGGCCAGGGATCATCTGTACTGCCACATTGTTCTCTCCTCTGAAGCATTACTGCAGCAGTTGTTATGATTGGAGGTTTTCTCTGAGTCACTGGCTGCTTGTTCTGGTAAAAGAAGATGCACAATCCACACCTGACTCCAGCAAGGAGCTTACAAAGCCCAATGAAAACTCTCCAAATCACTGTTGAAGCAGTACTAGGGAGAAACAGGAAAGAAGTGCAACCCACACACACCCTTGGAAGACATTTTTCCTCTCCAGCTAGGTAAAAGAGTAATTGGAATTTCAAACACCTTTAAAAAGAAGTTAAAAATCCACTTTTTTGATTCCCCCAAAGGGGCTTAGCTCTTTGGCTTTGTGTCTAGCAGTCAGACTAAATCAGCTATACATTTGCAGGAAACACCAAGTCTGCCTACAGCAGGGACCTCCAATGAACAAGAACAGCTTTCTTTACGTATTGTAAGATCTGCCAGGTTTCTGCTTCCCTACAGCTGTTACCCTGGAATCCAGCTGCAGAAGGGTCTAACGAAACTGGTTTTTTGACACAATCACATTCTGTCACGTGTTATAGCTGGCAAAGGGCTCCACTTTCAGAGAACTCCTATCTGATATTCAGCGTGTATCTTGTCTTAAGAGGTTACTCCCTTCCCTGGATTCTTAATTTTCTATTAATATAGGTCTTTACAACAATCTGGCAAATCCACCTCCGGGACAAGACAGGTGTGGCTGTGTTTGCTTACCGAAGCCTGTCTGGTGGCCTTTGCAGCAAAGGCACGGCGGGCAGCTTGCTCTTCACAAAACTTCACATGCCTCTGTGCTGCAGCCTCATTAAATCTCCGTGAGCAGTGCGGACACTGAATATAGTCTGACCATAAGAAAGGAACAACTTGTGTCACAGTGCGTACGCTACAGGAGAAGAATTGCCCTGCTTTCCTGGAGCACTCAAGAGCAGTTCAAAACCTGGCTCCATCAGCAGGTGACCATGGTGAGCTCCCATTGGCTGCCGGAGTACAAACTTAGGAGGACTACATAAATCTCCTCTAGAAATCCTAAAATACATGGCTACAGTATTAACCCAGCAAACAGTAATTGCTTTCAGAAATAAAGCCCTAGGGATTAATAAAATCAGATTTTATTATCTTTGCTTATTCCCACCCTCAACGTCACAAGTACCAAATCTGCAGAAAAAAGCGTTAGTTAAAATTCCTCGAGCAGTCAAAGCCAATGATTTTCAGACCACTTTAGAAGACTGGCCATTAGGATTTCTATCTGGTGAAACGCTGCTGAAGATACTTGACACATCCAAGAGCCAGGTTTCTGGGTGTGAAGCAGCATTGTGAATAACATACAGCAGTGCCTCCTAGAGTCATTTCTGACAGTATTACAGCCCTCATTCCTCTAATACTATTCAGTGAGGGTTATTACTGGTGCAGTCCTACTTGTTTCAGTGAACAGTCGGTGTGTGGGGTTAAGGTAATCACATTCAGCCCACACAGTGCCCTTGCCATTCTCAGGGCCCTCCACCCTGCCCAGGGCCTTTTACAAAAGACGCCCAAGAGTTCTTATCCCAATATTACAGATATGCCAGTTTTAAAAATTGTTTCTTTCAGTAACAGCCAGAAAAAGGTAGCCCAAGCAGCCATCAAAAGCCAGCTCCAGAGAGCAGTGTGGACAAAATGTTTCCAAACACAGGGGAGGGGAAGATGAGACAGATACTTGGCTTGGCAGGGGGACCTGACACTTCAGGGGAGAATGGGGAGCTTTGGGTTCTATTTGGAGGAGGAAGAGAGGGAATACCTCTCTTTCCTTCCCCCAACCCATGTAATTTCTCTCCATTCCTGTAGTAAGGATATACATCCTCAGCAGGCCCCTCAGCAATTTGTCTTTCCTAAAAAGCAGTTCTCAAATTCGTTTCTCGATAACTACTGTTGTTCTTGCACAAATTGATTTCCTCCAAGAGAGAGAAGGAAAGGGAGGGGTCTGATCTTAGAGTCAGTAGAGACAGACAAGAAATAACAAAGTCATTAAAGAATTCAGCAGTGGAAATTCAGAGAGGAGCCTGACCCCAATCAAGGAAGGAAGATGTGTCCTGCTGCTTGTACTGCATTGCTGCCATCTAGAAGAGGAGAAAGGCTGAAATCACAGCAGCTGGTTTTGCTATCAGTCAAGAATTCCTGCTCTGGAAGTAAGCCCAGAGAGCTCTCACTTCCCTCTCCCACCCTTCACCTTCCTAATGCAGGCAAGACTCCACTGAGACCCTTTCCCATGTTTTATAAATCACATATCGTGAGAAAAATTTGCTGTATGTGCATCTCTTTCGGTCTGTAACTTCTAAAACAGTGAGCTTTGTGCAGAGACCACACCTGCTGTTAGTTGTAAACCAGTCCCATCTTTTCTAAATTACTTCCTCTATCTGCACAGTTGGGTGGGGAAGGGGACAGTGGAAAAGCCATCATATGGGAGTGGGTAAGCCCAGGCACACCATAGTTGTTTTGAAGAGTGAGGGGATGTATTTCACCCTGTTAGACTGTGGTAGAGCCTGTGCTAGAACAAAGGCAGCCTGACTCTCCTTCCCAAGCATTATCTAATATCAGATACCAAACTTGCTGCCTTTGAACTTAGAAAGTGCAGTTACATTTCTCTTCCTCCTTGCCACCTCTGCACTGCACTCCTGCTCAATTGAAGCCAAGAAACCCAGGTAAAAATTAAAGAGTAGGGAGGGAATTAATGTTCATGTTGTGTTGTGCCAGGAAGCCCAAAGCTGAAGCCCAGCTATTGATAATAAGAGGTCACTGCTTTACCAAAGATTAGTACAAGAATAGTAATAAGATAGAAAGCACAAACCTGCATTGATGCTTGGTGGGGGAGGAGGCGGAAGAGGGCGGCCCTCCTTCAGAGCTTTTGTGGCCTGCCTGGCTGACCGAATAGCATTAATAAAATCCTCGTGGTGCTGCCTCCAGTTAGATTTCTTCCCCGGCTGTTTCTGTAATGGAAATAAAGGGAGACACAAGCCACATTTTCTCCTTGCGAGGGACAGAAAAATATCTTCCAGTGCAAGTTCTGCCTTTCTGAGGGAAAGAAAAAAAAGTTACAAACAAAAGAAATTTGTTCTTTTTCTGAAAGGCACAGGATTTAGCCCTTTGCTGTCAATTGACAGCACCAGAATATGGATAAAAGAACAATGCCCTCCAACAAAACACTCTGGTCATGGCAGACCAAAGGGTGCTTAAAATGGAATAGAAAAGACACTGAGTAATGCCTTCTCTTCTTCTTCACTTGTCAGATTTTCCTTGCTTCAAACCTTTGTGCACTTCTGTTTCTTTCCACGACTGATTTTAAAGGATGTTTTACAATGGCAGACTGCATGGATACCAAATCAGCAGTGGTTTGGGCACCTCTGGGTAAAATTACACACATGCATGTCCCTGCGTATTCCCCTCCTCCCCAACAGTGCATGAAAAAAACTTGTTTCAGTAAGACCTTAAGCTTCTTGCCCTGCAGCTCTGTAAATAAATTCAGGTTAAAGACATTTTTAAACCCTTGAGTTCAAGAGCAGTGAATCTCCATAGCTTCATGTGTACAAGATTTGGGGCTACTGACAGCTCTCACATTCACCCTGAGGCACACATGCACCAACCATCTCAAATCCCACTCTCTTTCAGGTTTAAGTGAAGGTGAAACCACCAGAAAACTCTCACAGTCTTGAAAATACGTTCATGAACATTTCCTAGACAAGCAAAGACACTCTAGTTCCAGAGTAGTCATGACACCTACTGGTTTGGCTCTGAATGGACGAAATACTCTCAAACGCTAACAGCACAGGGAGGGGGAGGAAAGAATTTGGCAGCAAGTCAAGCACATATGTGAGACTCATCCGCAACATCCAGGATTTGTCCTCAGAGGAAACAATAACATTAGTGAATGAAAGGCTTCATATGGAGATAACAAACACTTCAATTTTAACTACACCTTTTGTGAAGGCTTTGTCTTCACAGTGGTGATTTCTGTTCCCTGCAGTCTCTGTTTCAAAGAGTTGAAGGGTTTGCGCTTCTTGTTAAAGACTTTCCTGCATATTGGATCATGCCTCAGCTGAAATACAAAGAAAAGGAGTTGCTTATGGTTTGAAGTCATGCTTTGTTGATGATGCATCAGCCTTTAAAACTACTTTGATTCAGGAGCAGGGAGCTGAAGCAGTATTTATTTTGAATTCAGTTTAAATCCTGAAGCACACAAAACTTTAGAGAGCTGTCCAAGTACAGCTGCAGTTTGACACAAATAAGAAATAGAAGCCATTTCCAGTTTGTTGTGCTCAAGGACATGCTGGAGGCCAGCACAAGTAATGACTTGTAGAGAAGAACATACTGGGTTTGTGATCAGGAACAGTCCTGCTGGACTCCCTCACCACCATCAGAACTGTTTTTCTTTCTTGTTTAAGGAACAGACTGATCCTGTTTAAGGGGGTGATATTTACATTGGTAGTTCTTTGAGTTTAGAAATTCATCGCAGACCGCGGGCTCCCCTGACAAATGGCAGCGCTGTCCATCTCATCAACACCACTGAAAAAGAGCCTGACCCAGGCTGAAAGGGAGCAGCTGCTTATCAGCACAGGTAACCTGAAGGAAAACTAGGGATAACACCTGCTGCTGGAAGCACAGGGAAATTTTAGGTAGATATTCAGCAACAAATTTGTGGAAGAGCCACACCTCACAAACAGAGGAGGTTTTAAGGTTCAGAAGTCTCAGATTTTAGCATCAACCTGACTCGTCCACAACAGGATGGGCAATCCACTTTGTGAGGAACACTGTGGCAGAAAAGACCAAACGGTGTCCCTCTTCCTGTGGATAGCACCTATCTGAGCCCATCTGCAGCTGCTGAATTAAAGATCCCTGTCCTGTCTTCCCTTGTGTGCTCTCCCTTTCCAGTTTTCAGTTGTTATTCTTGATCTTCCCATTAATTTTTCTATGCCATCTGCTCTTCCCATAGGAGTTAAGCAGCTGCCTGAGCCTGGCATTTTGCTTACAGCTCAGCTGCACTAAAACCCATCTCATTCTACTACAACACGCGTTTCTAGACACCCATGTCCCTTTGAACCTTTCTACTTATGTGCTTCAGGCCCTTATCTTCTGTTTCTAGACGTTTTTGACAGTCAGCTTGAGAGAGCTTCTCTACAAGACCAAGAAGGCAGCAGATACCTGTGTCTTCCTCATCGAGGAGCATATCAGTTCTGCCTCATCAGGACACGAGAGGCATTACGGGACCTGTATCTCAGGCTAGTCATAGTGACAAGAAACTTCCATCATTCCTCAAATCATACAGAACTGTCTTTTCATGTTATTTTGCTAGATTAAACCATCATGTATCTGATCTGAGATATCAAACGTGGAACTATCAACACAAGGTAATTCCACCTTTGTCTCAGCATTCATAGTCATTCAGTTTACAGTGTATTTTTCTTGACCTTTTTTTCCCCCCCCTCTAAATTGGTTTTTAGTTCTGTCTCAGGGCTGAACTGATCTGCCACAGAGCCACTGAATCAGTAGTGCAAACTGAGGAGGGGAAGGGTACGTGCAGAGCCCCCTGCCTCATAGAAAACCCCACAGCTGGGTTGTGCCAGGCAAACCGTGCAGACACTCATTTAGTTTGTAATCCAGAGATCAGGGAGGTCAGGGGGAATCTTTTCATTCACTTCAGTAGGCTTTGGAATAGAGCCTGGTGCCTGCATTATGCTATCAAAGGGACTACTTATCAGATGGTTTATAAGTCTGTTTTTTCCCAGGAAGTCTGAAAGAACAAATTCTGCCTAGAAACCTGGAACACAAAGGAAGCTTCAACTTAGTAATTTACGTCTCACCAAGTGATACATTATTTTTAAATGCAATATATAGTAAACATCTGGGTTTCAACATGCAGGTAAATTAAAATGGTGCAAGACTTCAGATTAAGTGACAAAATTTCTGTCCACATTCATTAATTTTCTGATCAAGTTCACTAGTGAAACCAGCAATTCAATCAATGTGTTCATTTCTCTACCAGCAGCCACCTTCCCCACTGCTCACTACCTCTTTCAGCTAAACACATTGACATTCCCACTTAACAAAAAAAAAAAATAAAAAAAAAAAAATTGTGTTTTACCAGAACAGCTTGTGCAAAATGTCTTCCACAGGTCGTACAAGGAACCAGATCCTGACTTTGGGCAGCTGTGTAAAATTCAAAACCACACCAAGTCTCAGTTACATTGTACAGGACAGCTGGACTACAACAGAGTAAGCATCTGGCCTGAGCTCTTCCTCATTGTCTGAAGGGGACACCTACAGTCTTGTGCCAGATCTCCCTTGTGCAGAACTACCTTCTTTATCTTGTTCTTATGAGGCATAAGCTCTCTTTTGCTCTGATGGACAGTTCTGTTTTCCACACGACAGCTCAGGTGCTTTCATGACATCACAGCTGGGCAAGGTGGGGCTGGGAAGCAAGAGCAGGTGATCTGCAGCTGGTTTTATTCCATTTAATGTGTAAGGAATTGGGAGCACAGTAATGGCTCAGGGTAAACCACAGCTACTCCAGAAAGTAGCAAGTGTCACAATAAGTGTGACATCATCGTTCTCAAGACAGAACATTTCCATGGTATGCCAAGCAGCATTCTAAGATGATCTTACTTCGTAAATGTAAAATTTGTGGGGATTTTTTGAGTTTTAAAATCAGTAATGTTTTTGAAAAATAGATGTTAAATTACATGAGAAGTAGTTCTAAGCCCTCCTGACTCCAACAGCAGTCCTGTATTATCATTCCAAAGCAGGGATGTTACTTGTAATGAACAAAAACAACTTTTAGGAAAACTTGAACCTTTTTTATGAGACTTGTAACCTAGAGAGGGAAAGACTTCTCACTTATGTGCTCCTGTAACAAACAAAAGAAATCCTTGACTCGATGGAGCAGAAGCAGATGTGTGACTGCTTTTGTTTCTTACCTTTTCCTTCAGATTTTACCACTTTCCAGAACACAGAGCTAAGGTTACTACAGCGTTTCACTGATTACAAGTGTAGAGGACCAAAGCAATTCTATAATCATTATTCTATTTAAAGCTCTTTTGCTCCCACACATCTTTCTGTGTGTCTGTGCTTAGTCTGGACTATACTCTTCCTTCCAAATATCTTCCTTAGCCTCCACCATCCCTTTTATTCTGTTTCTACCTCTTCCAAGTTTTGACTGATAGCAGCTTTTTGCCTTTTTTTTTTTAAAAAAAAAAAAAAAAGATTTTTGTACAAGCACAGTATCACCAAATTAGCAATGAGAATTCAGGAAAGAGGACAATTTGCCACAAATTACTTTAGACACATGCAATAGTGGGTTAAGGACTAGTAAAGAATATGTGCACTCTTTAGTAAAGTATTTTCCTTTTCAGTGAATCACAAAATCTCATTCCATCCAAACCACTGAACAGCATCTGTTGCTCACTTGTTCCATTTAACTCCTTTCCTGGTAGGTGACTCATCTCAATAGAATGGATTCTCAAATTTCCTCTCTTGCATGGCTGTTATGAGTCTTGAGTACTAGGTGGCCAGCCTTCATTACCTCTAAAGCTGACCACTCAAGTTGCCATGCAGCAGTAATGATGTAATTAACTATTATGACACAGGCAGCCCCTGCTTCAGCCTCTGAAACCTACGAAAACTAGTACAGAGATCAGCCAAATGCAAACCCTGAAACTTGTTCTAATCTTACAAATGATTTCTACAGATTTGGTTAACACAGACTGGAACAATTTTGGAAAACAAAAGTCTTAATCTAGATGTGAATACTGTGCTGACATTTCAGTTTTCTGAGCAGTGACCAAGATCCTTGTGGATGGAAATGCCTGTTTATTGCATTTTCTAAACCCATGTTACTTAAGATATATTATAAAAGGCTTCATCCAATACAAACAAGTACTTTGAATCGCTTCAGTACATTAAAAGGCCTCACCACTCCTTCCAACAGCTTGTCTCAATCTTGTATTCACAAAATTATTTAAGAAATATTTAAGGTATTCTTAATACATTTATAATATTGTGGGTGACAAACATGAGAAAACTCCTGTTTCCATCCTCACCCCGTGATACCTGTTGTATGGTATTCACAGAATCACAGGGAGCTAGGGGTTGGAAGGGACCTCCAGAGATCGAGTCCGACCCCCCTGCCAGAGCAGGACCATATAATCTAGCACAGGTCGCACAGGAATGCCTCCAGGTGGGTCTGGAAAGTCTCCAGAGAAGGAGACTCCACAACCTCTCTGGGGAGCCTGCTCCAGTACTCCAGATCCTCACAGTGAAGAAGTTCCTCCTCATATTGAGGTGGAACTTCCTGTGCTGTAGTTTATATCCATTGCCCCTTGTTCTATCACAGGGCGCAACTGAGAAGATCTTGTCCTCTCCCTCTTGACACCCAGCCCTCAGATATTTATAAGTGTTTGTTAGATCCCCTCTCAGTCTTCTCTTCTCCAGACTAAACAGCCCTAGGTCTCTCAGCCTCTCCTCATGGGGCACATGCTCCAGTCCCTTAATCATCCTTGTAGCCCTCTGTTGGACTCTCTCAAGTAGATCCCTGTCCCTCTTGAACTGGGGAGCCCAGGATTGGATGCAATACTCCAGGTAGGGCCTCACCAGGACAGAGTAGTGGGGGAGGGGAACCTTCCTCAATCTGCTAGACACACTCTTTGTAATACACCCCAGGATCCCATTGGCCCTCTTGGCCACAAGGGCACATTACTGTCCCATGGCAAACTTGTCCACCAGGACTCTCAGGTCCTTCTCCACAGGGCTGCTCTCCAGCAGATCACCTCCTAACCTGTACTGGTGCAGTTTATTATTCCTTCCCAACTGCGGGACTCTGCACTTATCCTTGTTGAACCTCATTAGGTTCCTCTTTGCCCAGCTCTCCACTCTGTCCAAAGCCCGCTGCATTCAAAGAATACCTGCCCTTTTTTTTTTTTTTAGGGCAGACTCATTGGACTAGTTAAAGCTTTCTCTCTTTTTTGATTGTCTTCCTCCTCACTCCAGACCTGCTGGAGTGGGCAAGGAACATTTTCAGGCATCCACACCAAGCATTTGACAGCCACAAAACCAAGAGAGGATGTGCTCTAGCATCTAGCAAGCTGCATCGAGCAAGCCAAAAGCGGTTCCAGCAGCCCTGCTGTTCTTTAACTTCATCCATCCCTTCCCTTTCACAGCTTTTGTTCTCTGGCTCTACCACAGTGTAGTAGTGGTAGTAAAGCCACTCTACTGATATGCTTGTTACTGTGTTCCTTAACAGTAAAATAGTTAACTTTTCATCCAAAGGCAGAAGATTGCTCAGTCTACAGCCCTAAAGCTGAGGTTTTCTTGTGAATATACAAGGATTCAGAAAAAACTTATTTTGTTCACATGCATGGATACCAATCACTGCACAGTACTTAAGATCACAGCAAGCCTAAAGATACCGGACCTCTTCTCATCTTCAGGAAGTCTTTGCAACAACTGTCACGAAGCATAAATTTGCATTGCAATGAAACCAAACCGAATGCAAAACCTGAAGAATATTTCAAGGAAATCAAGACAGTGGCTGTCTGCAACACACAGTATTTTTCTAAGTATCTGCTGCTTGCCTGCCATACTGCTCAGGCTGAGTACTTTCAGCAAAGCTGATTTCAGCAGCAACAGTAAGGGTCATCCACTGCAGCACCTGTAACTCTTGTGACAGATTTTATTTGCTATGAAACTTAAACTCGGGTCAGGTAACAGGGATGTGTACCTACTCAAGAGTTTTTCAGACACCTCAGTTTACAAAAGGTTATTTTACATCTTTTGCAATAGTACCCAAACAATAAATAATGAAGCCACTAAAGAGCTAAGGAGTGGTTGAAAACTCTTTGACTTACAAGACTGTGCTATATCAAGGCACTGTATTTAATCACTAGTATAAGGGAGATAAGACATATATGGACACATTGCTTGGTGAACCAAAGTAATTTAATAGAAGGATCTAACCAGATCTGTAGGATTCTGCTTATTTCTTGAACACATTCAACGTATATATATATATATATATTAAAAAACCCCCTTTGTTCAGTAATAGCTTGTAAGGAAAATATTTTCTATAACTTTAACGTATTTTTGCTGCAATTACACTTTGCAATAGTTTTCATGTCACTTTTGACAGAACAGACATCATCAATACATCGTGTTATGTAGAACTTCCTTTCAGAAAGAATGACATGTTTCTGATTCTTGTTACAGCGATATCTGAATAAACCCCTTTGTGCATAACTGCCAAAACTGAATTCTCAGCTCCCTTCTCAATACAAATGCAAACTTAGGGATGTCTCCAGAGTAGGTTCCTCAGTTTCATCAAGACAACTTCAGTCCTTGAACATTTTGTTTCAGATTGAGCAACTCCTTTTCTTGCCTTGTTTTCTCCAATTTGAAGGCTAGCTTGTTGGCCGCCTTCTCCATTCTGCGTTCCTGTTATGTACAAATAATAACAAATTCACCAAATGTACAAAATGTGCAAAAACTAAACTAATTAGCAGTTCCAGATCATGAAAACAGCAGCAATTTGAACATTGTTATTATTTATGGCACTAATTATTAGTAGTCAAACTAATATGTGCCAACAAAATTGTCTTTAATTAGCTGAAGCTTCTAATATGCTGGCAGTTTCTGTTCCTAAATAAAGCAGCCAATGTATCATTGTGGCCAATTAGATTCTCCACATTTCTTTCAGAGACTTTTCACTCTGTATGATCTGAAACATCACAATTGTTTTCTTTGCTAACCTAGATAATAAGTTAAAAGTAAAGCTCCTTCCAAAGCTATGCACGTAATAGTGGACACACCAAAATTTCCATACAGGAAATTAAGATGACAAAAGTTATAAGGTTAACTTTCTTTCCAGTAGATTTTTTTTTTTAAAGAAAGAATAACAAGTCCTTTGAGACCAGCAAGCTTTTCCTATTATGTTCCAGACAGAAGAACAAATGAGCTTCAAAAAAAATATCGTAAGACAGAATTCAGATAATGTTTTTTTGCAAGGTTTTGTTTAAAACGAGACTTACTTTTCGCTCCTCTTTTATTGCTTGTTTTCTAGCTTTGCGATCCTCCTTGCTCTCATCTTTGGAACGGGGCTGTGTTGATGCCCTTGGCAGGTCACTGTCATTAATCATTTGCATGCGTTCAATCTGCTTAGCAGTCAGACCTTTCTGAGGCAAGACATGTAAGGGAATTCCAGTCTTCTGGGAAATTTTTATTGGCTTGGGCTAAAATAGAAAGCACACATGTAGTAATGGTCCCTAGCTTTCCCTCCAAGAAATGCACATCACACTGCCTTATCAGTGTAAGCCCATTAGATTCAGATTTAACAGCAACAAACATACTATTGTCTTCCCTCAGAAGACTACACACTGATCCCAAAGAAATTCAACACACCTGTGAACAGAATCTGGCCTCCGGGAACAAGTTTCTGCCTTTTAAGTATTATCAACAACAACCAAACAAAACTTAAGTAGGCCCTTCATATTCATAGGATCACAGTATGTTAGGGGTTGGAAGGGACCTCTGGAGATCTTCAAGTCCAACCTCCCTGCCAGAGCAGGACCATAGAATCTAGCACAGGTTGCTAGACCTTTATAAACTTTCAAGAAAAAGGTTTCCTGTCAAAGTCTCACACATCTGGAACATCAAGCTGTGCTCTAATGATGGGGAATGTCTGGAAGGACAAAGAACTATAAATTGTTTCCAACTGTAGAAGGGAAACAGAAATCTATTTTCAAGAAAAAAAACACCTAAGATGTGATTGTGAGACAAATTAAACAAAGGTAAATTACAGATAGCAAGAAAGCAATTCCTTGCTCTCTACATTTCTGCCTAGCTATTACAGAAATGTTGAACATAGTCAATTTCCTTCTAATAAAATAAAATATACTCAAACCTTTCTTCAGTGAAGTATGCCAAACGCTAACAACCACCCCAGATACCTTTTCTGCTCCTTCCTTTTAAAAACTGGTTTCTGTTGCAAAAACAATCACTTTTGTCTCAAGTTTTCCCAGTTCAAGTTGCTAGTTGAGTAAGTTTAATGATTTTACCTTTGATGGCTCCTTAATAAGAGTTGGGTGATTATACAAGTTTGAATACGTACCTAGGTCACAAGCAAAGAAAAAAAACAAACAGCAGTGAAGAAAGGCTTGCAAATTGAAATTAGGTAAATTCATTGTGAATGGTACTACTACTTAATCTTTGAAGATATTACATCTCAGGAATTAAGTTATGCACAAAATAGCAGTAGCTTTATCTAGCAGGAACTCTTGCTTTTTGCTCCAGAAGCATAAACCATTTTACCTAAAGCACTGTTAGAAAAGTTCTGAGATCACCTATCATTGACTTTGAAATCCTAGGAACAAAAAAAACCAACTCAAAAATACTTACTCAAAATGGACTCACAATCCCACTTTTCTTTTGGTTCCTCAATAACCACAGCTACTATTTCTTCTTTTTCTTCCTCACTTTCTTCATTCACAGCAGAGTCTAAACCATCACAGGGTTCAAGAGCATCCAATTTCACACAACTGAAAAAAGTCAAGAGAAGAAAAAAAACAAGGTTTGCCTTCTCTTAAAAACATGTAATTGCATAAACCCATCCTCTCCTTGGTAACATCCCAAACCAAAGAAATTCCCAATGAAACCTGCAGCAAAAATAAGTTTCCTTAAGTAAGTATCTCCAAAATAAACTACAACATAGTACAAGAGATATAGTTGAAAAAAATAAAGTATATTTGCATTTCATAAAGATGTGGTACAAAAAATTTGTGACTGCAAGGCAAGAGGAGAAGAGGATAGAGTTTTTAGCCTGTAAGCAAGGCAGCTCTAGAGGGGATTATGTACTCTGTGCAGAGCAGTCAGTCATCTTTCACTACAAAGGACATACTACTCTACCTTGCAATCCAGAAACAAGATTAATGTGAGAACATCAAGCCATTTAATTTTGGGATAATATCACTTGCTGTAAGACAAAGAGAATATCCTATGGAAATATGACCTCACATTGACACGGGGTTGCTTTATATGCACTGATTTTTGCAGTGCTCCGAAGTGCATACCAACAGGACAGAACAGACTTGGTTACAGAGTCTGTTAAAAACAGAAGTAAAGGTACAGGGAGAAAGGTGAGGCATTCCTCCTTTCCCTTTTCAATGTAACAGGTGTTACACTGAACTTAGTACAGTTCTACAAACGCAGCACAAACCAACACAATGCCTTCACTTAATTGTATTGTCTGTTAAGACTGACATTCAGTGACATTAAAAAAAAGGATAATACTCATACACAGCTCCTTTTACTGTGAGACGTAATCTTTGAGTACATGTACTAGAAACAACATACCCAAACTTCCAATATAAACACAGGATTATGTAACTGCTTATGTGAAGCAGTACTTCTGGGAATACATACCTCTTTGCTTTCTCTTTGTAGTAATCATTCAAGATTTCCTGCAACCGAGTATTGTCTGTGTTAATATAGCCTTCTAACTCCATGTTGTCCAAGGCTCCAATTTCATCTTCATCAAATTGTTCAAAAAACTAAAATGAAGAAGAAAGAATCTGTAATTGTTGTGCAACTCCTTGATAGCCTCAAGAAAATGTAGACATTTCTTCCTCTTTGCCCCTTTTTTCTCTCCCCTCTCATTTGCTGAACTACTGTCAAAAACATCTGCAGTAGGATTTCCTTCCTTACTATTCTTTCAGCATGGGAGTCGGCAAATTATCTTTTAACAGTATACAAATCAGCCCCTAGAAAATGTTTCTTATTCTGAGCCATTATTTCAATCTGTACATTAAGAAGCTTGTCACTGCTCAGGACAAAAGTTACACCATACTTCCACTGCTCTGACACCGTTTCATCAATGTATACTTGGCACACTGGTGAGAAAGGGTGAAAGATGTGAGTCCTTACCAGGCACTTGTACACAGAACCACAGAATTGTTTTGGTTGGAAAAGACCTTAAACATCATCAAGTCCAACCATTATCTAACCCTACCAAATCTGGTGCTAAGCCACATCCCTTAGCACCACACCTGTATGTCTTTTGAATGCCTCCAGCAATAGGGATTCAACCATCTCCCTGTGGATCCTACTCCTCCAGTGTCTGAGAACTCTTTCAGTAAGATTTCTTCTAAATCCAATCTAAACCACCCCTAGTACAACCTGGGGCTATTTCCTCTCACCCTATCACTTATTATTAGAGAGAAAAGATTGACACCCATCTTGCTACAACTTCCTTTCAGGTAGTTGTAGATCTCTTTTCAGCCTCCTTTTTTCCAAGCTAAACAACCCCACAGTTCCTCAGTCACTCCTTCTAAGACCTTTTCTCCAGACCCTCCCCAGCTTCACTGCCCTTCTCTGGATGCGCTGACCGGGCAATCACCTGGTTGCCCTGTGTGTGCCGTGTGATGGCACTCAAGAAGATCTGCTCCACAAACTTCCCTGTCACTGAGGTCAGACTGAAAGGTGTGTAGTTCCCCAGATTCTCCTTGCAGTCCTTCATGTAGATGGGTCACATTTGCCAATCTCCAGTCAAGTGGGATCTCCCCAGTTAGCCTGGACTACTGGTAAATGATGGAAAGGGGCTTGGTGAGCACTTCCACCAGCTCCCTAGGGTGTATAACCCTGTAGACGTGTGTAGGTCTAGGTGATGTAGCAGGTCACAACCATTTGGATTATGGGAGCTTCATTCTGCTCCCCATCCCTATCTTCCAGCTCAGAGGGCTGAGTACACAGCAAACAACTAGTCCTACTACAAAAGTCTGAGGGGAAAGAGGTATTGTATACCTCAGCCTTTTCCTCATCCTTGATCACTATATTGCCCCCTGCATCCAACAAAGGACAGAGATTCCTCTTAGTCCTCCTTTTGTTGCTAATGTACTTGTAGAAGAATTTCTTGTTGCTTTTAACAGCAGAAGATAGATTAAATTCCAGTTAGGCTTTGGCCCTTCTAATTTTCTCCCTCCACAGTCTCACACCTTTACAGTCCATCCAAGTGGCCTGCCACTTCCAAAGACCATAAACTTTCCTTTTTTCCCTGAGTTACAACCAAACATAACTCAGGTCAGCCTTCTTCCCCAGCAGCTCATCTTTCAGCATGTGTGGATGGCCTGCTTCTGTGCCTTTAAAGCTTCCTTCTTGAAGAATGTCCAGTCTTCCTGGACAACTTGGCTCTTCAGGGACTGTTGACCAGTCTCCAAAACAAGACAAAGTCTGTCTGTTGAAAGTCCGAGGCGGCAGTTCTGCTGATTCCTCTCTTCCTCAACAATCAAGAACTCTTTCATTTTGTGATTGCTGTGTACAAGATGACCTCCAGCTGTCACATCACCCACAAGCCCTTCTCCATGTGCAAACAGGTGGTCAAGTGGGGCACCCTTCCTGTTTGGCACCCTCACCAACTGCATCAGGAAGTCACCTTCCACACACCCTAGGAACCTTTAGGCATGCTCCCTCTCTGTCTCTTCCTAGTCTTCCACCACAATATCTACCTTGTTGGAGTTCTCCCTGATTCTTACCCATAAACACTCAACCCAGTCGTCACCATCATTAAGCTCAAGACAATCATACCCTGACTACCAAAGGCAGTAAGAATTTACACAGGCATAGAGGACACCACCTTATGAGATGAATCAAAAGACAAAGAAGCGTTTAGCCCCCTCTATTTAATGTTTTTGAGCTGCCTCACCTTTTCAAATCTGTCATCCAAGAGAGTTAACTGCTCATTCCTTCTTATTACTGAAGATGACATAGAATATTCTGTGAAACGACTCCTGGTTTCTTCTTGCATAAAGAGAAATTCTTTAGTCTGTCCATTAACTCCATCATCTGATAAAGGACTTTCTGAATCGTAGTCTTTATCATTACTGCAACTACCCTCTTCATCACTGTCATCCTCCACATCTTCCCATTCATCTTCATCCTCAGCACATGATCCCCTGAACAGAAGCATAAAACAGTTTTAGAGTAATACATGGACCTTTCCACATGCTCTGACCAATACTGGCTTACCTGAAACATTTTGATAATGACAGATTTAAATCTTGTGAGGGAAAGATGAAAAGTTATTATTTTCAAACTGGTAAAAGAAAAACAACTTTAGCAGTAACAGTGCTGCAAAAGTCAGCATAACACTACTTTTGCCTGAAAGCTGCAAACATTTCTGATAACTGCTGGATCGCACAGCTGTGCAATGAGAGTGAGGTTATGTGTACATTCAGCAATACATCTCAAAGCAGGAAGAGTATCACCAACATTTCTCATGATGATACCAAAATCTAAACAAATAATAGGCAGTGGGGTATCACATAAAGCATTCATAAAGGTTCTAGAAACCCTTGTTAGTAAAATTGATGAACCCTTGTTCATCAATATTCCTAGCAATGTATTTTAAATGGGATAGCTGGTAATATTTTAAATAGTTCAAGAATTGTATTACTCCATACGTTGCTTCTGTAAACAAGTACATAGGACCCATGAGCTCAAAGTAACAAACAAAATCCATCTCTGGGGTAACACATGAAAATTTGATTTTGTAAGATACCATCCATGTAGTATGTTTTTCCTTTAGCATATCAACGTATTCAGATAGAAATCTGAAACCATTCTTGCCTCCTACAATACACGAAATAACAAACAGCATCGTTCCTATTTACAAATAATAAACAGTTCCACAGCGCTCTGCCTACCCTTTCCGTGGTTCATTTGCTTGTAGAACGAAATCATCTTCCAAGATATTTTCTGGATTGTCAAAATCAAAATCATCATCAAGAGCTGCAACAATATCTGGGTCGAAATCTAGCCGTGGTCCTAGTAAATGTGAAAAAAAACCACACCAGACCATAAATACATTAAGTTTATCTGACACTACAAAGCTATGTTCTTGGATAAAACCCAATCCAACTACACTGTTAATTTGCACTAAGATTAAACCTAAGAATCACAAAATTCCTCAACAGTATTTGAGGATTTGATACAAGCCAGGGCAAGGCACCAGACTCTTGCCAATGTTTCTTATCCAGAAAAGAACATTCCCCAGAGGTTTTAAGTTTCCATAGATACATTTTAGTATTTTTTATTTAGGCTACTTCACAAGAAATAATACCCAGAGAAAGTACTGTAAGATCACCTGCAAACGTTAGCTACTATACCCTAGAATTCTCTACACTACAAAAAATCAGAAAGGGTTTCTCTACTGCCAGTTAGTGTTTTTAGTATCCTTTCATCAGGACAGAGAGAACTACAATTACTTCCTGATATAAAATATTGAGATAGCTGTAAAGTGAATGTTCAGTGTAAACCTGAATGCATAACAAAAGCATACTTACAGCCTATAACACCTAAATAACACTAACAAAGGTAAGCAAACACCACCGAGCATTAGAAGAGACATTTTGAGAGTTAAAATCCAGTTCCAGACTTAGATTGAACAAAGTAATAAGTAAATAGTACTAGCTACAGTTTTCTCCTGTTATTGGTTTCAATTTTCTGCACAACAGTAAGAGCTCACTGATTCCAGCCCCCACAAACAAAGCTAAAATGCTATGATTATTAGTCTCAGGTTCAATTGTGGGTCTTTTAGAGATCATTCTTTGCCTCTGCTATCGAGCCTGTTCTAAACCAAAGCTGATATGACACTGTAATCAAAGCCATAATTACCATCTAGTACCTAGATGGCAACTCATCTTACAGAAAGGGAGATTTAATGATACCTGAAACAGGAGCAGCTTTATTTAACAAGCCCACATCCTCTTCAAACTCGGTGGCAAACACTGAGGAAGGCAACTTAATGGAGGGAGCCTTGGAAAAAGAAACAAAATAACCCATCACAATATGTTTGTTCTCAGTTTCTCATCTGAGAACATTTACAAAAATGTGAGCAAAAGAAACTCCATGAGTACTACTTAAATATTAAGGCAAGTGCTACTTTATTGGTGGCAAATTCTCAAAGTTATGCAATGAAAGCTAAGTAAAGTGTTGGCAGTACTAATTCTCAGGTCAATATTCTCTAGGTGCAGAGACAGGTTTGGGGTTTTTTTTGGAGAGCACAGATTTGCAATTACCCCTTCACTGAAAGGCTTATTAAAAGCTTACTAATAGAAACATGTAAAGTAATTTTAAATTTTATACAATATCACCAAACTGTACCTGAAATGCATTGTTTTGACCAAAACCACAGTATTTGGTTAAACCAAACTCCCTTGATTAAAAGTGACTGACTAGCAATAGCATACTTCATTGGTTGAAATTAGTTACTTATTTTCCATTTCAACCTGATCGAGTATCATGAAATTCCACAAGTTATGCCAGCCATTGAAAGATTTTTTCTATTCCTTCTGTTGCATTCCACCTTAAATACATGGTGTACTGGTAATACTAACTGATATATTCACAATTCCAAGAGCACTCCAAAGTTCTGAACATTTTAAAAACAAATGCCAACACCAGTAAAACAGTTGCTCAAATGCTTTTATAAGCCATCTCTGTCAAGAAAAGCTTGTTATGGTTACCCAAAGTGTATTAACACTGTGCTAGCAAAGTACTGTTCATCAGTACCAGGCTACCAGGACAATGGAGACTCCCTTCTTACAAGAAAAAGTCAAGGGGTAATGGGTACAAGTCACTTCTATGGGGATGCTAATTGGATTCCAGAAGAAAACATTTTCACATTGAGAACAGTCAGACATTGAAATAATCTCCCAAGGTAAGTACTGGATTCCTCTACATTGGTCAGTTTTAAGATTCAGCTTGAAAGGGTGCTGGGCTATCTCATTTGAACTATACTATCACTTAGAAAGGTTGGACCAGATGATCCTCGGGATGCCTTCCAACCCAGTGTTCTACAATTCTGTGAATACACTTTGGCCTCTCAGCTTTTGTTTTCACTTGTAGAAAAGTCTGATTGCAGGTCAAAAGGATCCTACATCCATAGAGAGACTTACCACAGTCATGATAACACTTGTTGAATGTAGCTAATGTGTCTAAAGGATGCTAAAATCCAAAGAACAGCGTTAGATTATTATTAGCAAAAATACTACATACTGGGACTCGCTGAATTTCATCTTCTATGTGCCCATCATTCGTGACAACAATTCTGCTTTGCTGTCCACGCACAGAGGGGACAAGCTCAGAAGGACCAGATGCTTCTTTTAGATGCTGCAAATAGTCATAGTCATCATCAAAGAAGACTCCATACTTCCGCTGCTCTTCCCGCCTTTGCTCCTCATGCCCCTTGGAATTGAAAAAATAAATATGTTTAGTACTTAGGTCCCTTAAAGAAAAAAAAAAACGGAACACATCTTTTGAGAACGCCTGAATTCTAAGTCCTAGTAGTCCTCTCTTCACTCATCACCCTAACATACAGACAACTGGAACACCGTAAGCATCTGGAGTGCTGGTCAGTGGTGTCTGAGCAGGACATTAACTTTTCCATAGGCAGTGTTAACTAACAAAGCCTGCTTTTTCAGGATGGGTCAGAAAAACTGCCGTTGTTGGGTTTTATATACATTTGTATCCCTAATGCCAGTTAACCGTCCTTCAACTCATCACATAACTGACAACTATCAAATTTCTTACAACACCCCCTTTTTAATAAAGCAGACTATAAAAGTACTTTCTCTCAGGCCATGTTTTTGAATTGTACAACTGCATACCCACTTCTCTTTCCTCAAGCATTTCTCTTCTGAATGAACCTCAACATTAAAAGCAAGTATTTACTTTCTGTGTAGGCAGTAGAACTCTCTGGGGTGCAGTATCATCAGCAGCAAGTGGATCTCTCTGACTTCTGTGCACCAAGTGAAAAGTTACCGCTTTTTTCTTCTCTATGAAGGGTTTCTTTTTCTTGTGAGGCTGCAAAAGGACATTTGGTTAGTAATTAATGAAAAAAGTAATATTAAATGCACCTTAAAAGAATCTTTTGCCTGGAGTGTGTTACTGTATTCCTTTTAAGGCAATGTATTATGAACATGTGCCTAAAGATAATGCAAAAAGAGGTTAGCGATAGGTTAACTCTTCCAACCACATGCACAACAGAGATTTCATATGATCTAATACCATATGGAGCTGTATTTAGCTACAAAATGACAGTATGTCAGTACAAAAAAATATTTGATTACAGCAGAGACATGTTAACATCTAATGTTATACGGGAAATTTTAAGCAACTACTTTCTAAACACTGGGTCAAATCTGAGAGACTTCATCCAAGGAACACAGGAAACTGTAATAAGGAAATTCATTTAGACACACCTTGAAAATTTAGACAGCTGTTCCTACCCCAGTAATTCAGTATCAACAGGACTGCACCATTACATAGACATAGCTGTATCATCAAAATATATCTGCATTCTAAAGCAACAAAAATCTGAAATATTCTTAACTGAGCAAGTCTTTAAGTTACCATGTCAGGCTTGGGGAAATACTTCTATGAAGATTTCTGGCTTCACTTACCTACCAAAACATGTTAATAGCACATATATTATACAACTTGGGAATTAGTCTAGGAGTTTAACCTATCTTCTTTACCTGGTAAGTTTTAAGTATACAACATGGCATGCTATGTCTTATCAAATTTCAGAGTATATTAGCTGCCAGGGTATGTTTTGGGCTAAATCCTCCAAGAACAGGTTTAAAATGGAGCATCCATAAAAATAAATACAGGAAGTTTTTGGAAGCAGGAAACGTCCTACCCCTACAAACACACCTGCCGATGACCGACAGTAAAAAGAAACTGCTGGTAGCAGAGCCACGCCGCATGAAGCCGAGAAGGAGAGCTGCCGCCCCCACACCCTGTCCCTCGCGGTGGGGCTGAAAGCACACACCTCGGGACGCAGCTCAGCTGCTCCCGGGAGCCCGGGCTGCCCAGGCCGCTGAGGAGGCAGGCCACCGCTCAGAGCGGCTGCTCCCAGGCACGCCTCCCTGTCGCCACCACCTCCCATTCCCTGCCGCCGGTCCAGAGCTGCCGGGGCAGATCCCACGAACCGAGCTGGGTCTGGAAAAGCTTTCGGACAGCCCAGCAAGCAAGGCGCTCAACGTGCCGTTTCTCCCCTCCGAACCGCGCTACGGAAACGGCCCGATTCCAACCCAAACGCTGGGGAAGAACGGCCGGCCGGCCGCCCCCCCTGCACCTCACCATGGCGCCAGAGCAGATCGGACAGCAAACGCTGCAACAACCACCGCCAGCACCCCGAACCGCGTCCGCTCTCACACCGGTTGAGCGTCAGCACCGCCCACCGGCGGCCTCCATCTTGGGGCAAACCAACGATCAACAGGGGGATGCCGATAGACTGCCAGTTCGTAACAGGGAGGGGGTTTCCCCAGTTAAAAAAAAAAAGACAAGAGTTTTCTAAGACTTAAGTAGTATTTTAATTAAAGTGAAGAGCTATGAACGCAAGCTGCGTATTTCCTCCCATCTTCCAGAAGCACACGTTGCTTCTCCTCCCGAACTAGCGCACAGTATTTCTGCCTGCCAGCCGGCCCACAACGCCCGAGGCCGAAAGGCCATGCGCTTGCGCAGTCGTCCGGCTCGCCCTCGCCGGGCGGGGCTGGCTGCAGGGAAACGCGGCCTTGGGAGCCGGGCTCTGCCCCCTGCTTTCGCCCCGAACACGTCCTCGTGGAGCACCGCGCAGGAGAGGCGGAGCGCCCGTTGGGGGCTGGGTATCTGAGGGGGCTGGGTATCTGAGAGGGCGGGGCATCTGAGGGGGCTGGGTATCTGAGGGGGCCGGGTATCTGAAGGGGCTGGGCATGTGAGAGGGCTGGGCATGTGAGGGGGCTGGGCATGTGAGGGGGCTGGGCATGTGAGAGGGCTGGGCATGTGAGGGGCTGGGCATGTGAGGGGGCTGGGTATCTGAGGGGGCTGGGTATCTGAGTGAGCTGGGCATGTGAGAGGGCTGGGCATGTGAGGGGGCTGGGTATCTGAGTGAGCTGGGCATGTGAGAGGGCTGGGCATGTGAGGGGGCTGGGTATCTGAGGGGGCTGGGTATCTGAGTGAGCTGGGCATGTGAGAGGGCTGGGCATATAAGGGGCTGGGCATGTGAGGGGGCTGGGTATCTGAGTGAGCTGGGCATGTGAGAGGGCTGGGCATGTGAGGGGGCTGGGCACGTGAGGGGGCTGGGTATCTGAGTGAGCTGGGCATGTGAGAGGGCTGGGCATATAAGGGGCTGGGCATGTGAGGGGGCTGGGTATCTGAGTGAGCTGGGCATGTGAGAGGGCTGGGCATGTGAGGGGGCTGGGCACGTGAGGGGGCTGGGCATATGAGGGGCTGGGCATGTGAGGGGGCTGGGTATCTGAGGGGGCTGGGTATCTGAGGGGGCTGGGCATGTGAGGGGGCTGGGTATGGGAGGAGGCTGGGTATCTGAGGGGGCTGGGTATCTGAGGGGGCGGGGCATCTGAGGGGGCTGGGTATCTGAGGGGGCTGGGTATCTGAAGGGGCTGGGCATGTGAGAGGGCAGGGCATGTGAGGGGGCTGGGCATGTGAGAGGGCTGGGCATGTGAGGGGCTGGGCATGTGAGGGGGCTGGGCATGTGAGGGGGCTGGGTATCTGAGGGTCTGCGTATCTGAGGGGGCTGGGCATGTGAGGGGGCTGGGCGGGGCCTCAGCAGGCCCGGGATTGTGGTCCGTTGTAGCCGGGGCAGGCTCAGGGCGCTCTGGGAGGGATCGGTTTTGTCTGTGAGCAGGAAAAGGGAGGGCGGGAGCATCTTCAGGAGTCGTGAGGCAGTGCTGGCCTGTCTGAAGGGAAAAGAAGGCATCTCCGGGAGCTTGCGGTTGTGTACTTTCTAGTTGTCTCCTTCGTCTCCCAACCTGTTACCCTTTCTGCCTACTACTGTCTCAGTCTCGCCTCCTGCTTGCCTTCTCCTGGCGGAGCCGCCAAGTGCTGCGCCCGCGCTGCGTGGCTCGCTTTGAGGCGGTGGCCCCTGAGAGCAAGGCGAAAGGCGTCCCCAGGCTCCGCGCACGGAGAATCCCAGCGCGTCCCGCAGCGCCCAGACTTGCAGCATGGCAAGGACAGCGGGTTGCGTGGCAGACATTAATCATTTCAGTTACTGCACTAAGCGCTCAAACGCTACAGTAAAATAGAATAAACTTACAAAGAACCCGTATGAGACAGCACAGCAGTACTCCTGTGGCCCTGCAGGAAGGGCTTCCTCAACTAGCTGTGCTGCAGGGCAATCTGACACACACCTCTGCAGTCTGGCTCTGCACACGTTCATATTCAGTCTGAATTTGAAGGCTCGTGCAAATATTTAAAGGTGTTAATAGTGTTTCATCATGTATGAGTTTCATTTCTTGTGATACGACACTCTAGCTGTAAAAAACATACCTGTGCCATGTGGCATGCTTGTGTACAAACACGCAGACACACATGTACATGCCCTTTACCAAGAAAGGAATTGGTATTTTAGGAATTAAAATTTAAAACCACTTTGTTACATTAAAAAACAAACAAAAAAAGGTGTAAAACACAGAAGAGAGCAACTTCTTCCATGTGCATGCAGACAATAACATCTATGGAAGTGTTACTGAAAATTAAAAAATAATTATCTGCATGTTAAGTGTGTATCTGTCTGCAGCTAAATAGACATCTATACCTTAAAATACCAGTTTTAATTATATTTGAATAGATTTCATTGCTTTTCAGTAGGTGTCACCAAAGCTCCAAGAGCTCAGAATCTCACTTTTCTGGCTATTTTCAGAAGTTTTGAATCTTTACCTCAAGTTTCATCCCTTTACTTATTGGGATTTGCTCCGTCAGTTGAAATGACTCCCTTATTCAGAGGATTCAAAACTTCCCTGTATATACCTGCACAAAAGCTAGATTTTCCTTTCTGCTTCATAAAAGTACATGATATCTGAGTGCTGTCAGCCATCTGAAGGCTGTAGTACACTTCGCTACAGGAAAGTCAGCAACCCTTTGACTCCATGTGAGTGGCTTTTATGGGACTGCACCTAACAGGAGCAGCTCCCTATGGTATGCCTATACTGCAAATCCAGTGACAGGTGGGGTAGTAGGGGCAGCTTTTGACAAGAGCAGAATCACCCAACTATTAAAAATATAGTGTCTAGCATTTATCTGTGGGGTGGGTAATGATGTAGATTAGATTATTCTGATCCAGGTCCCTGAATTAGCTCTCATCCACAGAAATCCAGAGTACTTGTATGTAGACATGGTAACAGGATTACATCTGTCAATCCCCTAAACCCAGTGACCCCCCTACCTAATAGTGGCAGTACTGTCATTTCATATATACCAAATCCTGTCTAGGAACATCATGGAAGACTGGAAGGATGAAAAACTAGCCTTTGCTCTCAGCTTTATTGATAATCATCTGCTTCATATGTGTAAGTTAAATTTACCTGCTCAGCTTTTTAATTTTCAGTGTTGTTTGTCTTGCTTTAACTCACATCCGCACCCTGTATTTCCTGTTTAGAGTCTAAGCATTTAGGGGAAAGGACCTATATTATATATCAACACTATGATTAAAACAACAGGCTGCCTTATCACAGAAGACTGATGATGTATGCCAACAGTAATAGATCTGGAGATTAGTTTTAAGATTGGGGGGATTAGTAATAATAGGCATCACATTGCTGCCTTTGTTGATACCTTAGGGTGTGTCATCTCTCTCCAACTGATTTATGATATATCAACATTTAGTATCACATGTATGTGAAATGTGCAAGAAGAATCTTTCAAATGGAGACTTCACTTAAGCTTCTAATTTCATCTAAGCCTTAGAAGGCTATTTATCCCACTGTACTCTCTCATTGCATTCTCTTCTAAGATATCTTGCAGTTTAAATTCAGCAAAGAGCATCTAAAGAGACTGAGAAGAAAAGCAGTCAGGTCACTAGGCACTTGGCTTATGCTTATGGAAGAAGAATGGTCAGTATTGGAATGGTCGTGCTGTCAATGCAGCCAGCAGAAAAATAATCTGGAAGCACATATATCCTTAACATCACAGAATTGTCAGGGTTGGAAGAAACCTCAAAGATCATCCAGTTCCAAGCCCCCTGCCATGGGCAGGGACACCTCCCACTAGATCAGGTTGCCCAGAGCCATGTCCAACCTGGCCTTAAAAACCTCCAGGGATGTGGCTTCCAGTTCCAAGCCCCCTGCCATGGGCAGGGACACCTCCCACTAGATCAGGTTGCCCAGAGCCATGTCCAACCTGGCCTTAAAAACCTCCAGGGATGTGGCTTCCACCTGCTTCCCTGGGCAACCTGTTCCAGTGTCTCACCACCTTTATGTCATGTGAAGAACATTTTCCTAATACCCAGTCTGAATCTACCCACTTGTAGTTTTGCTCTGTAATCAACATAATCAACAAGTTGCCTTCCACATGAGGAATTTTATGCCAATAATTTTCCCCTTATTTCTTTTAAAGCAGAAGTTATTACAAAGCAACTAAAAAGCAAAAGTTAATTGTCAGTCACTTTGTAATGTTAAAAGATTGGCAGACATACCACAGACTAGGCTGAATCCTCTGCTGTGCAGGTCAGTTTTGTCCATGTGCAGTAGGTGTAATTGTGGTGCAGATCTGCTGTTAATAGAACTGAATCTGGTGAAAACCACTCCTTGCCGATAAAAACAATCTGGGAAACTGGGAGCGTAAATGAGGTCTTTGAACCATTGAGCTGCAACACTAACTTTGTGTTTTTAAAATAAATATCATGTCATGTATTCTCTGCATGAATACATCACCTAGAAGAGAGCTACTAGGGATGTTTGAAGGGCTCCCAAAATTCAAAGAGAAGTTTTATCTTATTTCCATGCAGAGGGACTTTTAATTCATTCTCTGGAGGCCACTTTCCAACAAGTAACAGCTCTCTGAAGTTAAATCTGTTATACATGCCCCTGCGTTTGCTAAAGGCTTAAGAACAAGGTAATTTCTGTAAAGATTTTTGGAACAAGTTTATCGAATTAATTTTCTTCATTTTATATGTATAAATGTTTTTTTTTAAATTCATATATATATATGTAATTCAAAGAGCACTTGGAATTGTGCACAACAGAATATCCTACAGTATCATACAACTAGGCAACACACTTTTTCTAATGCTTGTTAAATAAAAACACTATAAAAGAATCATAATATGTGTATTGTCTAAAAAAGATAATACATACTCTATTTTTCAGATGACAATATTGGAATCTATTTGTGTATGTGTGTATATATATGTTTAGGTATGTACTACAGTACAGATAAAAGCCCAAGAAGCAGCTAGCATTAATTTGTAACAATTCCAGTTATTTGCATTCACAGATATTAACACACCTGTGTAAAATGCAAAAGTCAATTAGTTCATTTGGTAACTGCTATATAAAATACACAATGTATAAGATGAAAAGTTATTGCTGTTGATTTTCTGCAGCCTCACATCTTTTGGAAGTCAGTAAACACGTGGAAAGTAGATTTTAAAATGCCAGCAATTCCAAGCTGATAATGTTTCAAATATTTTTTTATAGTTACCAATAACCACTCAGCATGATGGACAATGGGAAACCAAGCCTTGAATTTTATTTGCCGTATTTTATTTATAAATAGGAACATTTAGTGAAATTTAAGAAAGTTACTTTGAGCAGAGGTTGTTTCTATTTTTAATTAACTTAATACAAAACAATTAATTCTAAGAATTGGCCCAGTGCCTCTGTATTGGCAATGCTCTCCATTATGTGCTGCAAAATTTTAATTTCAATGAATTCACATGAAAAAATTATTTTAGGTGATTGTGGCCTGCTTATTGTATATTCAGCAGTTAAGAACCTCCTGCCTTTACTGGATGCTCATAAGATCCTATTGGAGCTTAACCACTTGCACTGGTGTGGACGGATTATCAAGCTCTCCTTACTAGAGTCATGTTTCAGAGGCATCCTTGCAGACTTGATTGGAAGAGGCAAGAGCAAGGATTCCTACTACTGGGTAGTACCTTGTCCCCACCTTGCCCCCAGCCTATGGCAGCTCTGCCAGAGAAAAACATTCTTGAATGCCCAATGTTTAAGGTACAGTTGGATCTACAAAGCATGGCATAATAATATTGCCATAATTTACTCTTTGAGCAATTGTTCAATATATTGCTGAGAAGGGTGTGAACTTCTTAGCTCCTGAGAGTAGAGCAATCCAGGCTGCAGCATTCTTTTACCTCTCCTAGGTTTGCAGCCTGGTTGTAAATGTAATTATATTTCTCTTTCAGAGGAAAAAACAGACCAAATTTTATGAGCTATTTAAATGGTTGCAGGCAATTAGCATGTGCCATCTCCCCAACCTTCCCACCTCTACTCGTAACTTCTTGTTTCAAATCACATCTGCTAAAATAATTGTCCAAAACACATTACTTAATTTCAAAATTTATACAAGTTTACAAATCAGTATTTCACCATACAAAGCAGTGAAAGAGAATAAATGGTCATCAACATTTTACTGTAAGAATGTTCAAATACAGTGAAACTTGACAGTATTGCAAGACTTTTTAATGTAAAGAATTAATGATTTAACAAGGAGATACAGAGAATACTGCTACTTTCTTTGTTCCTATCCAATGCAATATTTGGCTTCTGGAAAATAATACAATGTTGGCAGAATGGTACATTGAAATCCTGAAACAAGATGGGAACACTGATAAAGTGAAACAAAGCCTTACTAATCATTAATAAATAGAATCTTGACAAAACATTACAGTGAAACATGTTATTTTTCACTCCATTTCTCCCTTTCTTTATCTACATACAATTCCTTAAGAGTGGGTTTTTTTGTTTTGATTTGGGTTTTTTTGTTCTGTTTTGATTGTGGGGTTGTTTTTTTGTTGTTGTTTTGGGGTTTTTTAGCTGTTATATTGAAACTTTAAGTTATTCTGGGGAATGATTTTTTCTTCTAATTTGATCCTCAAAATATTTTAGTATCAACTCAATAAAAAAATTCAGAATTTTTTTTTTTTCTCTCTGTTCATCAAAGGCTAGGTCCCAAGCATTGAGCCTTGCACTGAGCTTTGTACAGTAAGGACAAAGGTCACAACAATAATGGAAGTAAATGTGGGAGCTCCTGAAGACAGGAGGCAACTTTATTCTATTTTTTCACCCTGAGTATGTCTTTTAGTTTACAGCAGTGGCACAGGTCTTCATTCCTCCAGATGCAAATAAAAATAGATGACATGAAAGCATTAAAAGACAGTTGTGTTATACCTGACAATTTAATGCAAATGTAGGTTTTGTTTATGCTGTAATTGAAGAATTAACAGACCTTTTGATATTGACTCAGATTCTAGGCTCTACTTAGGATGCCAGCAGTGCTCTGCCAGACCTCTCCTACTGGTGCAGTCTGCCAGGTACCCAGCATGGCTCTCCCTGTGCTGGCTCCAACCCACTGCCATGCTGGTGAGAGGATTTCAGTTCATTCTCAGGCTGCCAGATTACACAAGACACTTTTAGTCTGTCCTGTCTGGATCTTCCTCCCCTTTTATGATGATACAAAATTGTGGCTCAGACTAAATTTATACTCAGGTTAAGTGACAGGTATTTTGAAACAAATTCTTAGACACAGCTCTGATACTAGTCACAGATCTGGGTTTGAAGCATCTTGCCTGAAATCAAAACGTGTCTCACCTGGAAGAACGGGTTTGATTTCTTCAGTATCAGGGGCAGCTCAATCCCTTTGGTGTTAATCTGATACAGTTCATCCACGGCAACACGGAGGCTGTGGTGTTTCTCTAGAAGCTACTCAGTGTAGCTGAAGCAGAGGGTGGAGCTTCCCGGCCCCACACCACACCACAGGTCATTCCACCACAGCAAGGGGCACACACCACTGTTAAACCCCACAAATACAGTCTTGTAGAACTACAAATGGCTGCAAATACTTTCACTGATTTTGAAGAGATGCAGCTCCTGGTCCTACTGTGTTTCAAATCATGAACTGAAATAGTATTCACCTTAAATAATTGTTAGAATTTACACACAATCACAGAATCTACCTTAATAGAATTTAGCTTAAATTGTTGTATTGTGTTTTTTTTTTCACTCATTCAGTCAACATATATATCACAATTTGAGGAAATTCAGATACACTATTTTTCATTTGAAACAACTAATTTCAGTTATAAAGATTAGTATGTATTACCTGAAAGAAGAGAAAGATGAGAGACCGTCCAGAACCGCTTCAATTTGTTATTGTGAAGAAGAAATTAGGATCTGATTAAACATCCATTCTTCGGCACCCACAGCAACATTTTGTGATACAGGATCCTACTGATAATTGTGATGATATATGAGGCAATTTCAGAAACCACTACTTCAGGCTACTCATTTTCTTTCTGTGTCAACATCTCAGTTAGTATCTGACTTTGTGGAACATAGATATGTGTGTAAGGTTTGTCTTAAGTCGTGGGTGACATTTAAATGATTTGTCCAACTTGATATAAATGAAAAACATTGATCTGTTTAATCCAGCTGGACTGTACTATGCATTTCATGGAAAGTGTTCTTTTTTTTCTTTGACTTTTTAAACTTCCCCCCCCCACCCCCCTTTCTTCCATCAAGGATTACACACTCAGGATTTTCTCGGAATATATCCTGATTTATCCCTTCTAACAGGCATGCAGCATCATAGACAGTTACGTGATGTATTAATTCCAATCGGCTGTTGTAGCAACTTGAAGACTTTTGAAATCATCAATACACAGGACTGGGATATAGAGCAGAAACCATCTTCAGGCAGCTCAATAAGGTAAAGCAAACTTGCTTCACTGCACATAATGACATACCACAAAGTCTTGTTATCTTTTATTGCAAGGATAACACTTTACAGCTGTCATTTCTCTACCAGTTGATATTTAGAATATAAAAATAGTATATACAATTTGAAGTCTTTGTGTGGGTACAATACACAATGGATAGTTTATAATTCTAATTCTTCAAGTATACTATGCTTTTACATAAGTTCCAATAAGGGCAACATTTTTTGTCCAGTTACATAAATTTGCTTAAGTAGTTTGCTGAATTGTGGGCCAAAGGTTGCATCTGATTTTTTGTCATCAAAATACTAAGTAATTACAGTAAAATTAAAGATCAGCTCAGCATCTCTATCCAGGCTAGGAATGGCTTGTAGTAAATACTTCAAAAACCTGCCCAAACCCAGAAGGAGGATAGGGAAAGCCTACGTGATACCTCACCTACATATCCTCATGTATTATGGCAAAATGCAGCTTGAGGAAGTCCAGGCCTCATCTTTAACTCTTAAAATGAGAAGATGGCACGTATATTTCCATCCATGCTCCAGGTCCATGTCTAGGATAGAAGAGTGTCTTCTTGCAAAGTCAATCCAGTCACTGCATCCTAAGAGTTTAACAAGCTTTAGCTTGCTTGTGTAACTTGTACATACCCCAGCACATCAGTGGAGCTACTGGCTTATATAAAGTTTATATAGTCTGACTTTACCTTTGTCCAAGTTATTCTGTCTGTGCAACATCTTCTTTTTGTCTCTAGAATCTTGGCTATTATCAAATGTTTCAAAGTTATTAAGGCAACACTGAGGTCCATTTAATTGTTCCACTTGCTTCGTTTGAACAAATACTGTGTTTTATACTTCAAAGTCAACATAGTAGACCTTCATAAAATTTTGGACACACATTTCTAAATCTGGCAACAAGAAGTTTAAGCAGGATAACTATTGTATTAAGTGCTAGTGTAAGTTTTAAGTTTGCACTTCAAATTCTAAAAATGCAAATTAGGATTGTACCAGAACTGCTGACAAGCCTTAACTCTAATGGCCTGATCTTTCCTGAACAATTTAGTGCCAAAGAATACATTTTCCCTGCTTGCTTGATGTGGTGTTTCTATATTTATAAAATGATGGGCCTCACAGGAGCTTAAGTTTTCTGCAAATGGATTACTAATGGCTCTTATTGATTCCATTCAAACAGGAAGATGCTGCTTCCTTTTCTTTGCTACAAGTATGTAGATGGTTACTTTATTTAGTTGCTGATATCTTACGGCCTGTACATGATTAGATTTTTACTAAAATGTAAGTGATTCTAACAATCATATAAATCTATATAGTTTAAAAAACCTTGGTCAATCTCTTAAAAAAATTATAGAGTGCCAGCTGTTGGAAAATACTCTCCTACTACTAGAAATGCTCTTTACTAAAACAATCCACCTCATTTATGCAAACCTGGTCTTACTGTAAATATCAGTATGGAGGGAGATCTAATTTTAGCCACCAAACTGCCTTCCTGACTTTAGACTGACAACTGAAACAACCTTCACTTTTATAAACTACAATAACCTATTGCAGGTTCTGAGGTAAAAATCACATCCACGCAGACCTTTTATTGCCTGAAAAAGAAATACTTACACTTCTTAATTAAAAACTAAACAGGGCGCATAAAAGACAAAAATAAATTGTAATATGTACACACATTAGAAAGGATAAATAGCAAATATACTGTAATACTGCATTAAATGTATGCATATGTGAATCCCAGACCCCCCAAACGCTGTGTACATTAATTCAAAGGATAAATAAGTGCTAATATAAGACAGAGAATTTCTTAGTGTAAACAACGCCACAGGCTTTTTAATAGGCCTTTGGGCCAACTTACAAAAACCATGTATTGCCTTTCACACTTCATACCACTTAAGTTTAGTAGTACTGTATTCACATGTACAATTTCAAGATAGTATAAAAAATCATGAATCTAAGAACCATTCTTCACACTCAACAAAAACAGGCTACAGACACTCTTAAGGATTTTTCATTCACTTTTACAGGGCTGCTGGCTGAAGACATACTGATTAATTTGGGAGGTCTTCCTCAGAGCAGTGCAAGAGTCCTTCAGCATGAAAGGTCGTATTAATAATTACTGCCCACTAGTAAAGACTTTTGTGCCTAATTTCAGTTCTGATTTTGGATTCAGACTAGTATGATGTCAAATTTGTCACCACTGCCTGCCACAGGTGAGAAAGAATGGCCTTTGTTTTGAATGGCAAGTGGCAGACAGCAAGGAGTGTTTCTACACATCAAGCATTCAGTTGCATTCATAGTGTCACATTATTTGTCCTTCAAATCCTGTTTATGTATTTCTGAGGATCCAGAATATGTCAACATTAAAAATTAAAAAATACAAGGCTTACTCTGCGTGAATGTTCAATGTCTTTTTCTTGAAGCATGCTCATCAGGATTTAAAAGACAGCTGAGTTCTACTAGGACTAATTTCTGGCAACTGCATTTACTGGCAACAGAGGAAATTACAGTTCTTCACTAAAGTATTGATGACATGAAGACTTGTGGCTTGCTGTCTTTCTAGACAGGCTGAGGCCACTAAAAACAATACATGCACACTTAGTTTTTAAAAGAAAAACATTCCTCCCACTGGCCAAGTGTGTTGTTAATCAGTCCCACTTGTTCCACTTTTCTCTGTGGACTGACAAGGAAAGTCTCTCTTCCCCCACGCTCTCTCAGACCTTTTCACCCTCTCCCTTCTCAGTTACCCTCAGTCACAACCCCGTGCAGTCTGATGAGTTCCTGGTAACAGGCTCTCAAGCGATTGTCTTCAGCACTTCCTGACCTGTGGAGCTCCGATGGAGAAGTCCAGTGACTCATCTGTGTGGGCTAGTCACAGAACTGTGGTCTTTCTTAACACTGACAAAAACTTCATGTAGGTTCTCCTCCTAGACAAATCAGTTGTCCATGGATAAAGATGAGGGCCCCATCTTTCTTTAACCTCAGGGTAAGCTCTAGCACACACTCATACTCAGTCAAATTCCAGTGCAATCTCAGCTCTTCAGGACAAAGTGATTTCCCCAAAGAAAACTGTTACATGAAATATGTGATGTGGTCAAACAGTTATGGACGATGAAACCTGAAATGATAAAACATTACAAAAATTAGAATGATATTATTTCAGCTGACAGTGACACTGCTCTTCATCCTGCTCTCACAGCTCTTTACATTTATTGCCTAAACAGATTTATTCCTAATTTTCCTGGTCTGTGTAA
This sequence comes from Indicator indicator, assembly GCF_027791375.1. Lineage (NCBI taxonomy): Eukaryota > Metazoa > Chordata > Aves > Piciformes > Indicatoridae > Indicator > Indicator indicator. Next base: position 16,528,983 of record NC_072011.1, on the reverse strand, counting down.
TTAGTGTCAGCCCTATTATCCCCCACTGCCCACCTAGAAAACCCAACAAGGCTATGGTGTGGCTCAGGCCCTGATGTATGTCTGTCTGTCCATACCATTAACTGTTACTGTAGTCTTCAGCACAGTTTTATTCGGGTCAACCAGGGCTCTTCCAGGTGCTGTCTGGGCATGGCTGGGATTAGCAGAGGCCAGCAGGGAGACTGAGAATGGGGGGCAGGGCTATCACCCCTAGTTTGGGATGATGGGAAGGAGTTCACTGTATTACTTCAAGTTGCACCAAGCCTGCTGGCCTGAAGGCCAGAGAACAATCCCCAGTCTGTTTTGTTTGCTAATATAGATTTAGCTACAAGTGAACCCGCTACCTGAAGACACTGTTGGTGCATCAGAAAAGCCATAAAACTTAAATTTGCTAAGCCGTAAAACTTAAATTTCTGGGGTTTAATCCTTGTGCAAAATGAGGTTAACAAAAATTTTGAGTATTTTTAAATAAGCAACAGATTTTATAGCACTGTAGATGCTTTCTTCCAATTAACAGTAGCTCACTGTGTCACATGAAGGCCCAAATAGACATCACTGGTTTTGAGACTTTAAAGTAAGATATGTACATCACTCTGGATGCCTGTATGATCCCAGATGTACAGAGAGGTGGAATGCTCCAAAGGGTGTTGCAAATCTTTTCTGGATTAAGTCTAGAGCAACTGAAATTCTAACAGATTAAATGTGATGAATCCAAGCCAAAGGGTAAGAAGGGCATCAGTGTTAGGTGGCTCAATATATCATTTACCAGACTTCTAAATATCTGTTTAAATGGTATTAAAAATATATCTATCCATGAAGTAGTAAAGGATACAGCAACTTCAAAAAAAGCATAGGTAATGGTGAACCTATCACAGTAGATTTATGTATTTTCATTTACCAGTTCCAGAAAAGAGAAAACAAGCCACTCATTACCTCTGTAATGTGGCACAGTACAATACAGGGATGCCTTTCTCACATAAAGGAGGTGTACACAAAATCTGACATGAATTGGTATGCAGCTCATTTGCTAAGTAAGAGTACATAACATTGCAAAAAAGACACAGGGTTTTGTATCTGTGCAAGCATTTCGTCAACATCTACCAATATCCTCTTCTTCGACTTTGATTTATTTCTCTGTATTTAGAAACTCAGTTTCTTGGATTCTGTTATGAAATAACAGAAGGACTTAGTCTAAATCACTAGGAAGAGAAAACCAGTTCAACTGGCAGTCATTACAGTAAATGATGAACAATGAAAACCAGTGTTTTTTTCTTTCCCAAGCTTAAAATAAAATTTTAACAATTCAAATATATTGTAAATCCTAGGCATAATATTAAAGTGTTTTATATTGAATGTGCAATAATATAAGAAACTATATACTTTAAGCTATTGTTGTTTAATAAGCAGCTTCCTTTTCTCATTCTATCACTAAACTTCACAAATAAGCCTTTGTTAACCAGCTACCAATGCAAATGCCTTTTGGTTTGCATTACCTCAGTGATCTCCTAAAAAAAAAAAAAAGAGTAATTTTTAATGAGAGGTCCCAGAGGAAATGGATTCTCTCATTATTTTCAAAATTGTGGTTGACTTAAAACATCTGCATCTAATTCTGGTCTTAATGATCTTTTTCTAGTGTTACTCTGCTGACTTCTGTGCAATGGTTATGCAAACATGACCAAAGGGAAAAAGGGAACAGAGAGAGCCTGATTTCCATCAGGTTGTAATTCTTCTAGAACCTTATAGAATCACTGCTTTTATTTATCACAATTGGCTGTGCATATTTTTTATTCAATTTTCTAAGGACCTCCTCAAAAAAAAACCCAAACAAAGAAACAAAAAACCCTCAAAACCCTACTTTGTCACCCCACTGGATCCCTGAGAATTCTTGTTCAGCTTTCAAGAATCCAATTATAATCAGTCTCAACTGTTTTCAATTCTCATGAAAAAGTATGATTCTTTTAGTACGACTCATGCCTATCTGTACTTATGCTTCTGTATTTCAATGCAACTCAGAAAACCCTAAAATGTAAGCAGAGGATTGCACTCCACCTCTCCCAGCATACAGCCAGCTCTCTATTCTTGCTCACTTTTCTTCTCTCCCTTGGGGCTGCCTATTTTTTATAAATAGCATATTTATATATTCTGAAGAACATATACCACCTACTGGATGAAGACAAAATAACATCAGAATCCAAATGAAAAAATATATATCTGTGTCTGAAAAGGACATTTTCTAATGGTCAGAAAGTGACACCAGATTAATAACCCACCTCCTGCTTCATCTCCTGGCTTAGGTTTGCCATCTGCAAAACTGGTTTGATTTTTTGAAAATTACTTTATTCATATAATATCTACACTGACGTGAGTTGACATTAAATAAATTCATGGTTTGGTGAGAAAAAACCAAAACACTGAAGTCATGAAATCAAGAAACAAACTATGAGATGCCAAACACCCGTCTCCCACTGTAAATTTTCCTTGCAGACACTTTTCAGCTAGAGGACTCCCATTCACTTGCTTGGATCCTGAGTGTGATTGAAACAGTAGTAAGAAAAGGAAGGGACTCAGTCTTGGGCAGTTGTTATTTGAATTAACTCTGTGTGGAAGTGAATACAATAATACCGTGTGCAATGCCCACTGACCCTAGTGGCCTGTGTAACTTCAAGGGAGTAGAAACAGATGCCACAGGGATGGCAGAAAGCAGCCCCTCCCTCTCAGAATAACCCCGACAAACTTGAAATCCTGCTGAAAACTGTGGACACCTCAGAGTTCATTATTGAAAGAACAATGCTTTAGACAAACATCTCGGTGTAATACAAAGCAGAAAACAAAACAAAGATGTCAATTAATAGGCATTAGAAGTAGTAACATTGGAATCTGTCTTGCTCCCCAGAAACCACTGACAGGAGCCTACGTGACTCTAAAGAATCTTCCCAAAACTCCAGTGAGCGTTTCTGAAGTTCAATACATCATCTGGTGTTCAGGAGCCAGAGAGTACTGCCAGAGAAGGACATCCCTTCCTTTTATGCTCGAGGACCATTAACTTCATCTGTGAGAAATGCTGAGTCCATTCAAAGAGTTATTTTTTTCCAGATTTCCCAAACAGCATTTTTTTCACTGCTGTTATCGGCTGCTCAGCTTCAGTGATGGCACCAGCAACACTGGGAACCCCAAGAGAATCAGTGGTGGGATTCAAGAGGGATTAAAGGGGACTCACTGCAGGATCTACACGAGTCAAAACACAACTGCAGAGGACTTGCAGAAAGGCAGAGGGTCACTCATCTCTCCAATTTATGCAAGAAGAGGGTTTCATCACCCACCTGGTAAATTGCCGACTTTCCTCGTGTACTTCCATCTCTGTGCTTTTAAATTCATTCAGCTCTTTCCTTATTGCAGCCTAATAAACGATGATAAATGCAACCATAAGAAATACAAATCTTAAGTGAAGAGTCTGAAAGGAACCTGACCCTACTCTTGAAGGTTTCCTTATAGTTCCCATTTTCTAGTCTTCCTGACTATAATCCACCCCTCTCACACATTTTACATCATCAACATGAATGACTTCTTTCAGTTACTGGCTATTTGGAGCAGTAATATACTACACAGAAAGTGACAGCATCAAGCACCAGCAATAAACACACACCATACATCTACTGCAATGGGTGAACCATACCCCTCCCCCCCAGAATATGGCACTTTCTACAGACAAAAATGTGCAAGGGATGGGATTACATCAACAGTTGCCTGCTGAGTATGAAGCCAGGAGAGGATCACATCTCCAGGCGTAGCCCCTGAGGAGCTGCTGAATCATGCTGCCTCTACAGGCACACAGCAGGGGCCTTGTATCTCCCTACTGGAGACAGGACTTCAGCATTGCAAGATGAACAGCATATTTTAGAGTACAATTAGTCACTTGGTTTGATTAGTTTTATGTAAAATTACATGAAGTATTTGGACATTTCAGGCTTGTGTTCTCAGTGGGCAGACACTAAAGAACAGCAGAAATGTGTTGTACTTTGTAAATGCCTTGTTGCTTATGTTGAAAGAGTAATAAATTTACTTAATCAAATAAAAAAATATAATTTTTGGAATATTCTAATATATACCACAAGGGCTTTTGTTTCTATGCCATACACTGTCCTACCATCACTGTGAAATGAAACGACATTTTATTCTTGCTCACTCTTTTCTTTCACCATTTTAAATAAAAGCAGTATAATTTCATTAATCCCTAAAGAAATTTCATCTGGTGTGCAAGCCTTTCAATGCAGAACAGACAAGCAGCATGGTAAAATTATAGCATCACCAGACTGCAGTCTCAAAAATGAGAAACTTCATTTTAAGCAGGAGATGATTGATGGTTCTGTTTAGCCACAACAGCATGCTTACATGAGGCTGCTGCTCAGCAAGAAACAGGTATTTCTGAAGACCAAATCAGCAGCGAAGACACTACAGCTTCAGCTCCATAATATAGTTACAGTACAATTTTCTGCTCCCATTGGAATGAGAAAAATTGCTTCCCTGGGAAAAAAAAGGGCAAGGGATTTTCCAGGCAGCCTGGAGTACACCTTTTTGTTGAGGCCAACAAACATGAGGATCACAGAACTAGCCTTGGGCACCTGTTCATTGCAAAATTAATTGAGATTAAAAATCTCTACCCTAAGTAGGTAGGAAACTTAAATGTTTTTTCTAGACCAGTTTACCCTGGTTGCACCTAGGTGGAATTGGAAGTGCTGGATGTTCTATCCTCCCACAGACTACCTGAAGATTAGAGAATTAAAATACAAGCTGAAATAAAATCAGTGTTTCACAGTCTTTAGCTGGAAGATGATGCATTCTTTCTCATATCACTTTTGATGCCAAGCACATCTCATAGGATTACCTTGCAAAAAGGGCCAGCACTTTTTGATACATAAATCCTACAACTTTTCTTTTATGAAGTGGTAAAGGAGGGAAATAGGAGGATATTTCATGCTGATCTTTGACTGATGGGTTTTTTTTGGTTTTTTTTTGGTTTTTTTTAGAGAATCAAGGAATCATTTGTCTCATCCATTGTAGTTAGGCAGAGGAAGTACTAACTGCAGCATATGGGGGGCAAACTTCCCAAGAAGATGTGTTGTGTGCCTATGGTCAGCTCCTGCACTGATGGTTGTGGCCAAGAACCCTTAGGAGGATGAAGCAGCTTCTACATTTTTTCATTTAAATGAATTGCAAAAGTAATTTTTGGTGGCAGTAATGCAAGCTTCTCATTCTAGAGGTCATCTCCAAGTGTGTGGAGGAAAAGAAGATTATCAGGAGTCGTCAGCATGGATTCATGAAGAGGAAGTCATTATCAACCAATTTGATAGCTTTCTATGGTGGTGTGACCAGCTGGGAAGGGAGAGCAGTTGATGCTGTCTACCTTGACTTCAGCAAGGCTTTGGACACTGTCTCCCAATAACATCATCATGCTTAGGATGCTTAGGAAGTGTGGGTTAGATAAGTAAACAGTGAGATTAAGAACTGTCTGAATGACAGAGCACTGAGGGCTGTGATCAACAGTGAAGGGTCTAATCGAAGGTCTGTAGCTGAGGTGTTCCCTAGGGGTTAGTATCAGGTCCAGTCTTGTTCAACATCTTCATCAATGACCTGGATGAAGGGATAGAGTGCACTCTCAGCAAGTTTGCTGATGATACAAAACTGAGAGGAGCGGCTGACACTCCATCAGCATGTGCTGGTATTGAGAGAGACCTGGACAGGCTGGAGAGTTGGACAGAGGGGAACATAATGAAGCTTAACAAAGTGTAGAGTCCTGCACCTGGGGAGGAAAACCCACATGCACTAGTACAGGTCAGGGGCTGACTCTGGAAAGCAGTTCTGGTTCTGCAGAGAAGTATTAGGGAGTCCTAGTAGACAAGTTAACCATGAGCCAACTGTGTGCTCTTGTGGCCAAGAAGGCCACTAGTCTCCTGGGTTATATTAAGAGTATGACCAGCAGGTCAAGGGAGGTTCTCCTCCTCCTCTTCTACTCTGCCCTAGTGAGGCCGCATATGGAGCACTGTGTGTGGTTCTGGTCTTCCCAGTTCAAGAGAGACAGGGAACTATTGGATACAGTCCAATGGAAGGCTACAAAGACGATTAGAGGACTGGAGCATCTCTCTATGAAGAAAGAATGACATGATCTCTTTAGCCTAAGAGAAAAGAAGCTTTAGAGGGAGATCTTATCAATGTTTATAAATATCTAAAACACTGGTATCAAGAGAGTGGGGCTGGGCTCTTTTAAGGAGTGCCCAGTGATAGAAGAGGGGGCAACAGGCACAAGCTACAACACAGAAAGTAACATCTGAACATAAGGAACAACTTCCTTTACTTGAGGGTGATGGAGCACTAGAACAGCCTGCCTAGACAGGTTGTGGAGTCTCCTTCTCTGGAAATTTTCAAAACCCACCTGTATGCTTTCCTGTGCAACCTTATTGAGGTGAACCTGCTTCAGGAGCAGGGCGCTGGACTAGATCACCTCCAGAGGTCCCTTCCTGCCCCTACCATTCTGTGACTCTGTCTGCAGAAACCTTGCTGGAATTCGAGATGTCCTGGCCACCTTTGCTAACAGTGTGTATCTGGCTTAGTAAGGCTTTAAAAATGCATGAAATGCTGTCCTGAACAGCTGTAATGAAGGTGGCAAACACGCTCTTAATAGGCACCCAAGTGGGTTTTCTTAGCTGCAAGCAGTAGATGCACAGTGGTACCATGACAATTTTGCTGCCTCCAGCAGATGTCATTCATTATGCTGGCATCAAGATAATGTAAACCAGAGGAAGGACCCCCAGCAGTGACAGACACAAGCATTTTCTTGTATTCCACATTTGTCCCTTGCCTTGTCTGCAGGAGTTAACCTGGCCCACGGCTTGTCGGCACGACGGTCGTAATCCGGAGAATCCGTGACCTCCACATACTCATTAAATCGGAGGATCCTTCTTGCCTGCAGTTCAGCCACTGTAGGCCTCAGGCTGAGCTGTAAGTGGAAGGCAGAAAACAGTACGTTTAGTAAGATGAAATAAAATAAAAGAAAAGCTGAGGGTATGATGTAATCTCAGGAGAACTTTAATGGTATTTCTAAATAGGGTCACTTTCAGGTGTCTAAAAAAAGGCACCATCCTGGGAGTGCTGCACAGGAATGGGGAAGCAGCACAACCTAATTTCTTCGATTTTAAAATTAGTTTTTGTCAGGCAGGTCACAAAGAATCGTGGCAGTTATCTCTGGAATGTTAATTGTGACTTTGCGACTGTCATATCATTCACCCCACTAGGCAACAGGTTCATTTGCATTAACAATTGCACAGTCTGCTGTGTTCATTTATTACATTGAAAATAAGCAGGATTTGGAGGTGCCTGGGGTCATTATGATGCCAAACTCACTTTATATTCACTTTAATTACTAAGGACAAACATATTAAGGAAACTGTATTTCATCAGGGAAGGGCAAGCTAGGGATACATATGAAAACTCCTCCCATCCCCTACCAGCACGAGCTACCAAAGTCAGGGCAGCAGATCCATAACTGCTTTATTTCCAGGCACAAAGAGCACAATGCCATTTGCAGTGACAAGACTACTGGTGTGGTTAGAAGAACAACCAAGGGATTTCTTGGGGCCCACACTGCTCTGCTGCCCTCTCTGTTCCTCTAGGGAAGAGTGGAACTACAGGTGTGGTTACTCTTGAACATACATGAGAGCAGAGGTCATGCTAACAGAAATGTCATTTTGCTTCCCTGCTTACGTGGACAAGTAATAAGAATTTGCCAAATTCCATATGCTTTTCCAGGCATGGGAAAGTGGACAGGATAGAGTATCCCCCAAGATGGACTTAGCTTCAACTGATTTTTAAACAGATTCCTAATCTGAGGGCATGACTGTACATTTGCAGTAATGTATATACACTGCTTTTTAGAATCTTGTCAAAAATAATCCTATGTACACAAATATACAATAGAATATACAATATACAATAGAAAAAAACCACATCATCACCTTTCTACTGAGTCTACGTTTTATTTCTCTTTTGGCTTCCTGTTCCTCTTCTTCATTCTTCTCTGTTTTCAGAAGAGATAAAAAGGAGTGAATATTTAAGTATTGTCACTGCACATACTTTATTTGCCTGGGTTGAAAGCTTCAGGACTTCAAGTCCTGGCTCATGTTTCCTCAGGTTTCTGGGTGATCTTGCATGTGTTGTCTACTTTGGGGATTTTGTGTGCTTTCATTTCCCTATCCTCATCTCCTCTGATTCTGTAGACATCTCAAGTCACCACTGTGGGTCAGGAACACAGCAAAGATGAGGTGCCTGTCATTTGCTTTCTGTGTAACAGCAAACAAAGAAGTACCCTGAAAGAGCTTTGATTACTTGTCCTAACATAGAAATCACTGTTGCATTTACTTCTAACATGCCACATATTGATTTTAGAGTCAATTAAGAGTCTACTTATTCATAAGTGTCAAGACAAAAGTTTGCTTTGAGTATCTGATTGAGCCAAGTGTCTTCTACTGCTACAGGACACAATGAATGCTACTGGGCAATTCCTTTCACTGCCATTTGTTAGTGTAAATTGGTTTTGTTAATATATTTTTCTTCTGTTTTTCTAATGCAGGCATATGATGCAGCACTCAAGCCCTCTTGGTTCAGGGCCACTAGCTAGACCAAATGAACAAGCAGTACAGCAGAAAATGTTATGCATTTTTAAAGTGTATTTGGGCAGGAGACTGAAGTGTGCTTTTAACAAATATCTGGGCTAACCAAACTTGATTTCTTGAGTGCTAGCGAAAAGCACTCTTACAAAGCCATGTTCATATGGACTCAGCATTTCTTTTTAATTGATGGACATTTTAAAGACTATTATTTGCCCTTTTGGTCCACCTCTGATGGTTATAAGCAAAGTTAATTTTGTTGTGACTGAAGTATCACACCTAGAGATAGCCAGATCCTATTTTTCACTGGGTGTTATGGAGTCCATGTTGCAGTTCAAGGCTAACCATAAATTTGAAGAAATTAATTTTTTAATTGTGGATGCAGCCAACCTGTATAGATGAAAAGGCAATTTTAAATTCTGGTATAGTCCTGTTTGCCCTGTTTGCTATGGCCTGCTGCATCAGCATAAGCAATCTGGCTGCAGAGGAGCTTCTGTATCATGACTAATACACTGGAGGCAACGCTACGACAGGACATCTTTGTGGTACTTGATGATTTCTTTTACTAACTCAAAGGCTCTTATCTACGAAGGAATACAAGGGAAAGGGAAAGAGGAAAAAAAATTATAAAAAAGAGAACAGTTATAGTAGGAAAAAGACAATGGCACTCCAAGACCTGCTGTGTGGGAGAGTCCAAAACCAACCCTAGGTTTCTGTTAGCAAGATGCAATTGCACAGGCATGCTGCCAAGATCAGGTTGGATCTTGTGTTGATGATGACTTTACTGAGAAACTGAGACGTGGATGTAATTTATGGTTTATTAGTAGCTTTTCTCTGAAGAAGAAAAAAACAGCTTTTCTTTGAAGAAGTGGATGGCCTGTTCGAATGAGAAACTATAAGCTGACTAAAACTGAAAAATGGAAACTGAAATTTTTTTAATTAATATATCTATCACTAAAGAAGCTGGGTGTATTTAAAGACTTAGGACTTTAAATGAGAACTCTTTTTATAACATCTTCATCTAACGAAATCAAAAGCTCTCTTAAACATACCATCCTTGCAATCAATAGACATAGTAACTGAGGTATTTAAACACAAACTATTAATGTGGGGGTTGTCCAAACTATTAATGTGGGAATCATTTGGCATAAAAAGAACTTGTCCATTCATGAACTGAGTTGCTTAAGTGCTGCCTCAGAAATTCTCCACTAGCAAACACAGTAGAAAACAGGCAGCTGGATATACACATTGTTGCAGTGCTGTTTCCTTAATTTAGTTTGTCAAATACATTCTGCATTTTTTGTATCTTGACAGTTCTTTGCTATCTAAACCACTGTGTCTCCTAAAAAGCAGCAATAAGATGCTTGATAAGAACTAGGGGCTCACTGCTTAATGCATACCTTAAAAGACAACTACCTACAGCGTGGCCACCTGAAATACTGTTTTTCTGTATTTTGGGGGAGGATGAAATAACTCAAAAATAGTTGGTTTGGACATTTAGGAAAGCTGAAGGTTAGCTGCCCAAGCTGTGAAGGTATGTCCTTATGGGAAGCAGATGACAGCATGAAGGGATGGCTGGACATGGGAAACTACCCAGAAAATGAGAGACAATCAAAGTCATCATCTTAGCTGCTGGGCAGAGGATACAGGCAGGTCCTGAAGCAGGCTGTCAAGGAGAGCTACAAGTGCACCTTTTGGACTACAACTCCAACAAGAGGTGCTAGGAGCAGGAGGGGAACAGTCTTCTGCATCAGAGTTCAGGGGGGCAGGATACACTTTATACATTCAAACTTAAGGGATAAAACCCAGAGAGCTAAAGGAAAGGGACTGAAATCTGGTGCCTGCTGCTAGCATACTGAATCTGCTGCTTGGCAAATGGCCCTCTGTCTATGGCACTGACTCATACCTAAATTACCTATTTCCCAGCTCCAGCCTGCCGGGCAGTGTTGCTTCAAGTCCAGTGCTACAGAAACACTGCCCTTGTCCAAATGCCTATCAACATTAAAACATACAGTGTATTGCTGCTCTTTTAAGAGAAAAGGTTTTAAAGTGGCCATAATGAGTTAAGAAGATGTATGGCACTAAAAATAATGGGTCTGGTGCTCCTGTTTCCTTCAGGTGTTGTCGAAAATTTCAGCCAGAGGGCCAGGTTTTGGCTGCAGGTATGAACTGACTCACTTGCCCAAACAAGAACACATTAATGCATAGGAACACACATCTGACTGCTTTCCACCTTAAAAGCTGATCTGATCTGTGTGATGAGGAGAAAGAAAATATAAACACAGCATTCCCAGCTGCAAGTCCCCTCCTCAGATGTCCTGCTGCTGCTGTATTGGCAAAGGACCAGCCCAGCAAGCACCCTTTGCTTGCAGGATTCCCCAGTTAGATCCCAGCAAAACTACTGTTTCACTCCTTCCGTGCCTTCAGTTCCTTCATGAGGTCAAATAGGGATTTGACTCCTAAATGAAACAATTTTGTTTAGGTACACTTATCGTGGTCTTTGAGTTAAAAAAAAAAAAAACAACACTGGTCAGAGAAGCACAGCTTCCCTGGTATGTATACATTATTTTTTCTATGACTTTTGCCATATTAAATCTGGTCACCTTTTGTTCTCTGGGACATTTGCTTCGTAGAAGAAAGGGAAGTGAGACGAGAGAAATTTTTCTGCCTAAGGACTGCTCTGTTCTTGTCCAAAAAGTACTCTCAGAGTGCAAAGCCTAACTTTCCATTGTGTCCCTATGGGATTAGCTATGTTTAGACTTCTCCACGGGCTTGTTAGGGAAAGAGAAAGAGAAGGCAAACAAAGGGCTTGCCTCTTGCAGTGCCCTGGAACGCACAAAGCGGTTTCTCTTTCCTGGTTTTACAAGCAAAGATAACTATTAATATTCCTCAGCTAGCATCAAGACCTAAACCCTGTCTTCTACAAAGCCAGTACTGCCAGGAATGCAGGTGCAAAGTATGAGAAGTTCACTGTCCTTTATAAATACTGGAAAAAATAGTTCTCTTAATCTGAAATTCCTGGAAGAATAAAACGTTTCTTTTGCCATAATGCAATACTATAAATACTACTGGCTGAAAGCCAGTACACAAGAAACCTGTCTTTATTTACAAACCAGGGCTTTATTCCTTCAAGTGGACTCCTGAGGTACTGTGACTTTGTTTTAGCGTGAGAAGGCTCAGAAGTCTGGATAGTTTTATCCAAATTGTTTTTACAGAAATCCGTCTGCAATGTCTTGCAATCATACTCAAGTCACAGGATTTTCTGTAACTGGTTTATCTGAAAATATTATCAAAACAAAAATTCCTGCAAGACAGATTTCCTTGCTAACTGGAAATATAAGTGAAAAAAACACAGACTTTTTCTGAATCTCTTACAAGATTTGGGCTGAACTTAATCCTGAAGTAAATATTAGGATTTACCACTTAATGTAACCTCAAAGCCTGATAAATATTACTCAAAACTATACTTTCCCTTAGCTGCAGTTTACATACATGCAATAATCTCTTCAACCCATCCACTGCTTAGAAACAAGAGGAAGGAAGCTGTATGAAAGAAATCTCAACTTATTCACAAAGGCTGCCTACAACAACAAAAGAGATGTAAACATTCTCGAATGATCCACAGGAAGGGAATGTAATACATTTTGATAAATAATATGACTGCCTTAGAGCTGAGAGAGAATTTGCACCCTGAAGGGGCTCTGAGTCAGACTGTCACCACAAACCTCAGCTCACTTTGTTTTGTTTGCTTTTTACAGATCACTATCAACTTGAAATGTTTTATATCTCAATGATGAGCAAAAAGAAGTTTTGGATTCTCCACAAGCTCACAAATGACTCTGACATTTTGTGATTTATAATGCTGCTTGCTAGTCTTTATTTCTTGCTTTCCCTTGCCTCTTTAAACAGTCCTCTGAGAGCAGCAGGGGAGGATGGCGGGAGGCATTGAGTGAAAAGGCTGGTATGCTGCCAAAAATGTAAAGTAAACAAGAAGAAACAAGAGAAAAAAAATCTATTAACTGCTTTGTAGTCCTGAGGTACTTATTGCAAAATCAGTGAACAGAACAAACAATGGCAATAGAGATATTGGATACATCATGGATTCACTGCTAGATTAGCTACCTCGAGATAAGTGAGACAGAGAGGGCAGTAAGGAAGCTCCCAGCTGGTGTTCCTAGCTCAGTGGCTAAAACCTGGCCCATCAAAGATGCTTTGGAATTGCCTTTCTCACATAGTGCAGCATCAGCAGTTTGACATACAAAAAAAAGTTCATACTTCAAAATTTATCTTACTGCAATCCGTAGGTTCAGGAATTAATAGTCTTTGAAAGTCTGTTCACATTATTTGTTGAACAGAAGTCCCCTGACCCCTGTCTTGTGCACCACATACCATAATGCATGAACTGTAGCTTCCCTTTTCAGTAAGATATGGTGCTGTTGGCTTTTGAGAGCCTGGACAGCAGCAGTAGGATTTTATTAGCATGGACGGTTGCCTGAAAGCCAAAAATTGGTGTATCCTTGATTTGTTAGTTTGAGCAGGTGACAGAGTGATCAGTCTATGGACTTTGTCTGGTAAACAGACCATTTCTTTCCTTCCACTAGCACACTGTAAACCAGGGTTGCTCAAATGAATGATTGTTGGAAATAAGGGCACTACACTTGCTTTTTCATCGAGTGTGGAAAGTTCTTGTACCTGAAATACAGATGAGTTTTTTGATTTGTTGATATGTGTGAAAGACTTGCACATGCACTTTTTTCATTTCTTTCTTCTACTTAAGCATCAAGTACTGGCTAACCTTGCAGAATGAACACAAGGCTAGATGGAGGTGGGCATGGCAACTATTACAGTATGCGTTTAGGTAAGACTCATATTATGGAAAGATTACGGAAAAAAGACAAAAAATGTCTGTTCTAAAGTCTTTGCCAGCCTAAGAACAAAACCAACATAAGTAAATGAAAGAACAGGTACAGAGGGCAAACATCCAATGTACTTCAATCCTCTGCCCCTGACTATTTGAATTATAGACTTAAAAATTTTTCATCAGGGAAGAATTTAATCAATAAGAAGACAGTCAGTAAGTGTGATGGTTTTAAAGACTGTCTTTTTAATTTTTCTTCACAAAGTTCAAGCAGAGAAGGTTAGAGAATGTAAATAAATCACTACTGGGTACACTTCCATTGGAGAGAGAGAAATGTTTAAGAACCACTACTCAAAACAAGGTTGGGGAGTTGGGCAGTTCTCAGCTTGCTTGCTGGGCTGTCTGGCTGCTGCTTCTTCTTTTCTGGCTGAAGATAACACACTGACCCTGATGAGCTAAGTCTAACAGCCTCTCTGCTTCTTGACTCTCTGCCTTCTGCCAGAGGGGTCTGGGGGGATTCCTTCTGGTTTGGGAGACAGGTCCCTTGGGAGAAGCAAAGGGGGCTTGGTTTTCTGTGGGTTGTACATACTTGTAAATGTTGTGAATAGTGTATATTTGTACATATTCATTGCATTTCATCATAGATTGTAGATTTGCTTGTAAATACACTTTCATTTGCTTCCTAATCTGAGCAGAAATAAATCATACAAGCAATTGCCTCGCGTTGGGCACCAAAAAAAAATAATGTATTGTAACAGTCAGAATGCCTCAGGTAGGTTTCAGTACAGAAGACATTTATGTCAGAAGTGGGTATGAAGGCCAGTGTGCGTATTCCTATTCACTTTCCCACAAATCTTCCTACTCCTCCTTCCAACCTCTGCCCTTATATGCTGCCTCTGCTTCCTACTGATATCTCTTCTTCCTCTTCATAAAAATTAGAAGTTGAACCAGCCTAGAATTACTTCTAAGGGATATCTAACTCATTCCTGGTCTTTGCGAGCAGCTTCCAGAAGTTGGATTGTGACAACCAAAATTCAGCATACTGAATATAGGCAGTTTTCACTGCTACCACCACAAATTAGTACATAAATCTAGTGTTGAGACAGTCTTTTCTAGAACATCATTTATCTTCAGTTATGGATCTAAAACCAGAGCAACAATGATTGGCTTCCATATGAGTTTGACATAGGCTCACTTTCTAAGTAAATAGTAGTGGATACCTGGATAAAATACTTACGTTTCAGGATATTTCTTTGCTCTAGCTCTTCAGTTGTAGGCCTCTGGCTAAGTCTCCTGGGAGAACAAAATAAGTGATTGATTTAAACCCAGATCCAAATAATACATTACGATTTGTAATACAGCTTAAAAGGTGTTTCTCACATGGACATGCTATTCTTTGCCAGAAGAGCTATTCAACAACACAGTTGATTTCCATGCATGTAACTGCAATTCTGAGTGGCCATTTGTTTTAAAAGATGTACTGTTGCCACTCAAACACATAAAATAACTGATGCTTGCATAATATTGCAGAAATTGTACCAGCAAAATAAAATTTCTCATTTAAAGGTATGATTTTATGAAAGAATTCATAACCTTTTTTTTGTTCCCAAGCACCATTATAATAAGTTGTGCAGCTGTGAGATTATTCCCAGAGATTTTGAATGCAAACCCTTTCTTTTTTCTTTTTCAAATCCACAATGTATGCCATACATTCCTAATTTGTACACACAACACAATTGCAAGTTTTATTGGAAACTTAGTTTTATTTAGCTACCTATATACAACAACTGCCATTAAAAAATTCCAAAATCTGATATATTAATTTTCTGGTTTGTACCAGTGGAGAACATGGTTGATGTTGTCTCTATGTTTACAAAACAAATTCCCTTGTTCATTTGAGAATAGGAACATGAAATATTTCAGCAGTAAAATTTATTGTGCAGATGTGTTAAAGATAGATGTGTCTCTGTTCAGCAAACCTCACATGGTTCACTACAGATTATCTTCAGCCTCATGGTTTGATTCAAAGCAGGGAAGACTGGCAGGTTTACAACAGGGAATCAGGTCCCACTGTAAGAAGTCCCAGGCTGGGACCTGACTCAATCCTGACTGAACTGTGGGAACGGGTTTCCCATCAGAACTCGATGCTGTCAGGTGCTGACCACAATGACAGGCATTTTTAAGGAACTGGCACCAAACTTGGTTGTGATTTCAGGCATAAGCACATCCTTCAAATCTGGACATTTTTGAGCACAAGAGAAACAAGGACAGGTCCTGGAAAATCCAGACATGTTATAGTCTATTCTCATGAAAGCCAAAATAAACACTTATGGGGATATTTTTTTTTAAATTGTAAAAATGCAAGTGAAAAATCGTCTTTTTTTTATGCAACATTTTCAAGTCTGAGAAGAGAATGTAACATCCCATAGAAGATGAACAGCATGAGCTGAGAGGTGGGCACACAAAAATCACTAAACATTGACCTACACAGCCAGACTCCCTCCACTTTGTTTCCTGGAACCAGCACATGAATAATGAGGGAGTTAGAGAATAGGAGGAGAATGGGGAGGGCCAGAAGGGATGAACATGTCCAGGCACGCTCTGTGTGTCAGGAACTACTAGTCCAACTGAAAGGGGTATTTACAAGGCCAAGTCTTTGCTAACCAAGTTGCGAAAAAGCTTGAACCATGGCACTGACTATTATGGACTCACTCTTATCCTCTTCTGCTTTAAAAAAAAAAATCAAAACCCCAGCAGCTCTCAGATTTGTTTCTGGTAGAACAAAAACACATTATTGACATTTTAAAGCTTTGTAGAGAAATAAAAATAGTTTTTCAGACAGTTGTACCACAAAGATCCTGCAACACATACTGGGCTGCATTTAAAATGTGAACCCAGTGTTCTTGATTCTCTTCCTCCACCACCACCCAGTGAAACCACATTTACCATGTGACTGATACCTCACTAGCTTCGTTCCAATTTGATGTCTGATTTCCTGCCTCTCCTCTTCAGATGTACGCTGCAAGATGTTTTTGTCTTCCAATTCTTTCTTAGAAGGTCTGTTGCCAAGTTTGATAGCAAGAGTATCCCTACGACGAATTTTACTTGCCAAAGAGCCTGGCAAAAGGAGGAGGAGGAGGGTAGATTTAGCTCATTCACACTTAGGTTACAGACACAAACTCTGAGTAACGACTTTAATACCTCCCCAAAGCAGCCTTGTTCCTACATGTAAGACAAGAATTTTAATTAACATTGAAAGAAAAATAGTTTTAAATCAGTTGACAACAACAAAAATCTGACAGGCTTGGATGGAAAGCTACCAAGCAAACTGACAGAGTTTTACAAACGTCACTTGTCACTGGTGGAGTGATAGGAGAAAATGACAAATCTTCACTTAAGTGTCTTTGAAGTCTGATACATTACAAGTTGGTTTACCTATCTGTTTAGTATATTTGGCAACCTTCCTTCTCTTTTTCTTCAACCTTAGTCTCTTTAGTCATAATTTCCCTCATGCTTTCAATTTCTTTTCAATCAAGTATCACTCAGTTCTTGCAAACTGCGTTCTCAACTGCAACAGGGACAAGAGCAATGCACTTTTGTCAGCAGGAAGGATTTCTGCCAAATTAGGGAGATGAAATAGTCATGACCCCAGATGAAGTTTCAAAGCTGCAAACTTAACTGTAACGCACTGTGATCTCCTCTGTCTGCTAAGGTGCTCCAATCCTGATCCAAGAGGAAGAAATGACTTTCAGACAGTTAAGCTGCTGACTTACAGGTTTCCTCTGTTGTTCATCACAGCCTCTTCCTGCCATAAGAAACTCTGGGATCTCCAGTGCATTTCAATTGCTTGCAAATCAGTAGCTTTGCTGATGCCCTAATGTGGAGGTCTTGTTTCATCCTCATGTTCTTCTGAACCTGTATCTCCCATTTTCACTCCCATCTACGCAGTATTTGAACTGCTCTCACCACTGCACAGGCCCCAGCAGGTTTCTGATCACAGCTGCCTGGGAGAAGCAGAACACTTATTTCTCAGCAGTGGTAAAATACTAAATCATCTAAAACTACCCCATACAGCTCTACCTCTCTCTTGCTTTGTGCTAGCATGGATCAGGCATGTTCACATAATGCAGTGTGGAAAAGGTAGCCTGCAACTTCTCAGAGAGTGCTTACTTTCAGCACTTGCATTATCGTCATCGTCGTCATCGTCGTCATCATCTGTGTACAATATCGGCCCGTCGGAGTCTGAGTCGCTGCTGTGGCTGTCTCTGCTGCTTTCACTCTCAGGAAGGGCAGCAGCATCAGAAGCTTCCTCCACTGGTTCAGAGTGCACCTGGTCAGCTGCCTCCACTTCTTGGTCTTCTTTGGTAGCCAAGCTGTTCATTCATAAGCATAGCGTCACATTAATGCAAGCAGAACAGAACAAAAATGGGAAACAGACTGTACAATTAAGTATGAAGATGACAGTTCTGGTGTTCAGACTAACTCCTCTCTTTCTAAAAAACTTTCACACAGTGGATGTCTGCACATCCACATCCATAAAAGTATGTAGATGTGTACACATCTGTGTACATGTGCTAGGAAAAAAGATGCAAACAATATGGAATGACATGCTGCAAAGTCTGTGTAAAGGAAAAGCCTAAAGCTCTTTTATTTCTTGTGGGATGGGACCAACAGTACCTAAAAGCTACCAAGAAGAGAAAAACTGCTCATAAATTTGGGGGTGAGAGGAGCAAGTCAGAGAGCAGAAGGGAGTGCAAAGCTTCCTGCTCTTGAAGCCTAACTTTATTAATTGTAAATACAGTTTTACTGCTGCTGAGACCAAAATGTTCATGCCCACCACTGATGAACATGGATATTGGCAGCAGGGTGCCCTTTGCCTTGGGAAAATCATATGTAAAGGAAAGGTAGAGCAAGGGGAGAAGAAGCACATCTGTGCTAGCAAGAATTTAAAGGAAAGTCTCTAGGCCACTGGCACCTAGACTAAATCATTTTGGGTTGTTCTGAAACATGCTGGTTCTCATGTCAAGGAAAAGACATATTAATAAGCCAGTTTCTTTTCTGTTGCAAACTGTTTTGCTTTAAAAATATAATTATAACCTTTCTCTTGACTAGATTTTGTGGTATCTGAGACTTAGATGATCTATTAAGACAGTGACAGACTTTGGAAACACCTAACTGAAGCCCAAAACTGTCACTTTCAAGTGTGCAAGTCAGTTCAGCTATTGAATTGAGAGCCTTAGCAGTGAGGTATTTAATGTCCATGAAAAGACAAAAGATAAAGCCCCCTTGTAATTCAGCATAATTTTGTTTGCCTTTATGAGGAAGAAATAGAAGTGCTACTAGGTACTGCAGTGGTGACATTAAGCCACACCATGACACAGCAGGCAGGTTCCCCTTCTGGGAAACCCTTCCAGGTGAACGGCTCAAAAGCACTGGCAAGGAATAAATAGTGCTGGGATGCAACACAAACTATTACAAGTCAATAGAAGAAACAGAGGAGATCCTCATGTGCCTACAGCATCTCGTACATAAAAGAAATGTGGTTTTTTTGGCTGTAGGTGTTACCACACACCCATGATAGCCATACCATCTGTGGTGGGTTGAAAAATCCCCCCAACATTAAATTTGCCAGACCAGCTCAGTTGGAAGCAAATGAAAGCTGTATTTACAAGCAAAACCACAATCTACAATGGAATGTAATGAATATGTACAAAATATACAGTATTTACAATATTTACAGGTATTTACAATTAATAAACAGCACAAGACCCCCTTGGCCAAAGACCAGGGGAGGTGCAACAGCTTCTCCCCCTCTCTGCTCCTCTCTGCCCTCCTGTACACAAAAGGGACAAGAGACAGCACAGAGAAGTTATTGTTAATACCAGTCACAACAAAGCAGTGCAGCCAAGAAGTAAAGCCAGGAGAAGCATCAGCCAGAGCTGAAGAAGCAAAGACAGAAATAGATTGTTTTGTACAAGTAGTTTAAGTCCATTATCTTTCCAATGGGATTGTTTAGAATTTTCATTATTTTCCTTTTTACACCCAATGGTGATTTATTTACATTCTACTACTTTCTGTTCAAGACCTGTGAAAAATTGTTAAAGGCATAGCCTAAAACTACCACACCATCTTACCTTTTTGTGTCTTCTCCACTAGCATCCTGACTGCTGTCTAGGGCTGCACTGCTCAGGCTCTCATTTGTGCCATCCTCAGTCCAGAGAAGAGATTTAGCATCTGATCCAGAGACAGCCAGCCCTGTCACACAGCCTTCTGACACAACTTGGACATCTGAGGAGACTGTCTGCTGACCAACTGCAGCAGGAAAAGGAGGTGGAAGTGGAGGCGGAGGAGGGGCGGCAGAGGGAGGAGGGGGGACAATGAGCTTGCTTGGTTGGTCTGCATCCTCCGTTTCAGAAATTACTATGGAAGGTTGCTCAGGCTCAGGTTTTTCTGCGTTCACTTCCAACCTGCTAGCTGTGGCACCTGAGGGGGAAGAAGCAGCCCCATCTGGCGCTGTTCGTGGGACTGACTGTTTCCCAGGCTTTTTCTTGCCCCTGGAAGTCCCTGATGTGCTTGATTTGCTGGAAGTCTCCTTAGAGGCTTTGGGATGAGATGATGTGGAGGAAGGGCATGGTGATGAAGAAGACTTGGAGACTGGTGTTCTTTTTGCATGAGAGGAGCTAGCTAAAGTAAGAAAAGAAAAAACATTTTACAGCCTTGCCACTATATGATTTTTGCACCATTCTCTCTGCATGGCTAACGTGTGCTGCTTTTTAAAAAATGAAAATATTACACTTGATAATTCCATTTAGACACTTCACCTAAAATGCTTGAGGTAAGTAATTGTTGCACTTCAAAATTCACATTTGAGGTGGAAAAAAACTGAAACACCCAAGAACAGTGGAGGCCTTCTGCATTGGCCCATTACAGTTTGCCCGGACATCACCTCAAAAGCCCACTTCTTATTCCAAATGTGTTTAGTGCCCTGACGGAGAAAGCTACCTTTTCTATTATGTGAACTTTTGACCCGAGCACTAGAAGAACTCCCTGAGTTTCCTTATGCTTTTCAATGAACACCTCAAGACAATTACAGTTATCAGTCAATGATCTTCCACAGTGTTATTGCAAGTGGTTTGTTCTTAAGTTAATGACAAGCAGCAGAGGGACAGCAAAACAAGATGTACTTTCAAGTCCAGCTGGGCATGTTCATGAAACAGGCAGAAACCACTGACCTCACTCGGCACAAACGACCTCCAGAAGAAAGGAAGCATTAAAGGCTTCCTGTATGTAATGGAGGTCTTTGTCTTATCAGTAAGCAATTTGGATAGCCTTCAAAAACACAGTGAAACAAGGTTTTGACACTAGCTGTACAAGCTGTCCAGTGATGCTGCCATTTAATCCTGTGATACTTACCATACTGAAACATTTATTTATAATGCCCAAGTTTGCAAAAGATTTCAGCTATCCTGCATGCCCATGTGCATTCCAGCCACATTTCTGATTGATGTGTTGATGCACTCATCATCTGGACTGGGAGCCTCAAACTCCTTTCATTTAAAAAGCAATAAAAATGACAACCATCTTACAATTCAGCCCTTTTCATCAAATTACATCCAACTCAAATGCTTCTGCTGTAGTAAATATGCACTAACCTCCAGAGAACAAATGAAAGCATTCTGAAGCTACACAGCAAGCAGCCTTGCAGCTAAGCTTACCAAGGGAAAGAGAAAGCTGTAACAGAAATCTGCTGAAAGGCTTACTTTACTCATGAGCATTTAAATAAAAACAAAACCCCAGCAGATCAGGATAGAACCAACACAGAGATACTGGCCATAATAAGTTCACGAGATAAAAATAGCTTTCACAGTGAGACTGTTCTCAGTCTCAAAGAATATGGAAAATAATTCAAAAGACACACAATACCAGTCTCTTCTGCAGCTGAGTGATACGGTTTATAAACATGAGAGTCCTGTGAGGCTTTCAGTGCATCTGGAAAAATCCACAGAAATCAGACAGATCACTGTCCCTCTTTGTGTCACAAGGTGACCGCAACGGGCACTGGACCAAACCTACTCATACTGCACAAATCATCCACAGCAACTACAAATCACCGACTTAACCTACCAGCAAATCAAAAGGAAGCAAAGAAATGGTACAGGCAGCAGTTCATAATTGCAGTGGCAAAAAATGGTGGCTCCAACCTGCGTATTATTTAGCAGGAACCTTACGGAGTGAGTGGTAGTAAGAAAGGGCTCTGGTTCTGATCCAACAAAGCACTTCAACACAGGCTGGAGATCAACAGAAACAGTTAGATGCTTGCACTTAAGAACTCCAGCATAATACAGCCAGACTATAACTGATGCTGGGAAAATGTCAAAAAGTGCTATTGTTACTTTTTACTGGGCTGGCTGACAATTTTCTGTCATGTCTCTTGTTCAGCAGATTTGAATTCTGATTAAATTAAAAATGTCATGCCTGTTGTTTGCCTTTTGGCATGTATCCATGCCTATGTTTAAGTCCCCTTCTCCCAGTTCTGCTGTTTGAGTTCGTGAATATGCTGTGGTGTCCTCAGAGGAGCCACAGCCCAGCTGTTCCTTGTATTCCCCTTCTTCATGGGACTGGATCAGTGGCTGAGTCATGTGTTCACTTTCACAGGGATTAATAAACCTCTTGTGTTAATACCATTCCCAAACAGTTCTATTTCTTAAATATTACTCTGCTTCCAATGAATACAATGTGCTTTTAACACTGTAAGAAACTCCTAGTAGAATAGGTACTATTTTATACAAGGGATGCTTACATGTATTTTACGCCCACTCTCAACCACTGCTTGACATTTCAGCAAGGCTACTGAACCTGAATGTATTTTAATTTAAGGACTCAGATACCTGAAAGCTTGTTACCAACTACTGGTATAAAAATTTCTTTATGTGATGGGGTGTTTTATTTCTGAAATGCCTGATAATGTAATGTTTCTTCATCTAAGAAGAAATGAGTTTTAAAGCTTCATGTGAAATACAACAGCAAAATCTGGGGTTTCTAATTGTTCATTCTTGTGGTTGTCTCATGTAATAGGGACTCCACTCTGGTGAGACCCCACCTGGAGTACTGCATCCAGTTCTAGAGCCCCTATTACAAGAAGGATCTGGACATGCTGGAATGTGTCCAGAGAAGGGCCACGAGGATGAGCAGAGGGCTGGAGCACCTCTGCTGTGGAGACAGATTGAGAGAGTTGGGGCTGTTCAGTCTGGAGAAGAGAGGCTCCAAGGAGACCTTATTGTGGCCTTCCAGTATCTGAAGGGGGCCTACAAGAAAGCTGGGGAGGGACTTTTTAGGAAGTCAGGTAGTGATAGGACTAGGGGGAATGGAGCAAAACTAGAAATGGGTAGATTCGGATTGGATGTTAGGAAGAAGTTGTTCACCATGAGAGTGGTGAGACACTGGAACAGGTTGCCCAGGGAGGTGGTAGAAGCCCCATCCCTGGAAGTTTTTAAGGCCAGGCTGGATGTTGCTCTGAACAACCTGATCTAGTGTGAGATGTCTGTGCCCATGGCAGGGGGGTTGGAACTAGATGATCCTTGAGGTCCCTTCCAACCCTAACAATTCTATGATTCTATGACAGTTAATACCAAGTAAATGGATACCTTATGTCAAGGTTATTATTGTAACTCTAGCAGTCTTGCAATATTTTCAAACAGTCCTCTTCTGTGTACTTCAAATACAAAACATGCCAAAATATACAAGTTATGTAGAGGTATGCTTGGAGAGAAAACTGGATGAACTGAAGGGCTTTCAAAGACTTACAGAGGATTGAAAAAACAATGCTGGTGTAAGTTCACCAATGCTTATATACAGTCCATTCATCACAATACTACTTCTGCTCAAAGTGTATTTTGATGTTTTAATTTTGACTGTCATTTAAATTACAACTGTTCAAACTCCAGATCCCTACAAACAGTTACCTATAATCTTTAATCCAGCATCACTACTGAATTTTGGTTTAAAATTGTAGTGATAGACACACCTACTATAAGCCTGATGATTGGTATTTTCCATTTGCAGTGCGTATTTAGAACTAAGTAAGCTATCAACCAGCTCAGGGAAGCCTGGCCATTTCTAATGAGTTATAATTTTTTTTTTCCCCCAGCTAAAACAACCCAACAGCTGTTAAAGATGTCTTGATGGTTTTATCCCTTACCTCTTTAAAGTTCTTGTATTCTTATCAAATAAATTGGAATAGTAGGTATTTCCAGCAGAAAGAACCAAAACTGAAGTAGTTTTACTTTGGGGGCAACTCAGACATTTAGTTTCTGAAGTCAGAGTTTTCTTTGCTGATTTTTCAGCAGTTCTCCAGCTCATTTTGTTGCCAGCATTCACACTTGAACTGGGAACCTAATATTGTCTTTGATGTGGTTGGTGGTGTGCATACGTTCATTAAACAGCAAAGTGATTTGCCCATTGACTGGGGTGTTTGCAGACAGCAGAACCAGAGCTCAGCAAGAAGCTGGCTATAACATTCATGGCATGCTCTTTACTAACACTGCTATCTACAACTGCAGAAGTTCTTGTAAGACCAAGCCAAGCGCCCCCATGCACATGCACCCACTGTAACTGGCACTGCCTGTGCAGTACTCACCAGCTTCTCGACTTGCACTGTGACTTGTTGGCTTGGGTGGTGGGAGAGGAGGCTGCTTAGCAGGAGCCTTTCCCTTTTTTTTAGCATGAGGTGCTTCGTTACTCTTACAGCTGGTGGTGGCGGAAGCAGCAATAGCATTTTTTGGTGGTAGCGGAGCTTTTTTGGGTTTAGGCTTAGGCTTGGGTAGTGGTGGAGCATGAGATGCTGGTATTTCTGGGCAGTGGTCAATAGTGCTCTCTATGGATAAGAAAGTGAACAGAAGCCAACTGACACAGACATATGCCACATATATTCAACAGCAAGCCTGACAACACTGACTACTTTTTGCTGCTTGAGCTCTTGGGAATCAAGAGTGACTTCATCTTCTGCCTCTCACTGAAGTATTATCTCAGCAAAAAAATACCATTTGTCTCAAGTCCTTCTCATGGAAGATTTTTGCTCTCAGTCTTACCTATTCTAGACTTCCAAGAATCATCCTTAATATTCAGCATCTTCAACTTCTGGCTGCAAACTGAACAAGGGATATGCTATTTACTCTTCTAACAAATTCCTTTGGCTTCATTCCAGCCCTCTGAAATCAACAAGCTAGAAAACTCAGATTAATGTGAATCTGAATGTGAACAGGGCCATTCTCTCAGCCATGGGTTCAAATATGGCTATGCAGCTGACATCTTCCTCTGAAGCAACCCACCCTCCTAAGATGCAGACTGATTGCTCATAGCAACTTTATTTTGGGCATCTTCCCCAGGGTATTTCTACTCTTCAGAAACAGATGAAGCTAAATCAAATAGGATATCATTTGCCATAGGAATGGTCTCCTCTCCTGCAAGCTCCACTGTTTCACCACCCTTACAGTAAAAAAAAAAAAAAAATCTTCCTTGGATCTATTCCAAATGTACCTTCTTTTGGTTTAAAATCCCTGGTCCTGTTGCAACAGGCTAGGAAGATTGTCCTCAACTTTCTTAAAGGCCCACTTTCAAGTATTGAAAGGCCACAATAAGTCTTCTCCAGGCTGAACAATGCCAACTCTCTCAGCCTGTCCTTGTAGGAGAAGTTCTCCATTTTTGTGGCCCTCCTCTGGACACATTCCATCAGGTCCATGTCTTTCTTGTGCTAATGGATCCAGAGCTGAACATGGTACTTCAGGTGAGGTCTCACAACAGTGGAGCAGAGCAGCACAATAACCTCTTTCAATCTGCTGGCCGTGCTTCTTTTGACACAGCCCAGGATATGACTTGCCTTCTGTGCTGCAAATGCACATTGTGGGCTGCATTCAATTTTTTATCCACCAACACCATGAAGTCCATTCCTGCAGAGATGCTCTCAATCACATCATCTCCTAACCTGTACTGATACCAAGGATTGCTCCAACTCGGGCCCACTTTTTAAGATTGTCTAGGTCCTTCTGGATGACATCCCATCCCTCTGACATGTCAACTGCACCACTTTGCTTGGTGTTACCTGCAATGTGCTGAGGGTGCACCCAATCTCACTATGTCACCAATGAAGACATTAAGTGGTACTGCTCCCAGTACCACGGTCCCAATACTGTGGTCGCTCAGAAACACCACTTGTCACTAAATTCTATCTGGACATTGAGCCACTCACCACCACCCTCTGGATGTGACTATACAACCAATTCATTATCCACTGATGTTAATGTAGTTGAGCCATTTAGAGTCCACATAACATCTGCAGCACCATTGTTACGGCTGTAAGACTTGCTGTTCCCAGGTGGGAACTCTGTGCTCGTTTAGTCTCAGGCAGCCTTGCCAAATACTCCAGAAAAATGGTAATGTAAAAGCAAGAGCACACCATCCAAACCATATGGGCTTTACTGGTGTGTTACTAAAACTACAACGAGGGGCAAAGAAAGGAGCCAAACAACTACTGCAAGGACTTCTAACAGTCACTTTTATCACTCAAGAGGGAATTGATTAGTTTCTTGCAGTATATTCCTATTAGATCCTCATTCTTACACATCTCAAATGGCTGTTCCCAGCTCTCTTCCTTCCCTTGTAAAAGATTTCCAAGAGTTAAGCAGCATCTTTTCATTTTAAGATTAGCAGATGAAAAACAAAATATGTGTTGGACAATGACATTCTTCATCTCACAAACAAAGCCTTTTCAACCTCTCGCTTACGGCGTGTGAACATGAATCTAACACATCACCTGCAGTTATTAAAACCAACTTGCACACAATTCCCTCAGTTCATGAACAGAGGTTCCTCCTTTATTTACAGCCTATTGTAGACTAAAACGTCTTGCTATGGTTTTGCAAGAACCATTGTATAGCAACCTCTTACAGCTTTCAAACAGGTTCTTTTGAACACAGATTCTCGTACTGCCTCTGTTTTCCAGAGAAAGAACTTCAGCAGAAGAAAAAAGCATACATATTTGTTACAGTCTGGTCTCTTCTTTTATAGCAAAAAACATCTCCTTGTGAAATTCTACCTACCTTCAAAGTTGAAAAACTGATTTAATTCTGAAAAAGCAGGACATTAAAAAAAAAAAAACGATTCCACTAATAACAAACATGGCAAGAAAAGATGAGGTTTTGTATTTTGAAGATCTTGAAGGACACGATAATCAGAGAATTTTAAGTGTGAGCAATTCTTTGATATGAGTGTTACTTATGGATCTAGCATGCTAAAATTTTATTTATTAATAAGAAATAATTTAGAAGTTGTGTACCTATACACCATTACCACATTTTGTTTCTAGTCATATTAGTAGAGAACAAAAATCCTGGTATATATATAAGTATACTACAGTACTTACATAAGTACTGTAGTAATACAAACAACTAATAATGGCAGCAGTGGCTTGATCTTGAACAGTGAGAGGCATGGTCTGATGTCTGTAAATGGCATGATTCTGCCCTGAGGTCTTCATGTCTGCTCTTTCTTTTGCATGTCTTGCCAAAACAGGGAGGTATCTAAATCAGTTCAGACCCACCTATTTATTTAAGCCAATCCCTCAGGTACCTCACTACCAGCTGCCAAATATTTTTATTGTGGTTGTTTTTCTTAATGTAGACATCTGTTCCTCACAAACTGACCTTTCAACCAAAGGTCTCCAAAACACCATCAGAGAGGAATGTCTTTTATTCACTGCTGTCTTGATCAAGCCATCTGCTGTAAAAGCAATCCACCTATAAAATGCTCTTTAAATAGGAAAACAAAGCAACGTCTCATTAAGCATTTGGATCGCTAATATGTTTATGTTTAGAATAAGTTTCCCAAAGGCCAGATTTTCAAGAAATCTCACTTTGAGATCAGATCTTCTTGTTCACAGAAACTAGGGCCAGACTCTTAAGAAAGCTCTCGTGTAACCACCTAAACGACGGTCAGGGTTACAGAGTACTCAGTATACAACAGCTCTTGTAGGAACACATCAAGTCTCAAAAACTTCAAGAGATATGTCAGTGTGCCATATGCACTGGAAAATCAGATTACTTTTTTGGAGGCTAAAAGTGGGACCTTTTGCAAGCTGTGGACCAAATGGACCTACAAAAATCCCAGGCATGGTTACAGAAGCCACACATGACTGAGTTGTATAATACAAGAAATTTTTCTTCACTTTTGTGAACTTCTAAAGCATTGAGGGTGAAAGCTTTTCTGTCCTAGGATTTTGCCATATAGTACTGGTATTTCTGTTTCTACAGCTAAAGCAGTGACACGAAGCTAGCTCATGGAAAACTAGCAGTGCTGCAGCACAAGCAGATCATCTACACTGACTGCAAAGCACCCTTCTCCTGGAAGACATGCACAGATCAGTGGCATAACTGTGTAAAGTGGAAGTTGGAAATAACATATGATTTGTTGCCTTTTGCAGGAGTGCAAAATGAAACTGCAAAACAAAACTAAAGTTAAGTTTTGAGAAACATGAATTTCCTTTCCAGCATATGCAGAGTGCTGTGTTCTGATCAATCAAAACTCAGGAAGCTGTCACTCAAAAACATGGGATGGAGGACAAGACAAGGTGTCTTTTGTCTGTTTATTTTAGACTGTGCTGATGCAGGTGGCAAAATCATACAAATCCTTTCATAAACTTTAATCAGCTCCATTTTTTGTTCCTGCTATTTCTGCTAAAATTCTATTCAATAAAAGACCCATTCTAATTGTTGGAAAGCTTCCTTTAATTTAGAATTTCGTATTTCAAGCCAATGTTTATTCCTTTCTACTTGTGCCAGCATTGTCCTTTAGCCATGCTCTCCCCTGGATATGTATCAACTTGTTGCATTCATCAAATGCACTCAGGCTCTCTCAGACTTCGTTTTGCTAGGCTGAACAAGAACAGCTGTCTCACAATGTTCTTTGCAGCTCTCTCTGCAGTTTTGAAATCATCTTTCCTGAAGATGGATGAGCAGATCTATACGTCTGCAGACTTCCAGATCTCACTTTATGATTTCAACAGCACCATGTGCAAGAGAGCTTGTAGCTGATACAGTGCAAAAAACAGGAGAGGGGAGAAAGGGACAGGTGTAACATCTCACCTAAAGCAACCATGTTCAGGTATTTTGCAAGAAAATACATTTCAAGATAAAACAGGAATAAAAAAACACCAAACAACCACTGAAAAGCAAATACCTAAAACTTCTTCACTGTCACTGCATACTTTTACTATTTCTTGGTCTAAGGGAGACTTGTAAGGAGAGCGAAAGGCATGTAGGCTTCAACATTCCTTTATGCTTTCTGTATAGATATGGTCAAATAATTCAATGGCTAGGTCATTAAAATCATCATCTAAAATCTTATTTCCCAAGCCACATTACAATATCTTTCCTTTAAAAGAAATTAAAAACTAGCAGCTTTGGAAATCAGGAGCTTTCCTCTGACAGTCAACGTTTGTGGGTGAATGCCTGTGTCTCTCACGTCAGCCTACTTGCATGAGCCAGCCTGGCTGCATTAGTGGGCAGGCTCTGCCCAATTACAGCTTTATCTATAGTAGCTTTCCTTTTAAGAAGACTGGATTCAATCTCATTTACATAGTTCAGGTGATGAACTGAAGATATACTATTCTTAGAAGAACGGGTTTTAGCCAGCAAACAACTCAGCTGGAGTGACAGATTCTTTGGGAGTCAGGCAAAAAAAAAACAACAAACAACTCACACTGATGATCTAAAGAGCTCAGGAGTGGAGGAAGCCAGCTAGACAAGAGGAAAGAAAGTCTGCCTAGACTCTCACAGTGAGTACTTTGCAGGATTGGTCTTCTGAGAGGAAGAAGGCTCTTGTCTGACATCCTGGAAAATGAAGGTTACTATCTTAAATTCAGCAGGTTTTATTCCACTTTGGGAGAATAAAGCAAAGGCCTATTAGAAAAGGAACCTAGAAAAATTAACTTCAAAGAACATTCCTTGTAGACAAACTAAAGTGTTGGTCACCAACAGCACATGCTCAGAGGACCAGAGCTTGTGTCTCCAACCTTCTGTATTTTGGATTACCCGTGAGAAAAACAAATTACTAAATTTAATGTTAGGTTTAAGGAAGAGCAGACAAAATACAGAGAAAAGAACATATGAAGACCTGAAACCTTTGCCAGCTCTCTGAGTTAGAGTTATCCCGTGGGGAAAAAACATTATGTGCATATATCTCATCCGCTCCTTTGGAAAGAGGATTACAAACTGCATCCTTCACTGAAGGATGTTTGCCCTGTTGGTACTGTGTTTCTGTGGCTCAGGTGAACACAACATTTTTACTTTAACTTCTTTTAATTCCTCACATATTCCACGTTCTACCACATGTTGCTGTCAGCTCTCACCGTATCATCACAACGTGCCTGTATCACTATCATGGATTGAGTTGAACCTGCTGCTGTTATTTATACTATGCTGCAGTCATGCCAGCCTCAAAAAAATGAAAAGTGGCTTCCTGTTCCAGTTGCTGCTTCTGGGTTCTGGCTTCTTGGGTGTTGGTCTTTTCCACTGGGATGGTGGCAGAACAAGGAGGGATGGGGGAGTAGTTTTCTGGCTTGGGCTTTCATTTCTCTTGCTTCTGCTTGTTGCTGTTTTGCACTGTGCTTGTTCTGCAAATAGGCTAAGGTAATTATGCATTTTGTACCATGTTTATCTGATTTTGATCAGAAAACTCTATTCTTATCTCACTTTTTTTTTTTTTGGTCTCAATCCCAAGTTTTTGTGTGTTACTTTTCCCTCACTTCTGTGTTGGGAAAACAGACAGGTTAACCCTCTGGTTCAGTTTGACCTGTTTTGTTCTGATTCAAACCATGACAATCACTTACTCTTTTTAAGCATCATCAAATCTGTATGAGTTCATTTTCCAGATCTGCTTGAACAAGTAAGCAAGTAAAGACTGTCAGCATTTCATAAAAGCATTTTTAAATAATTTCATAACTTTCAGGGCCCGAGATGCACTTTTTGTAACATTTTGAATCAGCCAGAGTTCAAACAGCAGCACACTATGCTATTGAACAGCAGGAATGAATCCTGTCTTCAGGGTCCATAAACATGGGAAGTGTATATAACTTCCTTCAGGATTTACAAATAGAAGTTCAGAGCTCTGTAAAGCCTAACATTAGCATCACTAAAGATGATGCCTGCACCCATCACTCCTGATTGTCCAGCTAGTATTCACTCCACATGTCTCAGTTCTCATGATGGAGGGTTGTGATGTGAAACACCAGCATGTTTTATGGTCTGAACAGAAGCCAGTGAGCTAGGTATTCCTGCCTCAGCTCTGTGAGGACTAGTAAACATCCACTCTGTGCTTGTTAATTCCTTGCTCTGCCAGTGGATGTGGGTGTAATGCATACCTACTGCATCTGCCATAAAAAACCACCGAGGACTGATCTGTCAAGTAACATGCATCTGGGAGACACAGTGGGCATTACTCTTCCACAAGTTCAGTACACTGGCTCACCTCCTTGCTTAATGTACTATAAAAGTAAAGAGTAACTGAAGTGTATTCACAAAGACTATCCAGTGATTTGTACTGGATTTGCACTCTGTTAATCCAGCAGGAGTAGGGAGGTGATTGTCCCCTTGTACTCGGCTCTGGTGAGGCCACACCTCAAGTATTGTGTCCAGTTTTGGGCTCCTCAATACAGGAGAGATGTGGAGGTGCTGGAGTGAGTGCATAGGTGGGCAAGGAAGCTGGGGAAGGGCCTGGAGAATAAATCCTATGAAGAGCGACTGAAGGAGCTGGGGCTGTTTAGTTTGAAAAAGAGGAGGCTGGGGGAAGACCTCCTTGCTACTACCTGAAAGAATGTTGTGGAGAGGCTGGTGCTGGTCTCTTCTCCCAGGTAAATAGTGACAGAATAAGAGGGAATGGCCTCAAGCTGCGACTGGGTAGCTTAGACTGGACATTAAGAAAAAAAATTCTATGTAAAGAGTGCAGGCATTGGAATGCGCTGCCCAGGGAGGTGGTTGAGTCACCAACCCTGGATGTGTTTTAAGGGTCATTTGGATGTGATACTTGGGGCTATGGTTTAGGGGTGAACCTTGTAGAGTGAGGTTATCCGTTGGACTTGGTGATTCTGAGGGTCTTTTCTAACCTGAACATTTCTGTGACTCTATGAATACCACTGCTGAACTGACCCTTAACACCTATTCTCAGCAATAAATCTATCTTGCTCCTTTCCAGGGGGTTCAAGGTGTTTACACATAGGAGAACTTCATGTTTAGATGTAAAAGGAAAGTACATTTGAAGTGTTTTGCATCTTTTGTATGGTCATATTGACAGTATATGAAGCTCATTTTTTGTTCTCCTTCTCCCTAATTCATCTTCTGAGAGGTACTGGGGTGCTAGCTATATATTCTTCTGTACTGAGTCTACTCCTGTACAGCAATCACTTTTAATTTCTCCCTGTAAGGTCAACACAATATATATAGGGAGTGCAGAGTGTAACAATGTGTTTGAAACAGATATTGAACCTTTTCTGCTTTTCTGGAGTTCTACATTCTGCAAAGTCAGCTAGAGGGGATTTCAACATAGTTAGAAATGTGTATTTCTAAGAAAAACCCTACACCTTAGGAATCTTCCAAGAGCTGGCAATTCCAAAAGTCTGTATTTAGGGATCCATAAAGCAGTAAGTGGTGTGATCTAGCCCCAAAGTTAACCTGAACCATTTTAAAGGAGTTTTCCACGGCTTTTATAACTCTTCCCCTTACCCAATACACATCTGGTTCTAGTTGGCACCAAAAGACAAACATATTTAAATGTCGTGAAAAAGGCTAATCTCATATTTCTGTCTTGTTGGGAGACAGGAAGTACTAGAAATCTCATAAGAAGGGCAGCTCTGCTTGGACAGTCAGTTACTTTTTACATAGTCAAGTGATTTACACAGCTCAGAGAAGAATTCAAATTTTTGTGTTAGCCAAACTGACCCTCTCAACCTCTAGAGGCTCATTCATCACTAGGTAGAGGTTACTAGAAGACACTGAAAAGGATGCTCAGCCTAACAGCCAGCCATAAAGTCCTTGATCTTCTGTATTCTTG
Organism: Indicator indicator; assembly: GCF_027791375.1. Lineage (NCBI taxonomy): Eukaryota > Metazoa > Chordata > Aves > Piciformes > Indicatoridae > Indicator > Indicator indicator. The sequence goes on along the minus strand of NC_072011.1, from coordinate 16,496,355 downwards.
CTTCTCCTCTAGGAAAATCTACTTAAGTGGAGGAGTATTTAAGAACACTTTTTTACAGGGAAAAGAATTAATGCATTATTCAAAAGGCTAGAGAAAGAAAATAAAACTGGGCCAAATCCTGACATTCCACGCTAATCTTTACTTTGCCCTTACTCCATGAAACTCTTATTATCAAGGTAGATCTGAGTAAAGGTAACAAAAATAATATGGACTCTGCAACTGCTCAGTACTTAGCAGTATTAACTGCAATTCAGCTGTAGAAAACCCTATGGTCATAAAGTACATTTTCCATAAAGGACTTAGCTTCAGTTTGCAGTAGTGATATAGTCCTTTGACTACTTCTGAAGAACTGGACTGCAAGTGCTTAAGATTTAACGAAAATCAATAGGAATGAGTTACATTCAGAATTATGTGGGTTTTAAGTGGCTTAAACACTTCTCAACATTAAACCCACGAGCCACTTCTACAATGACAATGTGAGGTGATGCATATGCACTTCAGTGTTTTGTTTTTTCACAAAAGAGAAAGCTGAAACCAAAGCTGTCCATGGCTACAAGGAAAGGCTCACACTGAATTTGGAAACTGAACAGCCCTCCATGCATTTTCATGCTTAGACCATGCTCCTTTTACAACCTTATGATATCCACAGTAAAAGGCATGCCTACCAGTGATGAAATACTGATGTTTCACAAGTCTGATCTTCTTGGCTGGTTCTGCTGGTATCCTTGTGGCAGAACAGAACTCACAGCATGCATTGGTGCTAATGGAAGAACATGTTAATATTTTCAGTAAGCAAAAAACAATTTATGAAAAATGTGTTCATTTACCTTTTTGATCTTCTTTTTTTCCTTCCAATGATGATGTTTTCTCTGCTAAAGTACCATTATCTCCACTGGCTTTTGCCACATTTTCTTCTTGTATGGCTTCTTCACCAACTGCTATGGTATGTCCATTTGAAGTTTCAAAACTTACTGTTACATCACCATCTGAAATGAAAATTAAAAGCTATTGCCTAGTTCAACTGCTTTCTTAGCACATACTGACTACACACAGCACACCTGTGCTTTCAAGTGTCCATGGCAGCAAAGTGGAAAGACTTACTGAAATGTGAAACATCAGGCTGCAGAGCTGCTCTGAAAAGTAACTCTGTAAAGAACTCTACAGGCTTCCACATTCCTTGGGTGGACACCTCTGCAGCAGCAGACCTGGAAGTGCACATGGGTTTTCAGGTCCAGCTTCACATCTGTACACATTAGCATCTCATTCTTTTCCTCTCAGCATCTTGGTTTACATAGCAAAGTAATGTATACATGGACCACAATGAGCTGTAACATGTTCCAACATGTCCTAAATCTGGACAATTAGGGGATAGAGTTGCAGGACTGCTGTGGTGCATCCCTGTAGTTAAATCCACCAGGAATTCAGACAGAAGCTCTCAGAAGATATGTGTCCAGTTCATCATAAAATAGATCATTATCCGGTCTTAAAAATCGAGGTGAAATCTTTCTGCACCATTATTATGTTCTGCAAGTCAAAGTCTTTCCCAAACCTCATACATTTTACTCACTTACCCAGATGACTTCAGCTATGAGGGTTTCTGTAATCCTGAAAAAAAAAGTTCTCTCTCTTTGCTATTTGTCGTTATATTGCTGAAAAATGCTGGCTCACTGCTTTGTTTCTCCCCTTATTTAGTGATTTCTGGTTTTGGTTCTATGCACTTTAAAACTGCTGCTAATTTTCTTCTCTAGTATTTTCTAATGTTTGTTATCTTTCTGTTGCTCACACCCCACCCACAGTTCATGTAGATGATTGCTTTCCTTCCGCAGGATTCTCTTGCTGTCCATTCAAAAACTGTGCAAATCTACCTGATGTGTCTTCCAGTTCCTCCCACTGATTCTTCATTAGTTGTGGCAGCTCCACTCTCTTCTAGTCCTCCTCCTTGCTGTGTGCTATCAGATCTGGATGTTTGACACTTCCCAGGTTTGGACACAATTATGCAGCCCCTCTCTTATGACGTTGGTGTGCTCCGTGGATTAAGCCGATGGTTTCATTCTCACCCATACGTTAACTTCAATTTGATGTGTAAGAACTAAGTTCTACCTTCTTGACCTTGTCTCATTCACTATAGCTGACAGTTGCACAAGGCTTTCTTCTTAGCCTACCATGACACTGAGTTTCAGCTTCTCTCTTCCTGATGTTTATAAATCTATTCTTTCCTCTCTGCTTTTACACATGGCATTCCCATCTCTTAGTCATGTCATGGTTCTGCAAACACTCCTGCCTCCAAGTAACTCTTGGAAGTCTCCACTTTGTTATTCTTCAGGCCATGTGAAACAGTCACTTCTTTACATTTCTTACTGCTCACATGTCAAGACTCCATGTAATTGCCTCATTTAGCTTTTATCTCCATAGACATTTCCTGTATCTTTTCTATATCTCCCTTTTTAGCACCTTCAAAACAATCTTGTATTTCTTCAAAAATGCTTCTCAAAAATTACAATTTTCATCAGATATGAAGTACAGTGTGATGAAGGCAACACAGACTGGATTGATAGCCTTCTTAAGCCAAGAGAAAGCGGGAGAAAATTGTTCATCTTTACTTCTTTTTCTAACTTTGCTCAGTCTCTGTAAGGGATCAAAAGCCCCATCATCTTTTAAGACTGGAAGAGTGAGAGTCAAGGACACTGATGGCCAAGGCATACATACTTCAAGTGACAATATTTATGTTCAGACTGTTTGGAACCAACCTGAAATGTTAACTCATTTCATTAACGCCCCAGCAGTCTAAATCCAATTTACAACCATCAATGGACAAAGTCAGGCAGCTCTCCAGTAAAGCAAGTAGCAAAACACGCAATGAATTCACAGATGGACAAACTGAAGTCTGGAGACTTTACATGTCTTGTTTTAAGCCAAAGACAGTGGCAGAAACAAGTTCAGCAGCCAGCTATGTGGAACGTCATAGCCTGGTAATTAGCGAAATGCTGTAACGAGACAAAGCAGCCCATTACTTCTAATATCACTGTGTATGACACAAACCATACACACTGATATTTTCATGGTTCTTTAGCTCAGGCAGAGTAATACAATTTATAGGAGAAGAACATTTTTTGAAATCATGGAGTTCTTAGACTCCTTGATAAAATGACAAATGGTTTAAGCTACAGAAAATTATTTTACTTGACTTTTATTTGATGTAGATTTACAGAAAATGAAGAATATTAGAAAGAATACTACTAGAAACATAATCAGATGTAGCATGTGGTTTACTCATGCTTTTTGGAATACAAATTTCTAATTAACACCAGCCACTAAACATTACAGCATTTTGAAACAAGTGATGTCTTCCCCACAGTTTTATGTTTGTGCCATTTGTGAATATGGCCTGTGTGACAGTGGTGGGATCTGTACAATCCCACCACTGGTACTTTTTTGATACCTGAAATGGATGCTATTGATTTGTTTGGTGTCCCAAGGCCAAAGTTTCAGTTAAAATTTCTCATTATTATACTCCAGTTGCTTTAGATAGCAGACTTTGACTCAAAAGAAAAAAATTCTGTCAAAGAGTAAGTGGGAATAAAAGGAGTCAGAAGTCAGATGGTGTACCTATGGCAGACCAGTTACAGAACACAAATCTCTCAACTCCAGCTTTAGTTCTTTACCAACTGTCACAAATTATGTCTCACACTCCTCAGCTTTGTCTCCTCATACCTATTTATACTACATGTAAACAATGCAATACTGGCTTTATCATCCATGGTTAGCACTTAGGAGCTAAATTCTAGTTAATGTGTTACCACCTTGCTCGGGCATTTCCTTCAGCACTCCCCTTCTTATCAGCTCCTCTCTGCTTTGTCTTGTCGAAATCTTCCTTTCCAACACTAAAGAAAAAGCACAGTTAAGAATAGATTTATTCTCATACTGCTGATGCTTGTGAAAAATGCAGAAGAATATTTTTATTTTAAAGAACCCTAAGAGATCTTGTTTCCTGATTGTGCAGGAGAAGCAGTCTCATTTTTTCGTAGATCATCTCTGAAAATATTCTCCTACAATTTCAGGCACAGAAGGTGGGGATTCATATGATCCAGTACCTTCAGCTGAGTGAAGTTTCATGATGCTTCACTTAAAATCAATGGTAAAGGGTACTTCCAGAGTGAAACTGAACTCAGCCTAGTACAGGCATTCAACATGTAAAAGCACTACTTTCCCACTGTCTGGGCTCTGCTGGAGAAACCTCCATCTGGTTTAGAGATGTTTTCAGTCAGAAGAGACAAATTCTGCTCAGAGCAAGCAACTCATGGAGTAGCCTTTATGACATGCAAAATGTTCTAAAGGAAAAAAAAACAGAACCTTAAACATAAGCTAGAAAGACCTGCTATGAAAGACAATAACATCTTCATCCAGTCTGATTTGCTTTCATGGAAAAAAAATGCAGCATCCTGTTTTTAGGTTAAAAAAAAAAAAAGGATACAATACACAAAAAAAGACTGCGACATGAAGCATTTCCATTATTAAGCTTATTTCCCATGGGAAAATGCTAAATAGTTTCCTAGGGAAAAGCATTTATGATGACAAAATAGAATAGCTCCCCACTGTACCCCACCCCTAAACCAATACAATTTTAGTCAGTAATCTGGGAGGTCAATGATGATTGGTGGAACTGTGGTGAATGGTCCACAAAAAGTGAGCATCACTTGTAAAATTCTGCCTTCACTGCTAGTAAAAGTTAATCTCCCATCCTGATTCTCGTTACTTATGACATCAAAACCCAAGTGATGCTTGGAGCTCAAGCTGAGGACACATGTCAAAGCTTCAGACGTGCTGGACTTCATCCTATCAATGCTGTGAGAGAGGGTTATTTATCTCATCAACTAATTCAAACACTCTGGTAATCCAATTACTCTCTAGGGCCTGTCTAATTGCTGTATGCAGATTAAATACTGTGGGAAGTATCATCAATTGCACTTGCATCACCCTAGCTGGAGCGAACAGTCACAGGGCAAAGTGATGGCTCCTGTGAAGGCACAGAGAGAAGCAGTTTGGCTCTTCTGAGAAAGTTATCCTTCATTCATAGGCAAATGTCGTTCTCCATTGCATGTTTTTCCAGTAGCTGGCTCACAAACAGACTGGCTGACCTTCAGATGCCTGAAGGAATCACTGATCATGGCTTCCTACTCCCTTTCTCCACTAGGGAAGGAGATGGTTGAACAGAAGATGAAGAAGATGCTATGCTTTTCACATTTCTAGCACTGAGTTTACTTCTAACTCTGTAATGCAGGGATTCATCAACTACCCTACATGGGATAGATTTTCCTGCCAAAACAGCATCAACTCCAGGCAGAAGAAATGAGGGCAGTCACCATATTGTCTGTCCCAGTTCAAGTTACCCACGGCTGTGAGCTCAACAGCTTGTGAACGCAAGTGGTATTGGCTCAGGAACATGTAAGCTGGCATTAGGTCTGTGTTTGTATACTCAGGTACTTTACAGGCTCTGTCCATTAAAGGTCAAACCCCCATGGTATTCAAATCCCATTTGACAATATAAAAGAAGCACGTGAGTGTGGCTGCAGACTCTAAATATATTAAGACAACCTCGCTGGGAGAGTGTGGTAGCCCAAACTCAAATCAGGTCTATAGACTGCCTTGGGTCCCAATCCTAAATTGCTCAGGAGCATTTCCACTTTTTCCCAATTTTATAAGGTATATGCCTTGCAACTGTGTGTCATACTTTGGCATGGCAAACATAGCACAGGAGCTTGCAAAAAAGGTTTTTTTTTTTTAATGTGGGTGAACACTTGGTCTCCCAAAGACTGCTTTAGAAGAGACAGAGGGGCATGAAGCCAGAGGACTATGTGGGCAGGCATAGATGGAAGGTCTTAATCTTTCTAGAAAGCTGGTGTATTTATGAGCAAAGTGAAATTTCCTTTCATATAGACCCCAAGGAGGAACACTTTAAGCACATACTTTTTACCTGGTTTATTGTTGGCAATACAAATATTCTCTTATTATTTCAGTTTTGTAAGTTATAAGTTGCTTCCTACTCTTTTTCCTCTCTTTTACAACTTCTTTTTTACAACTGTTTTCTTTTGGTCAGTGAAATGAGATGACATTTATTTGTGATTCTTAATTCAATACAACTTCAAAACAATGATGCTCTTTCGATGAAGTCCAAGAACACTGAATTAGACCCTTCACCAATAGCTCTTTCTAGTTTTCAGGATTATGTAATTTTCCCATTCAACAACACTGATTTAACAACTGCATTAAAGTAATTATAATGGAAAATGTTGATTGATATTGAAATACATTAAATCTTGACACTTCTACTGGAAGACCTCAAAGGATTTTGTTTCATACAAACATAGGTTTCAAAGCATCTCTTAGACACAACTATCTCCATTTTACAGATTAGAAATGTTATAAACAAATAAGAAGCTTAAGGCCAAATCCTTCATCAAAAATGCTATCCATGAGTACTATTTTTATTTAAACTCATAAAGCTCAGTTAATTCAGCTTAAAAAAGTGATTTATTTAAAATATTATTAGGCCCATGGAAAGAACATTAGAAATGCTAGTATTCACTATGAGTATTAAAATTTTAACTTCTACAAAGAAAAAAAACCCAGAATTCTAATTTAGATCAAAGTGATCAAGCATGTGTCTCCTATATAAAAGGAATGAATACTGTGTCTACTTATGAACGCACACTGGGTGCTATTTAGCCAGAGTGGACTTATCATTATAATTTACTGCTTACTACAGACTTTGGACTATACATTTCACATTTACACAGTTGAATATTTTAATTGTCACATCCCAACTGCACTGAGCTTTAAGGGTCTTACGTGACTTAGTTGAGCTAATCGTATGTGACTACTGTTACGTTCCAGTAAACTCTCTTAAAATAGGAGAGTTACAAAGTCAAGCATTCCAGAAGTCAAGAACAGTTCAAATGCAGGTTGATATGTGTAAAGATGGTACAGCTTATATTTTCTTGTCATGTATTTTGCTTTTGCCACCCCTGCCTTGTTTAGGATACAGACTGCACTGTATTCAATGAACAGTTTCTTTTTCTAAATTTTTAACCTTACCTTTCACTCTATGGCCCAGACCAGTCATAGTTTTCCCATCTTGTCACCCCATCAACCAAGGGAACCAAAGATAATGTGTTCTACTCCTTGATGCCCATGTGAGATGCAAAGGTGTTATCATCACTGTATAGATAGGCAACTTATGGCACAGAAAGATAAAGTGATATTATCAAATACGCTGATATTTGTTAAGTGTTTAATTTGAGACACCTTCTCAGGTGTAATTTCCCACATTAAAATTGTTATAAAACAAACAACCCAAAGTGTAGGAATTCTACTGAATATCCTACTTATGGCTCAAAATATGTAATCAACAGATGTGAAGCTAGGAGTTCTGGCCATCTGAGCTAATGGCACAGACAACTGTAGAAACAGTTATCACCTACGTGAACCACCTGGGATGGCTACTGCTGCCTGTCATCTTAGAAATAGTTCAGCTTCCTGATATAAGCATGGGGAGAGGACTGTAGTCTGGTGCCTTCACCACTGTCCTGTTTGATGTGCTCCCTTCTCTCTGTGTGCTAGGTTAATCCCAGCCCAGGAGGGGTGGGCTGAGAAGAACCTAGCCCCAGGTGGACAATGAAACCTGACTCAGGTGGGCAGAGAGATTTGGGCCCCCTCCCAGGGGGAGGGGACCCCAGGTCAAAGTCTATTCCACTCCCACTTCCCGTCCACAACCCTATTTAAGGGGGTGCAATTTCCTGCCTTGGTCTCTCTCTCTCCTGCCCTCACCTCTTTGACATCCTGCTGCTGTTGCTGTTAACAATGTGGTCAGGCCCATTCCACACTGTTCCAGACTCCTAAGGGAACTACATCTAAAGAGAATCTATCTTAAATCCAGAGAATCCTTTACCATCTGCATCTGGTTTTGTATATATTTTTATTTATCCCTTTTCCTTATACCTTTGTAACCTCCCTTTTACTCAAATGTCTTTTATATTTTGTTAAGCCTACCTTTTTACTTCCAAATCAATTCAAGACTGTTCTTACGTAGTTCTCCTCCTGCCTAATTTGCTTTCCCAACTGGGAAAAGGGGAGGCAACCTAAATCTGTTCCATTTGGGCTTTTTGGCTCTGGGAAAAGCTTAAACCACAACACTCCGTTATCATTTTATGCTCTGGATCTTCCTCCTTCACTTGAAAGAGTTTGAAATTCTTATCTTTGGTTTCCAGACCTACCTCTCTTCTCTTCCTTCTCTTTCCAGTAGAACTTGCCACAGTACACTACCCATTTGCTTCTTCCATAAGCACACCTTTGTCTCTCTCTTATTGTAAATCATCCCTGTTGCAATCTCTCCTCTTACAAGCTATTACTTACTCCTCACTCAGGAGTTAACAACGAGTACTATCCTGGAAAGCATGTATGGTAAATACTGTTAGTTGTACCACCATCATGTGGACGTTAAGCCAAGTGAACAGTTCTGGGATCTCTAGTTCAAGAGGGACAGAGAACTGCTTTAGTTCAATGGAGACCTACGAGGATGGTTAAGGGACCTGAGCATCTCTCTTACAAGGAAAGACTGAGAGACCTGGGGCTGTTTAGTCTGGAGAAGAAAAGGCTGAGAGGTGACCTTATAATGTCTACAAATATCTGATGGGTGGTTGTCAGGAGGGTGAAGCCAGTCTCCTTTCAGTGACACCCAGTGATAGGATGAGGGGCAATGGACGTAAACTCAATCACAGGAAATTCCCTCTCAACATGAGGAAAAAAAACTTCTTTACTGTGAGGGAGATGGAGCACCAGAATAGGCAGCCCAGAGAGGTTACGGAGGCTCCTTCTCGAGAGAACCTCAAAACCTGCCTGGATGAGTTCCTGTGTGACCTGTCCTAAGTGGTCCTGTTTTGCAGGGCAGTTATGGAGGCTCCTTCTCTAGAGAACCTCAAAACCTGCCCGGATGAGTTCCTGTGTGACCTGTCCTAAGTGGTCCTGTTTTGCAGGGCAGTTATGGAGGCTCCTTCTCTAGAGAACCTCAAAACCTGCCTGGATGAGTTCCTGTGTGACCTGTCCTAAGTGGTCCTGTTTTGCAGGGCAGTTGGACTCAATCTCTGGAGGTCCCTTCCAATCCCCAGCATTCTGTGGTCCTGTGAAGTGACCAGTTGATGTTATTACTCCAAACCTTTTCTGTCATATGCATGTATCATTATATATATATATATATATATGTATATACAGCTGTGAATATGTATATCTTAGCATATGTCTGTGATATATATGACATATATGTAGGTATATATACAAAAGTATATATAACATTTCAACATTAACAGCAACGTATTGGTTATAATATTAAAGAATAATAGAACTGAAGTAATTTCTCCATCTGTATATACACATGTAATAAGATCAGTTACACAAACAAGCTGGTCCTGACTGTGAGTGAAATTGGCTATTTGTCCTTCCTAGGCTCAAGTGAGGCAGGCCCCACTCTCAGATATCATGCCCCAGCAAACTCAAAAAATCCCATGTCAAAATCCTTCCCTACTGCAGTCAAAAGCAAAGCTTGCCCTGATTTCAAGACTGTTAGAAGGTATGTAAATTTATCATATTGTATACAGCCCTCATTTACTTGAGTATATCTTATCTGTCCAAGGGGTCCCACAAAGATTTGTATTTTTAGCCCAACACAAATAATTTTAATACTAATCATAGGAACAATTTAGCTCAGAAAGCAGTTTGCATCCCTTCCTCTCTCCCTATTCCCTCAACGGACTGCTTAGTGACACCAAACAGCTACAAACCTCAGGCAGTCTTTAAAACCTTTTTCTGACTCAAAGAGTACTGTGAGATCCTGGATTCTCCAGTCTTTGGTTTTGCTCTTCCAAGAGAAGCTTGGGAGAATTCCGATTTTTAATTTTTCTCTGACCTACTAAGAGCTAAAATTGCTTTCTGCTCCCTGTCTGCATGTACTCTTGCAGTGGAGCTTTGAAGTGGCATGTAACTCGTGCCAAGATACAAACTGCTGCCTTTTCCTTCACAGCAAAACATTGCAGAGGGGAGAAACCCTTGAGATGATGCCATTTTCAATTGTTTGTTTTTACTTAATTTTGAAAGCCTTCTAGGCACAAAGTAAAGTATACAGCCAGTGCCCAGAGAGCAGATTTTCTGAGATACAGCATGGAAAATATGTTGCTAAATGCCAAGCATCATTCCCACATTGGCACAAATACTTCCAACATCTAGTCCTCTGTCTTTTTTTTTTTTTTTTTTTTGATGTTTGTGGTATTTGCTGTTTATGAACATCTTTTGGTCGCTAACATAAGAGAGTCACATGAGATCTTGAGAAAGCACTGCATGGTACATGACCTGCCAAGACAGTAGCAAGAACCTATTTCAAAAAGCCTATTGAAAACCAAGAGAAAGTAGTAAAGAGTTCTTTCCAATAGCCTGCATTCTGTCTTAGAAGAAACTCCTTCAGCTGCATACAGATTCATCAAATTGTAGCCCTGTTAAGACAACAATAAATGCGACAATCATTGTACTGTCTCCCATGGTTTCAGGCCAGGAAGTGGGCTTCCTGCATGTAAGATGCAAGCACACACACCTACGTAGATACATATGCATTCAGCCCCTGTTCTGTAGTGTAAATACATCTCTGACGAGGAAGAGGATTTCCTGTAAGATTTTTAGTTTGTATGGATGCTTTCCCATTTCGTTCTCAAGTTTCTCCTGCGTCAGTTAGCATGCAACAAGGGGCAATTTGCCAAGTAAATGCATTTTCTCTCAGTCTCTGTTGGCCTTAGGTCTGTTTCCTCAATAAATACAAGGATAAATATTTTTTATCCCCCCACACAGAATCACAGAACGTTGGGGGTTGGAAGGGACCTCAAAAGATCATCTAGTCCACCCCCTCTGTCAGAGCAGGATCACCTATACCAGCTCACACAGGAATGCATCCAGGCGGGTTTTGAATATCTCTAGAGAGGGAGATTCCACAACCCCCCTGGGCAGCCTGTTCCAGTGTTCCATCAACCTCACAGTGAAAAAATTTTCCTCATGTTTACATGGAACTTCCTATGCCTCAACTTCCACCCATTGACCCTTGTCCTGTCATTGGTCATCACTGAGAAGAGCCTGGCTCCATCCTCTTGGCACTCACCCTTTACACATTTATAAACATTAGTGAGGTCACCCCTCAGTCTCCTCTCCAAACTAAATAGCCCCAGCTCCCTCAGACTCTCCTGGTAAGGAAGATGTTCCACTCCCTTAATCATTTCTGTGGCTCTGCACTGGACTCTTTCAAGCAGTTCCCTGAGGTCCTTCTTGAACTGAGGGGCCCAGAACTGGACAAAATATTCCAGATGCAGCCTCACCAGGGCAGAGTAGAAGGAGAGGAGAATCTCTCTCGACCTAATAATCACATCTCTTCTAATACAACCCAGGATACCATTGGCCTTCTCGGCCACAAGAGCACTTGTGCAAGAGCACATCTGGTGCTGGAAAGTACTATGTGAAGGAGGATGAATGCAATCCAAACTACTTTTCATTTCAAATCGAACTCACACAAAGCACACAGATAAATATGATTCCATACTCTGTGTGTGTGTATATATATGTGTGTGTGTGTGTGTGTATACATATTAACTGTAGCATTGTTTTGGTTAGATAAGACCTCTACGGTCATCAAGTCCAACAGCCAAACTAACACCACTATGACCATTAAAGCATGTCCCAAAGCACCATGTACCTCCTCCAGAGATGGTAACTCAACTACTTCTGACTCCACCATGTCCCTGGGCAGCCCACTGCAATCCTGATCATTGTTTCACTTGATACTAGGGAGAAGAGACCAACACTAATCTCACTACAACCTCCTTTCAGATAATTGTAGAGAGCAATAAGGTCTCCCCTCAGCCTCCTGCAGATTAAACAATCCAGTTCCCTAAACTGCTCTTTTTAAGACTTCTTCTTCAGACTCTTCACCAGCTTTGTTGCCCTTTTCTGGACACTCCAGCAACTCAGCGTCCTTCCTGTAGTGAGGTGCCCAAAACTGAACATAGTATTCGAGGTGTGGCCTCACCAGTGCCAAGTACAAGGGCATGACCACTTCCCTACTCCTGCTGGCCACACTCTTCCAAATACAAGCCAGGATGCTGCTGGCCTTCTTAGCCTCCTGAGCACACTGACGGCTCATGTTCAGCTGGCTGTCAACCAGCACTCCCAGGTCCTTTTCTGTGAAATAGCTTTCCAGCCACTCTCCCCCAAGCCTGTAGCATTGCATGGGGTTGTTGTGACCCAAGTGCAAGACCTGGCACTTGACCTTGTTAAACCTCAAACAACTGACCTCAACCTATTGATCTAGCCAGGTGCCTCTGTAGAGCCTTCTTACCCTCAAGCAGATCAACACCCCCTCCCAACTTAGTGTCATCTGCAAACTTACTGAGGGTGCACTCGATCCCCTTAGGAAGTGTGGGTTAGATGAGTGGACAGGGAGGTGGATTGAGAACTGGCTGAACAACAGAGCACAGAGGGTTGTGAACAACAAAGAGTCCAGCTGGGGGTCTGTAGCTGTTGGTGCTCCCCATGGGTCAGTACTGGGTTTAGTCTTGTTCAACATATTCATCAGTGACCAGAATGAAGGAACAAAGTATACTCTCAGCAAGCTTGCTAATGATACACAACTGGGAGGACAGGCTGATATGCCAGAAGGCTGTGATACCATTCCATGAAACCCAGAAAGGCTGGAGAGTTGGGCAGATGAGAACCTCAAGGAGTTCAGCAATGGCAAGTGTGGAGTCCTGCACCTGGGGAGGAAAAACTACATGCATCAGGACAGGTTAGGGATTGACCTGCTGGAAAGCAGCTCTGTAGAAAAAGACCTGGAAATGCTGGTGGATAACAAGTTCATCATTAGTGAGCAAAGTGCCCTCATGGCCAAGAAGGCTAGTGGTATTCTGGGATGCATTAAGAGGAATGTGTCCAGCAGGCCAAAACAGGTTGTCCTCCCCCTCTACTTTGCCCTGGTGAGGCTGCACCTGGAGTATTGTGTCCAGTTCTGGGCTCTGAAGTTCAGGAAGGACCAGGAACTACTGGAGGGAGTTGATGATGATTAGGGGACTGGAGCATCTCTCTTACAAGGAGAGGCATAGCGACCTGGGACTCTGTAGCCTGTAAAAGCAAAGACTGAGAGGGAATCTTATAAACTCATATAGATGTCTAAAGGGGGAAGGTCACGGCGACAGCGCTGGGCTCTTTTCTGTGGTGCCCAGTCATAGGACAAGGGGCAACAGATACAAACTAAAAGACAGGAAGTTTCACTTGAGTTTAAGGAGAAACTTCTTTGAAGATGGTAGAGCACTGGAAAAGCCTGCCCAGAGAGGCTGTGAAGTCTCCTTCTCTGCAGACTTTCAAAACCTGCCTGGACATGTTCCTGTGCCACCTGATCTAGGTATACCTGCATTAACAAGGGGGTTAGATCTCCAGAGATCCCTTCCAACCCCTACCATTCTATGATTCTGTGATAAAGATACTAGACACAACTGGGTCCAAAACCGATCCCTGGGAACACCACTAGTGACTGGCTGCCAACTGGACTTCTGTTCACCACCACTCTTTGGCCATTCAGCCAAATTTTTACCCAGCAAAGCATCCACTCACCCAAGCCATGAGTAGCCAGTTTCTCCACTAGGATGCTGTGGGAGACAGTGTCAAAGGCTTTACTGAAGTCCAGGTGAACAACATTCACCACCTTTCCCTCATCCACTAAGCAGGTCACCTTGTCTTAGAAGGAGATCATGCTTGCCAAGCAGCACCTGCCCTTCAGGAACCCATGCTGATTGGGCCTTATCACCTAATTGCCCTGCACATGCTACATATAGCACTCCAGATGATTTGATCTGTGACCTGGCACTGAGGAAAGACTGACACGTCTGTAGTTCCCTGGGTCCTCCTTCTGGCCCTTCTTGTAGATGGGCATCACATTTGCCAATCCCCAGTCATCTGGGACTTCCTCGGTTAGACAGGACTGCTGGTAAATGATGGGAAATGTCTTGTTGAGCACTTCTGACAGTTCTCTCAGTACTTTTGGGTATATGACATCCAGCCCCACATACAGACTCATGTATATAGTTTAAAGAAAAAAAATACATTATATTATATTTTATAGATATAGATGATATAGATATAAATATATGTATGTATATACAAAGAAAATTGTTACCTCCCTGTAGCTCCCTATACACTATTTCCTGACAGTGAAACAATCCTCAAGCAGGTAATGATATGCTTCCACTGCAAGCTGTGATGGTTTTAAGACTCTTTTTTAATTTTTCTCCACAAAGTTCAAGCAGACAAAGTGAAAGAATGTAAATAAATCACTCTTGGGTGTAAGAAAGCAAACTAATGATTATTCTAAACACTTCCATTGAAGAGATAGAAACGTTTAAGAATCTCTACTAAAAACAAGGTTGGGGAGTTGGGCAGTCTGGGACTCGGCTTGCTCGCTCAGTTTCTGTCTGCCTGCTTCTTCTTTTCTGGCTGAAGATAGCACACTGACCTTGACGAGCTAAGTCTAACAACCTCTCTGCTTCTTGACTCTCTGCCTTCTGCCAAGGGGGTCTGGGGGGATTCCTTCTGGCTGGGGGGGAGGCCCCTTGGGGAAAGCAAAGAGGGCTTGGTTGTGCTCTCCTGTTGATTGTACATATTTGTAAATGTTGTGAATAGTGTATATTTGTACATATTCATTGCATTTCATCATAGATTGTAGATTTGCTTGTAAATACAGCTTTCATTTGCTTCCAGACTGAGCTAGCCTGGTCATTGTCGGTGTGGGATGGGGATTTCAGCTCTCAGTGTTACACAAGCTAACGTGATGTGCACTGCAAAGCTCTAGCTTTTTCATGGTGCAGCTGAGTCCTGCACCCTGTATGTTTCTGGGATTTCTGGAGACACAACCTTTACCCTTAGCACTCAGGAACAGAATGATTTATCCCTATTATTTTCTACATACATACGGGGAGGTCATCTGCATTTCAGGCCCAGACAGAGGGAGAACTGCAGGAGGCACTGGACGTGAACACAAATTAGTTACTCTGGTCCACTCCCATGAGCACTACAAGTACCACTATTGGGCAACCAGCATGAGTGAAAGGCATGTCTAGCCTACTACAGGCTGCTGACATAGGTCAGAAAGTAGAGAAAACATCTTCTATGTAGATATGAGGGTAAATACCAGTAACAGCTAAGCAAGGCTATAAGCTATGTTTGCCTTGAAGAAGTATTTCAAATCTTCACTCTCTGGAATGTTGTCATTACTTAAATACATTCTTCTTTCTCAACATAAAAGCTCTGGGAACTATTCTTGTGCCACTTTCAAATAGTCAAACACTTGAATTTGTAGGTTACATCTTAGAGAGTCACAAGGGGTAAAACTCTCACCTGAAATTTAGGTGGAAAATAATTTGGGAACCTTTCATTTATTTTTAGAACTCTTACAACCCACATTGTCCAGATTTACTTTCTTTTCATCTCCCCGGCTTAGTCTTAGCTATTTTTGAGGTGAAAGTCAAGATTTTCAGATATTATATAACTCCTAGAGTTTCACTTGAAGGGAAAAGGCACTAAATACTGTGATGATTGACAAAATGCATATAAACTGGGACATATGAATACATGCTCATATACTGAATATACTGAATAATACAAACGTTTTGAAAACATGAAATTAATTCCCTTTGTCACTATGTGTAATTACTCTTAAATAAAAGTGTAGGAGGATGGATAATCAGAACCTTATTAAAAATAGAGCATACATATCTCTTAGGAGAACTTTTATGAACTTCTGTTTGCACACTGGTGTTCTCCCACTTTCAAGAGAAGACTGATCACAAAATGCAGCTTTACATTTGCAAGAAGACAAAAAGGACTATATTACAGTGCTGAAAGACCACAGCTGAAATGAAAAAAAAAAAATCAGATTTTCTAAATGTTAAGATGTAATCCAAAAGAGCAGGTTTGGTTTTCTCCCTACTTCAGTGTGCTTTATTGATACTAATCACAATGCCAGGACACAAACCCAAGTGGTAACTCTAGCAGAAAAAGTAAAAACTACCCCTTGCTATGTTTTGCTGGATTTCTTGGCATCATATGACTGGATTGAGGCCCTCTAAAGACAGACAGTACAACTTATTTATAAATACTGTATTTATAAATAACTTATAATATACATAATTTATAAATACTTATAATAACTTATAAATATTTATAATAATATATAATTTATAAATACTGTATTTATAAATAACATATTTAACATTAATTAAGCAGATACTCATCTGTAAAAAATAACTTCCAAATGACATAGGCACTATCATGTAGTGGCACAACAGTTTAAGACATGCTAGTATGTTATGACAGTTTGGAGAATCTCTGTACACATAGCTTATGAACAGTGATTATTCTTAAGAATTCATTGCATATAAAATCACATACCTGTCCCAGAGCAGCTGCTGAATATTCAGGGGTCATTAACTAGAAATAACTTTGTTCTAGCAACATGATAAAAGTACTGGGGAAACTAAAGGAAACTGGAAGCAATGAAGGAGAAAGCACACTGAGGGGATTTTTTTGATTGCAGTAGGGGAAGAAATTGGAGAGGTTTGGCTGTAAGGTATCCAGGAAAAACTGGGAAGACAAAAAAGAAAAAAAGAAAGGAGAAAGAGAGACTGAGAAAAGGAACTAATGTTCTCAGTAAGACTGTCCAAAACTTCACTTGGTTTATCTGGAGTGATGAAGACACCAGAGAAGAGAGCTGCTTTTTAACTTTTGTGTAAGTAAAGCCTGTTTTAGAAGCTACACTGCAAAACCACAGAGTTCCTTGTTGCAATTGTCAGTGGTTGCTATGGGTTTAAAATGCCAAGCAGTGTACTCCTAAGAATCAAGGAGAGTCTACGTTAGGAACTACTTTAGAGTCACTTTAGGACATTAGTATCGGGTTTATTGCCCAGAGCCATGGAAGACAGGGGACAGAAAACTTGCACTGTGGTAACGAATCCAAATTGCTCATAGATGCTCACTGGACTCTGATACAGCACAGCATCAAATGTCTGAATCCCAAACCGAGTGTTTGCTTTTTTTTCTGAAGAAAGCTTGGCCAGAGATGCAACACACAAAGGCACACACACATATGCAGAGTAGCACTGAGTTTCCTAAACATGGGCTCCTACAGACACTTGAGATGTTCCTAGGTTTTGGAGATGCCTGCACAGCAATGGAAAATACGACGCAGAACCTTCTGGAAGAGCAGTCAAGACACCTCAGAACATCTCAGGTTGCACCTTGCAACTGTGTTTAGCCAACTGAATCGCAGCCCTCAATACTCCTCTCTTTCAGAAGGAACGTAATTCAATCACAGTGTTTTATTGCAGACCATTCTTCAAGCCTTGCCAGTGGGGGATTGAAGGGGCAGAGCAGCCTGTTTGAAGGCAGTGATCACAAAGCTGATTCTCATTCTTCTGCTGAGCAGAGCCAGGCCTGCTTCTCCCCTCTGAACAGACAAAACTTCTGGCCCCATGTCAGCAAGGTGTATCCAAGTCATGGACTACTAGGAGGACATAGAGACATTTTCAGCATACCTGAGGATCTGTAATATAGAGCCTACTATTTCTTAATGGAGAAAAAACCCAAAAGAGTACTGTCAACATCAAAAGAATATCACATATAACGTATAGTAAACAAAACCTGCGTATTTTTGGTGATAGGCTCAGGACAGAAACTGAACAAGGTTAGGTTTTTCTGTGCCAAGGATCAAACTGGTTTTCTACGTGTCAAATAGTGTCTAAATAATCCCTGCCATCTAACAAGCTCCAAGAGTTTTTCAAATATTACTCTGCAAAGCCATCACAGTGTTTTCTACTATTAGCCACCAAAGAGACGCCTGCATACCTGCTGATGTTTCTCTGAACTTGTCACTGGTCTTCTTCTTCCTCCATTTCCAAGGTTTAAAGATTTTACCGATTGTGGAAAGTTTACCCTTCCTCTTGAAGGGAGGTGTTTGGGATCCTGGGGCTGGTCCATCCGAGTTAGCGATTGAAGCCTTATCCAAACCATCAACTGTGTAAACAAGAAAAGTAAAGGTAACTGAAGGATGGAAAACAAAACAGGACCAAACAGCTGAACTCCTCCACTAGCAGATTGCAACAGGGTGTGTGTGGGTCCACGTGTTTTCTGTTCCAGAAGGCAGCCAAGGGGCACATGATTGCAGCCCATGATCACAAACCAGTTCCCACCCTAGCTAGCCCTGCCACTTAGCACCTCAACTGCAGCCAGACAGAACTTGCTTCTCATAACACACATCTGACACTTCTGCACAGTTCTGCACTTTCCCATAGCTACCAGGGAATTTCTTTCAACATATATTTGAGTGACTTTTCCCTATCTGTGGCAAAGCTGAATAACTAGCTGTCATCACATAGAAAACAAAACACTTGCAATGTAAAAGCATAAATTATTTGAGTGAAACTAATCCTTTCTTAAATGAGCTCTAAAGAAAACTCTTCTGGCAGTGGAATGGAATTAGGTCTGCTTGATATCAGTGGTAATCAGCCATTCACAGTGCAGCCTCTCATGAGTCAGGCTTCTTATTAACAAAACGTATTTAACAATAATCTTTTGAACTGTAGCAAGAAATTTAAAGAAAGATTACTTTTCTGCAAATCATACTGAGTGATATGAAAGCAATTACTTATCAATGGCTCTAACACCAAGTTTTGTGAACAAAATGAAAACTCGTGCTGCAACATACAGTTAACTGCATACAGTTAAAATACATTTCCTAGAATTTTAACTGGGAAATTTGCAACTATTTAATTCTATTTAAGAATTGAGGTTTCTTAGACCCTTCCACCCATGGTGCTGCAAACACTTACAATGTGTTTATTTTTATTCACATAAGCAGCTTCACTGAAGTAACTATGATTACTTATGTACATAAAATTAATCACAGGCTTAAATGTTTGTGGCATACAGGCTCTGTAATTGTTTTCATTCATCTAAACATTCTAATTATAACCAATTCGGAACAGAGTTGATGCTACTCTGAACAGCAATAATGATAATCATAGATCATTAAATCAGAAAGTGCTATTCAAAGAAGGAAATATCACTGTCCCCATTTTACAGATGGAAAATATGAGGCACAGAATTGATAAGTGCCTAATTTTATATCTGCAAAATGGTTTCCTGAATCCTGGTCTTGTGTCCTAGCTGCTAAAAAGCTACATATTCAGACATATAACATCATGGTGCAATCTTATTATTGTGTTTCTCAGACAAATGGCATTTAATGAGTCCTATATTTGTCCTACACTCCAGATTGTAGGATCCAGGACATTAAAAAATACAGAAATAAAATCTTTTCTGTGAGAAAGCTGATGTAATGCAAACATGGTCCAAGAAACTTTATTTTCAATGAAATTAAGTACTGGGAAAAAAAGATCCATTGTACAACTTCATTTTTATCTATGAAGTTAAAACCAGAGATAAATTTGTATGGAAATGATAGCATTTAAATCAATAAGTGAGTTGTGCCATAAAAATGTAATAAATTCTGTACTATCAGAGAGATGGAATGAAGAGACAGAAAACTTCTCCAGGATAAATTACTGTTACTCAGATGTCGGAGCCTAAGGGTTTTATTTAAGTATTTTCCTTGGGTATTTTCTGTTCTATAACGTGGAGATAAGACAGAAGAAAGGTATGAAAATGGACTTCAAGCATATAAAGCTAAGATTCTGTTAAGGACTTGGCTATGCCTACTTCCAGCACAAGCACAAAACCTCAGCTTCCTTACCTGTGTGCCATAGAGAACAGGGTAGCCTTTAGGGAGGTTTAAGACTCCCTTAAAATCAATCAATAAATGTCACACAGGCCCAGAGAAGCTGGGTGAAAGGTGAAGGCAAGAGGATCACCAAAGGCAGCAAGCAGCTCTGCAAAAAGGGAGAGGCATGGGACAGCAGAAGGATCTCTGCAGGTGTGCCTTGCCTGGATTTAGGGATTACCCTTTTGTCTAGGCTTACAACCACTGCCTATGGAACATGGAATACAGAAAATGGAACTGTGGATCTAAGGGAGTTACAAAGGTAAAAGACCTGAATTTATCTTGGCAATTCCAGTTGATGTAAGAAGGGGCAAGCTTGCAGCCAGGAAGAGTTAGGTGAGACGTAAGGAAAGCACTTCCAAAAGGTGGGTGCTGCAACACTGGAGCAGGTCTTGAGAGGTTTTGGAGGCTCAGCCAGACACACCAGGGCTGACCTCACCCACTTTCAGTCACAGTCCTACTCTGAGCGAGGGACTGGACTGAGTGACCTTCCAAGGCCCCTCCCTATCAAGATTCCAATGGTGCTACGGGACATGGAAAGACACAAATGCTCTGTGAAATCTATGCTAGTAAATTCGTGGAATCAAAAGTGAAGTGCTTAAGAAAAGAGGTTAAGATCTGCTGGTTGAAGAGTTTTGTCCTGGGACAGGAGCCAGGCATTATCTCACTGTCAGAGGCAGTCCATCAGCTCAGTAGAGTGAAAAGCAACTCATTCCTTGGAGGCAGTCAGACAAGACCCACGTTCTCGCCTCTGACAGCTCAGAAAGACTGAGTTATTGCTTGCACTTTAGTGATACACAGCATGGTCTTGATAAACACTAGAACACAGATCTTTTCAAATCCTCCTAGGTCATGGAGTCCAGTCTCTTGCAGGCAACCACTTCCACAAAAGCCTTATCTATTTTCCCCCTTGTGCCTACCAGCAGGAATGGAGGAGAATTATGGCTCCAGTGAAGTTTGATTCCTTAATTCTTGTCACAAGAATTATTAAGAACCTGAAGTAAAATGCACTTAAGACTACATCCAAGAAAAGAAATAAGGCAGAATTTTGGTGAATATGTCAAGAGTTGTGTTATTGGGAGCCAGGGGAACTCTGATCAGATTCTCCCTGACTCTTGAAGGTAGAGATGCCATAACTCATGACATTAAAACTACCTGAAATCTGTGCTTCTCAGTACGTTAAGCAGCATCCTGTGCTGGAATTTGACACCAGAGTGGTTTGGTGATGAAGGCAGCCTAAAACGTTTCTTCTTTGCACTTGTGTCTGCTCATTCCTGACCCTAAAAAAAACCCCATGTCATCCCTTCAGTTGTAAAAACACACAACTGTTCATTTGGCTTCATCACAAGTAGATCACTTAATGATCCAGACCAGAATGCCTCCCTCTTTCTGCCCTCTTTCCTTTTTAGAAAGGTTATTTTTAATCTGGGCCACTGATTTAGTCTTCAGCACAATCCTACAAGCACTGGAAGTGTAAGGGCTGGGTGAGGAGCAGGCTGTGGCATGGGGCAGGAGCTGGTGGATGGACTGGGCAGGCAGCCTAAATCAGCTTCACAGCTGCAGCCAGGACACCAGGACACTCCACCCATGAACCTGATGGTGCTACACAGCCTGGCACACACCATGTGCCTGAAGCTGGATGAGTCCACAAAATCAGCACACTTCTGTCTGGAGCATTCACCAGGCAGGTAGAAGACTTGGGCTACTCAACCTTCCTGAATAAATAGCGTTGAAATCTGCTGTCCTTCGCTTGTCAAAGAACACCCTAACTGCTTGTCATATAGCAAGGCATGGAGTGGCCAAACAAAGGCAAGGCCTGCCTCCAGACTCTTCCTCCCCATTGCTAGGGAACACAAGAGGGGAAAAGGCACCGAACTAAGTGCTCCACTGATATTGAGGTACTAAGGCCATACCACCACCCAATACTTTCACTAGCATTGGGTATCTTGCAGTACTACTATGGTACCACCACATCACCCTTTAAGTGAGTGAGGATAACCTTTCTGTTGGAACACAGGTGATTCAGGGTATTGCCACATGTAACCATAAACTAATTGAGAAATAGCCTCGGTTCAAAGCTATCAGATGTGTGGATTTGAGTCTGAATGACTTCTATGCTTATTAACTACCAGTTAGCTAGTACAGTTATCTGTCTCTTCCTCTCACTGCACCCAGTTGCCCTGCAAGGATATGCCACAAAAACCATGTTGGTTTACAGAGACCACAAAAATCTATTCTGACTGTGTTATGATATTCTACACAGTCTTGCCAAAGGGTACAGTTGCAAGTCATATTTTTAATGTCAGCAAAATTAACATGTTTATGCAGCTGCACATGATCCCCATTGAGTGACATCAACTTGCTAAAGAGTATGGTAAGCTGCTCATTCCTGGAGCTTACTGGAAAAATTTAAGACACTGCATTGTAAAATGTGTGATGTGATCATTAACAAAATCAGAAGTTATTCTGACACTATCAATGCCATTTTCAACAAACATCTCAAATTCTGTATTGTTCTATCAATTTTTCCTGACCAGAACCAGATGGAAAGATGGGGTTTTTTCCCTTTTTATTTTTAACTTACAAGGGAAAAATGCAACTAATCCCCAGTGGATAAACTGACAAGTGGGAAAGCTGTAATATACCTCTGAGCAGCACAATGAATTGGCATCTGAGTGCTTTCGCTTGCCATACATCTGGAGTTTAACTTTAGGGAAACTCTGCCATTGAGTTAATTGACTTGATTGTGTTTTAATTAAATTAAAGGAAAAAGCTGAAGTTCAAATGTAGGCAGCTGAATGGTAGTTTCCATATGGAACTGCCAATATTGCCAAATGTTAATTGGACCTCCTGCTGGCAATGAGCTAAACAGGCTGGGTAGCTGCTGCTTCAGAGAGATGCTGGCTGCTGCCTTGAAACAGCCAGAGGGGATCCTCCCAGGATAACCACAGCAGGAATGGATACAACTGCCAGAATGCCTCCAGGTTCCTACAAAGAGATATGCATAAATGCTTTCAGGTTGTCAGTCACACACATGGACCAGCAATGCCAAAGTCCAGAAAGAGCTTCAGGAGGCAGAATTTTCTAACTCCCATCTTGCCACAAGCAAAATGTTACCTTGCTGCAGAAAGTCAAAGACTGCATGGGTGGAAAATTGAGCTCAAAAGGCCATATTCTCCTGTGACAAGCCCCTACCTAAGCTCTGCAAAAAGCACACATGCTGTTACAGAGGAACTTACAAGGGAAGAAGGGGAGCCTATGCTCCCCCTGAAAGTGATAGCACAGATGCATAGGGCTCCATTTTCCAGAGAAAAAGCCATGTGGCTCGGGGGACACCCAGCCACACTGTTCCCTTCTGTAGTACACAGAAGAGGAACATGAGCAAAGTCCCAAGGAATGGTGCTGCCTTGCACGTGCATTTATTCTGGTTTTCACTCTCTTACCTATATATCTGGGATTAACTTGCTCAGAGTCTGAAGAGTTCGTTTAGCTACCTGTCTCTTAAGTAGGAAGCCCTCACCTCGCAAGACACTAGACCCCAGCAAGCAAGGAGGGGATCTTACCTTGGCTTTCTACTACAAGTGGAAACAGTAAATCAAACCATGTTAGCTTTAGGGCTTTAGACATGCTCTTGCTTCACTGGGGTAAAGCACAAAGGACTGTTTTGCTTTAGTTACCTTAAGTGTTGTTTGTTTTGCTTTCTTTTTCTGGTCACAGTAACTATATCAACTTAAGTGCTGTTGGTTGTTTCATCAACTTGCAGGCTATCACTTTATCATATTAGTTACCACAAGCTGTCTCTTGCTAATGCATCCCAAAGGCAGGGAATGCTCTTGTAACACACAGCTTCAGTTACTTCACAGTACAGTTTTCACTTCCATTTGGTTATTTTACAGAAAGAAAAAAAAAGAAAGAAAAAAAAAAAAGGCAAAACTGTAGTTGTAGGGCACTCTGTAGAGACACTGGAAATACCAGACTGAATAGAGCTAGTCAGGGCAACCCACCCTGACTGAATTACAGTTCTCATGCAGGAACCTGTGCAGAGCTCATCTGCTCTATCTACACTGGCATATGAACTGGGGGTGGTTCTACAGTGCATTATGCACTGCAGTTAAACCTCTGTGATCACACCACCTCTCTTCTCATCTGCTTAAGGTCTGAATAAAATAACAACCTGACCTCACACTTCCAATCTGCCCACAAGTATGTTTGTAAATTAATTGTATACATTTTGGTATCATGTGGTCTTTATTAGTACACCTACACTACTTCCTCTTCTTCAAATAAATGTTTAACTTCCATCCTTTGGGCTTCCTAAGAAAGGAGTAAGTGAATGTTCAGCAATCCCGTTATACAGGTTTGAAAGTGATCTGGCCAAAAATCTTCTCTCTGACCCGAACACAGCTGGCTCTGACCAGAAGGAAAGGGACCATAGGTTTAACACAGGCTGCCTATTCGTTTTTTCACAATACCTGAGTGAAAAGCAGCAAATACAAATGTTTGGAAATGTTCTGTTTTTCAGATATATGAAACATCAGGTCAAAGATCTAATTTTGGAGCAAGCAGGTTCTTCATGAAAACAGGAGGTTACAGAGAAAATCCAGGCACAGAAATGTGGAAGGACACTAAAAAACAACTAAAAGCAGGGTATCTAAAAGGCAACTAAACAGCTGAGGATTGAAAATGAATGCTTCTTGGGATAAACCGCCTTGGAGTACAATGGTATAGATTTCCATTTATAGTTTAAAAGTATTTTTGGATAATTTTGTAACTCCACCTAAGAGTAAGCTGTACAGACTCATCTTGTTAAATTCTGCAATGACATTTTTAAGAAAACACATTTTAAAAACAGAACCACAGAACTGGAAATATTTCCTTACTGACTTTTCTTGGCATAGCCTTAATGTGGGGAAGAAAAATAGGTATAATAAGTTTACAACAAATATTTTTAGCTACACACAAGTGGTTAAAACTTCCCAGCAGACACTGATTAAAAGTATGAAAAAACCTGAAGCAAGCATGTGGCTCCTCTCCTATGTGATAATAAACAGGAATTAAAAGGAAACATTTTTGCAGAAATTAATAGGTTGGATGATGAGATAAAACTAGGCAAAGTGTGTCCCAGGGAGGACTTTGACCCTGTTCTCACTTTTCCAGCTGGCAGGATTTACTCTCTATCTGCCCTAAACAGGCCAGGAGCCCTTGGATAGCTTGTCCTAGCAGCTGTGGTACCCACTGAGGCAAAGGAAGGCGGGGCATGGTCCCCAGTGTCAATTCATCCTGACAAGAGATCCTGACAAGCTATGGGTATGCTATGTCGCTGCCCTATCAGAATGTCCTATCCTTGGCATTCCCAGCAACTTGAGAAGATGAGAAACAGTCCACATGAATTTGGGGAAAACAAAAACCAAAGGACACAAGGTGAATGCAGACGCCATCGTCTAGTGCAAACTGATGGGTAGCCCTCGTACTGTCAGGCTGCTAACTCCCATGCAGGTCTTGATGCTTACTTGTGACTCCTCTTAGAAGCCCAGGTGCCTTGAGAGGGAACCAGCACATGCTCTCAGACAGTCCTAGCTACTGTCTGTCCGAGCTGAGTCAGAAACCCAGCAGAACAGTCAAAACTTGGCCAAAGTTACCTGTTTCTAGCTCTTCTCCATACCTAAGCAATTGCAAGCTTGAGGCTGCTTCAGATCTCAGCTGGCTGGTTCCTCTGGAAGCATACCCAGCTGCTGATACACCATTCCTTGGTGTACCTGGAAACAGAGGTGTGTCCCTGTAGCTAGATAGCTGTGTTCCCAGAAGCCATCACAGCTGTCAGTAGAAAGCACACAGGTATGGCTTTACAGAGATGATGCCCACACAAGGGAACTTCCAGTCACCTCAGCCTGTTTTCACATCCCCACAGTGGAAACATTAGCTACAGCACCAATCATGATGATGACCATTTGTGAGGTTGCACTTCATCACTGCACCAAGTCAGAAAAAGAATAACTTTTTGATCAGGTGTTTAAAACCAAGTTAGTTCCTACTATTGACACAGGAGGGTCAGGCAAATAGTTCTGCTGACCAGGCTGAGCTGGATGGTGTGCCACGGAGCTGAGGCAGGAACAGAACAGGAGAGGATGAGTGAGAAGTTTGGGAAGAGATGGAAGACTTCTGCCATGAAGCCAGCACCTGAGCTCACTGTCAGCAGGTGTGAGAGCTGTTCCTCACAATGGCACAGCCTGACCTCTTCACTACATCCAATACTGAAGCAAAGACTGCCTGAAGTGCTACTATCACTAGCTATTTTTCTCTTCCACATGAAGGAAGCTGGGGAATGAGCTACACATCTCCTTTCCATCCCACCCCAATTCATTCCAGATTACCCAGCACTCATGCCAAATACAATTCTGTCTAAACATTACATATATGCATTTCCTTTTATTATCTTTAACCAGATCTTTCACAATTAATGTGTTTATACATCTGAGTAGGTTTTGTTTTGTGGGCTCCCCTCCCAATGCTTCCTGATGCTTAAGTACTGTAACAAGGTGCTCTTGATCTACATATAACAGCATATTTACATACAAAAAACCTTAGGATCAATTTGATCAGTCATGCAATCAAATCCCCCATACAGGACATTCTGGAGCTCACGGTGCTGCCTTTAAAAGCAACATTTTCTTTTATATTGGCACCAATTCAACACTTTTTCTTCCAGTACAGGAAACAGCATACTGCATTTGTCCAAACATGTGTTAAGTCAAACACAAAGCAAATAGCTTCTTTTGGTGACCCTCCTGGCTTCAGGACCCAGCTAAGGAGGTCGAGAACACTTCAACCAGCAAAATTCCGAATGTTGCTGTCATTGCAAAAGTTTGTACAAGCTGTTAGCTCTGTAGCCTCTGTAGAGAAAACTGGGTTTAAGTTCAGTTTTTAGCTGCGTTTAGAACGTTTGGCTTTGTTGCTAGATACCAGCTTGGATAAACAGTAATAATAAAACTCCAACATACTCAGAAATAACTATTAATAATTAATCACAGTTCCTCTCAGTCAAAATTTGTCAGCTCTAAACCCACAGCCTGTAAAAACTGTTCCTATCATGCTGTACCTATAATATCACAATTCTGAATACAGTCTCAGTTATCTTTTTTACTATAAGGAAATGTGAGCTGCCAAGTTGCAGCTGACTTTTATTCTGTATCATGTTTCATTACTCTTTCCATCCCCTTGCCATACAGCAAACAGCTGTTTTATTCCCTGCATCTTGATCTTGATTAGGTCCAGGATGGGGAAAATCAAGCACAAGATGACATATTTGTCAGCCCAGTTGCTCTTTCTTTGCCAATTTAAACCCATCAGGGGCATGTTCACATAAAAAGACAGGTCTGTGTCCAATTTGTGATGGGATTCAGCCATACCTTTAAAAACCAGCATGTCCCCTCTCCTACACAATCAAGAAACAGCAAGTCCATCAGCCAAGCTGGTGGCATCATAAATCTGCAGCAAAACCCAGTGCAATTACAGTACTATCTTTATGCAAATTTGAAGGCTGTGTTCATACACATTTTTAACTTCGTTTTTCCAGGAAATCAGCATTTATGGAAGCAAGGTATAGGTAGCTAAAAAGCTTTAGCTGGAACAAACTGCAAATGAGAAAGCTGCTCCACTGCATCTCATTGCACCAGGATGACGTGCTGTCCGTAGTGCATCCCACTCACGCTCAGAGGTAGGTCTGGAAACAAGGATCTTGCTTCCCTGTGCAAGAGCCAGCAGCCCTCTCTTTTTACTGCCAAGTACCAGCCCTGAACTAACCAAGGCATCAAGTCCTTTTGGGAGGGATAAAGGCTTGGTGATGCCTTGGATGGGGAGACATCTTCCTGTCAGAGAAGGCACTGAGAATATGCTCAGCTCTTCCAAAAGATTCTTCTCTTAGGGAAAAACAACTGTAAGAGCACCATCAACACAGCAGATACATAATTGATATCTTAATTTCCCCACTTCCTTGTTTCATGCTGCATTGGAGGTTCCCACATCTCTGTTCTCTGTTAATAATGAATGACTGTATTATCATGGTGTATAAGAGAGCTGGTCGTAGATCAGGACTTCTTTGTGACAAGAGCTGTACAAATAAAAACTATAAAGACAGTTCTTGCTCCAGCTTGAAGTATAAAACAGAAGAGTTTGAACAATAGATTCCTAATTTTTTATTGCCACCAGCTGAGCTGTTGTATTTCTAAGTCTTTGTAGTTATCCAAATGTCTACATGAACTTTGTTTGCAGCATGTCCTTTTCCTAATACCTCTCCAGACACTGGCATTGGGCAACTACGAAATATATCCCTGTTGTCTATAGGCTAAAATAAACTGCTAAATTGCACTTCGTGTGCCAGCTTAAACTGAACTCTTTCAGCTGGAGCTGCATGAGCATCCTTCAAGCTAGAAAGCGACTACCCACAGAAGAAATACCAGACTCCATCTTCTCCTTGCCAATGCACTTCAGGGCTGTACTGTCACAGAGCCTAAAAATATTCATTCAGTACTTAGCTTTGGCACAAATCACTAATCAGAGTTTCAAATGGCACCAGAGGTGATGCCTGCTTGTCTGGTGGGAGTGGCTCTGAGCCCACCCAGCTACACCGGCACATACCTCTGCACTGCCTCCCATCTGTGAATGCTTTTTCTTTCCTATTCCTGCTGAACCAGGTGCACGTGGGAGTCAGCAGTCATTGTAGCCCATTGACAAATTTTAATTACTTTAGTTACCATTAAAGATGATTTGTTTACTCTGTACAAAACCCAATACATACAACAAGAATCATTTAGATTAACTTAGCCAGACTAATACTAACAGAGGTCGCTCCTGCTGAATGGAATGACACACTACACTGTATTTCACATTTTCATAAAGACTCTCTTTAAATCCTTAGAAAGAACTCAGTTTTCATTGATTTGTTCGGTTTTATTTTAATTATTCCTTACAAGGTAAACAAGGCTACATGACCCTTGTGTAATTACAAAAAAAAAAAAAAAAAAAAAAAGGCAAAATGATGTACTTTAAAAAAGGGAATGAAATTGCAGCTGCTCTCATAATTATTTGGATTTCATTAATTTCATGATTCCCCAAACCCTGTGGTACCTTTGTGAGTTGCCATGACCATGCTGATACAGATAAACTGAACACTGTGTTTAACAATGTGTTCAAAAGTGCCATAGTAAGAATGTTAAAAAATCCAAACAAAAAAAACACCCCAACAAAAACGCCTGCACCTATGCCTAGCAACTCCAAGCAGCACTGGAAATTCAAAATTCTCCCAAGTGAAGAATGTACAGCATCAGGATTCACCAAATTAATCTTTGGCTTTATTTAAGCTCTGTAATGTCTTCTTTTTTAAACTACTACCAAATGTTTTCCTAGAGAGGGAACATTATGTGACAGAACGCTCGTCTGTTTCCAGCAGTCCCTGGGAAAGTGAGACATCCCTTAGGAAAGCCCATAGGAATACTTCAGAAATTCCTGATGGCAGTTTTTGCCTGTCCTGACTGTTTCTTGTACTCTCATCCTGGGCTTTCTGAAACTCACCCAGCAGTCAATGTACCCAACAAGGGAGAGAAAGGACTATTTATCTGCTCATTTTATAATCAACCAATATGTGAGCAGTCTCCCACAAAGAAACAAACAAATGCTGAGATTCCACTGGAGGTCTTTCCATAGAGGTCTTTCTTCAAGGGTTTGCCCAGAGGCAGGTGGCCCATCCCAGCAGCCAGTGCTCACCTGGGTCCCTGCTCAGCGTCCTGTGAGATGGCATTGCTGCTGGGATCCAAGCAGGGAAAGGAAAGCACAGAGCCCACAGAGGATGGAAGCTCTTTCTGCTATGCTGGCAGATTGCAGGGCTGCGCTGGCAATGAGAGGCTGAACCTAGTCCCTGAGCATTTCTGCAAGGCACAACATCTTCACAGCCATCCCCCAACAACACTCCAACTGCCTTGTTTAAAAAGCCTGTTCAGCTCCAACCTTGACCAAAGGAGCAGAAGGCCCTCCTGCAGTCTCCAGCAATCTACTTCCCTCAGAAAAAACCTCCTGGAAAGTTCTCTTTGCCATGCTGAATAAAGCTGTCATGTAACTCCATCTCCAGTGAAACACCCTTTTTGTAAGAGTAGGTTTTGAAATAGAAAGAGGTTTAATAATTACTCTGTAAAAAAGCTCCTTCAAACAGCTTACAAATAAATGACAGCAACTTTCTGGAGCTTAGAGGAGTGGTGTGACATTTTGAAAATGAAAAGAAGCAATAAAGGGTTCGGTCACCTTTCTTGCCTCAGAAAAAGGTTTCTAATTTTCCCTTAAACCTTCCTCCCATTTTTGGAAACATTCAAGTACTCACCACGTATATTGAACACTTTTAGACCCTGTGCTCAATTTTCACTCAGCTAAATGCTGATCTCTGGGAGGGAGCAGTGGTTTTCACCTCTGCAGAGATCCAAAAAGGAACCAGCGCAGCACACCATGCAGCTGCTGTCCGGGACAGCCACTGAACTGGCAGCAGCTCAATATAGCAGACCTCTCTCCTCCTTTACATGCAGGAGGCACAGAAGGGTATCCCTGGCTAGTCATATGGAAACTTTCACACACAGTACTCACATGAGCTAAGGTATTTCAGGGAAAACCCTGAAACTGTGGCAAAAATGCAGAGGAGCCACATAAGTAAAACTGAAGATGCCCGTATTTAGGTAGAAGATTTTCTGTGTATCAATGCAGATCTTCAATACAAGCAACACAGTTAAGTACAACACCACAGCCTGACTTGGGTTAAAAAAGTTGCGAAAAAAGCATCATTAACTTTCATTGGACATTTTCTTGTTCTAGTAGGAATAAAATAAAATTAAAGCCAACTATTAAGTGGCCTTTCTTTTTAACTCCTGTGTAAGATCAGGATCTGAAGGGGGCCTTCAAGAAAGCTGGTGAGGGGCTTTTTAGGATATCAGGTAGTGATGGACTAGGGGGAATGGAGCAAAACTAGAAGTGGGTAAGTTCAGATTGGATGTTAGGAAAAAGTTTTTCCACATGAGGGTGGTGAGACACTGGAACAGGTTGCCCAGGGAGGGGGTGGAAGCACCATCCCTGAAAGTTTTTAAGGCCAGGCTGGATGTGGCTCTGAGCAACCTGATCTAGTGGAAAGTTTCCCTGCCCATGGCAGAGGGGTTAGAACTAGATGATCCTTGAAATCCCTTCCAACCCTAACAATTCTGTGATTCTGTGAAACTTGACCAATGGAGGTATGCATGATGTAACTAACTTTTAAGATGTTCTGTGAAACCTCATGACATTTCATGCTTTTATGAAGAGCAGTCATTGCGGAACTAGGTCTATAAGAATTTGCACTTAAACCAAAACTCTTCAGTTTCATGTCCATGAGCATGTATATGGCCCACATCAACAGGGCCATATGTTGCCTTGGCATTTGAAGGCAAACCTATAGGGTTTGGACAGGTGCTGGCATGAGGAGAAGCAGCCTGGCCAATCACCCATCCAGTGACCCCCATGTAAATCAGCCCCTGCCAGTGCACCTCAGTGACACTGCAGCAGCCTGCTGAAGGGTAGGGTCCCAGGGAAAACATGATCCTTTTTCAAATAATACCAGCTCTGAGGAGCATGAAGAATCTTCAGATGTTGCCTCAAAGTTTCCAATCCAAACACCTTCCTTCCCACTGAGCTCTGTCTCAGATTCTGCCTTCCCACTCCAGTCAGCTCCTATGTTGACTTTAAATTTCTGCTTTTAACCCACTTGGGAACCAAAGGTTTGAGTGGACTTTTAATTATCTTTCACCCCAACAAAGAATTCTAAGGTAATAATTGCATGTTTAAAAAAGACAGAAATGGTTGGTGCAAAGACTGAATTATAAAGAAATATACAGAGTAAAACAAAATAAACCTCTCCAGATTCACAAGTTTTCCCCTTAATGACATCTGGGCATGCCAGCAATTGCTTAAACCAGAAAGAATGGGGCTCTGTGCTGGTATTTTTTTTCTTTAATGAGATTTAACTGCTTGGTATTTATTTGGCTTTTTAAAGGAATGGGTAATTTAATTAGTAGCATTGCATCTGTTCTTCCTCCACTCTCCCCTCACTCTTCTGTGGAATTTACTGCATCAAGAATGGGAAAAAAAAAAAAAACAACCACCAAACCTGAAAGAAACCTCTGGCTGCACATATACAGAGAATATATCAATTCTTAGAGCTTTATAAAAAAAAAACTGGTCTATGCCACAAGACCCCTTAGTGCTGATGAAAAGACACTGGCATCCAGTTCTGTTGTGCTGTATATATAGGTAAATACATGTATAAAAATATCTGAGGGCTGGGTGTCGAGAAGGAAGGGACAGTCTCATCTCACTTGTGCCCTGGGATAGGACAAGGGGCAACGGATGTGAACTACAGCACAGGAAGTTCCACCTCAACATGAGGAAGAACTTCTTTATTGTAGGTTGTCACAGAGCACTGGAACAGGCTCCCCAGAGAGGTTGTGGAGTCTCCTTCTCCGGAGACTTTCAAGACCCGTCTGGATGCATTCCTGTGTGACCTAGTCTAGATTCTATGGTTGGACTTGAAGATCTCCAGAGGTCTTTTCCAACCGCTACTGTCCTGTGATCCCTGGAAACACGGCCTGAAGAAAGAAAACAGGTTGCCAAACTTGCTAAATAGTAGCATTCCCGTGCAGGGACTGTCAGGGTGTAAAACTTGCAGTAAACTGCAGGCAGGCAGGGGCTGAGGAAGCTGCTCCCCTTCGAAAGCTAAAGCAAGAGTTAACTATGGCAGCAGATTAACTCAGTGGCTGCGTTCAGCTGTATTCCACCACCACATTGAGCTCACTTAATTAAGTTGGTTTTGGTTTTAATTTTTTCTTCATCATATCTTCTGGGAGATGATGTTTCTTACAATGTTATTCTGTGGTTGTGGAAACCCTGAATGCACAGCAGGGTGAGCCTATGAGAGAGGTGTTTTCTCTACAAACAGTTCCCTTTAGGATGGCTGGTTGAAAACACAAACACAAAAATCCACAGCCTGACTTTGGTCATTTGTGCTCACTTAGTTCCTTGGTCCATGGCTTTCAGGTCTGGTATGCTTCATCTCTAGGGAGGTAAGGGAATGACAATATTTAATTATCACACCAGACCACTCTCAAGAGTGATTAACACTCACAGAAGAGTTCAGAGTTGGAGGCATGAACTCCTCTAGACTATGCCAGGGTGGTAAGCTGTGACCTTTATTCTTACATACTAACAGTTTTGCTGAATTTGCACTCCAGCAGTTGGGAAAGGCTGAACTGATGGAGGGGTAATGTCTAAGGGAAGGTTAGAATCTGTGGGTGCATCTTCAGCCACCACAGCTACTTCCAAACTAATAATCAGTCTATGCATTAGTGTGCTGTGCTATATACATCAACTTCTGTGTCCTGCTTCTCCAGTTAACTAGAGAAACCTGCAAAGTCCCCAACCTTTGCTTCGTGGTTTAAACGGTACTGAAAACAATGCTTAGCTTTTGGGTGCTTTCTAGTGGCCTAGCCCTGTATTTTCAGTTTGTTTGGTTTTTTTTTTTCAATTATTCTTTCATGGATGACACCTAGAAAGGTACATTCTTTTTGCATCTCCTCCTTTCAAAAATATATGATCCTAGAGATTCAATACTGATGTTAAATATTTTTCTCTTCAACACTTTTTTTTTTTTTTCATTTTGAAGTAAGCTACAGAGTTTCTGAGTGTATTACATGTTTCAGAAATAAATTGTTTGTCTTGCTGGGTCTGCTGAAACAAGCCTCCTCCTCTTCTCCCCCCTTGCCTCCAATGGTGACAGGAAAATTAAATCAGCAGGAAGAGCAGTGCCAGAGGAGAGTTAAGAGAGAGGTGTTGCTGTAAGTGTCCAAGATAGTTGGTTTTTGAGTTTCAGGTATTGTCCAACAAAAGGCTTTAAAAGCCAGGTGACATCATCAGAGTAGTTAACCTCTCACTCTTTCTCCTTTTGGCTCATGTTCTGCTAATCTCTCTTTCTCCTCTCACTAAAGTACAGACCATTTTTCATTTCTGCTTGGTCCTTGTCCATCTCTTGACAAGCTGGTTTTATCCATAGTCTTAATTGTCCATTTTATTGTTCAATACCTTTTACAGACATGGTCTCTTTCATGTCTCACCACCAGGCCTTAAGTATTTCTTCCCATACTATTCCCATACATTAAAAGCAGCAATATTCAAGTAGGAAACAACAGCAGCATCTTCTTCCCAGGAAATAAAATCCGGTGTCCTCTTATAAGAGTCAGACCAGCCTTTTAAAACGTTTAATTTCAAGGATTTAAGTACAGGAATCACTCTGCAATTACTACAACTGTTTTAAATCACAGATGGATTTTTAATACCAATTATTAAAACCAGATTTTCCTTCTTTTTATCAATCACTTGAACAACTAATAAAGAGGAGAACCATGGTATACTACGTAGAACAAGAAAACTGCTACACCCTTCTCAGTATCAACATAAAAGAGGCCAGATTAGCAGTGCCCTATAACACCACTTCACATTTTCGGAACAAGAAAACTCTTAGCATCCATGCCAAAAACAACACTTCCTTCCTCTCAGAAAGGTGATAAATCTCTAAAAATTCAAGAAACAAACCAGTAATCTGCAGACACATTGAATGAATTTACAGGAAAGGAAATGCACAGCCAGTCTCAAATTATTACCAATGATGTAAATTATAACACATTCTATGTGTATAATTTAAACATGCCCAGTTTCCTGGCAATGAAGTGTTCAGGGCTTTTTTTTTCAGCGAGTATCTAAAAACCATTTCCTACCAGCTTACAAGAACTGAAAGTGGTCACATGAGTCAAAACTACTTGACTGTATCCCACTGAATCTGTGTTTGATAAGTAGACAACAAAAGTGTCATTTCTTTGTTGACCTACCCAGGATCTTGGTGAAAGAAAAGAAAGAAAAACCCACAGGAGATTAGTTTCAGCCTGGGTGACTTTCTATTGCTTGTATTGACATAGATGCTTCAGGTAAGTTGATCTCTGGGGGTTATAAGCACAAACCAGACCATTAGTCACTACTCACATTTTCAACCTGGGGTGCTGCTGCTTTGGTGAACTTCACTGCTTTAATGCCCAAGCATTAAAAATCTCTTGCCATCCCTCAGACAGTAGAGGTGGGAGATCTACAAGTCACAATGAGGCTGAGCACAGCCTCGCAGGTAAACATGGGATAGAAGCAAGCATCTTGGACATCCTACTCCCTACAGCGTATTCAAAAACCAACTTGGGGCACAGATGGACATAACCTAGGGCTACAGTGTCATGACTCTTCCATGAGCTGCTACTCTTTTTGGCATCCATGCCACAATACACATTGATTTATATTGGTTTCTGGGATACACCAACAGAGGCTGCAGTTTGCTGAGGATGCAGACACAGACACTGGCACACAGCACTGGCTTCCCAGCTCCTGGTTCGATCACTGGTGCACCTGGCTGCAGGGGGCTCAGCTGAAGCATAGAGCACAGCTCCTGTGCATCATCAATGTGCAACTCTTTCCCGCAACAGGCTGCCCTCCCATGAAGTTTGCTGAGCACTGAGACCAAACTTCACTCATGATGAATGCTTTTTCACTTAGCTCAGCTGGATACCAAAAGAAGTTGGGATCCAAATTGCTTTTGCCTGCCCTTGCTCTGCAACTACTCAGGCAGAAAGGAGGAAAGAACAATCCTGTCTTCTTCAGCAGAAAAAGGAAAGTGAAATGACAATAATTTTAGTGTGCATCAATAAAGTTTGGGGTTGAAAATCCTAGAAAAACAACCAGGCATGACAAATCCTCAGTCAAGAGTTAATTTTCTGAGCTGAAGCTTCAAGCAATTAAAGAAAAATTCTTAAGCCTGGAAAAGAGTCCCTGTGCACTTCTAAGTACTGTCAATAACAGCTAAAGCTGGAAAAGTAAATTATGTCATAGCAGTGAAGTTTCAGGGTCTATCACAGTTATACTAATTGTGTAAATTGCACATATATCTTAAATCAATAAACATGAGAGACTTTCTGTATCTTTCATTAATTATTTCTAATCTATAAAGTATGTGATCTGTTTGCACAGAGCAGTAATAGCTCAGGTTTGAAGTCCAACAAGCATCTAAGGACTCTGCACCATTTTCCTGGGCAACAGATAAAAAACATTCAGATCTCCAGAAAATACAAAAAGGATTAAATAACAGTGAAACTAGGATGGTCTGTCTCCATGACTAGAATTTGCTGATGGTTTGGGCAGCAGGTTAGACTGAAGACATTCTGCAACACTTCACAAAAAAGGCACATTCTTAGGGTGAGGGATGCAGGTTGATCTTTGGGAACAGAACTGTTTTACTTACAGTTTCAAATGTTAGGACAGCTCTATCACAGTCTAACTCTGATCAGCAAAACATCTCTGTAATCCACATGAAACTGAAGTAGGAATCAGAGAAAGAAAAGGCAACACATCCCTCACTGTTTACATCTTTTCATATAAAACTTCATTTTCACAAAGCTATTGCTGACACAGGATTCTGTATTAATACTCTGATCTGCCAAATAACAAAGTGTTCTCACAGATTATAGTATTATTGAACATACACTTAGTCAATCCTTTATCAATTCAGACAGCAAGTCATTATCTTCACATTTTTTTTCATTTTACTTGCATGAAACCCGACAGCATACCCTAGACTTCTGTACAATAACAGAGCAATCTAGAACCTCACTTCTCCCTAGCATTTTTCTCCACTTACACTGACCATAGCTCTTCAGAGCAGTGAGGGAACACAAAGATAAACAGGACCTTCACTTTTGGCAGGGACTTTTATTTCCAAGTGCCCAAAACCCAAGTCAGGCACAGCAGCAACCTTGAATAAAGCCTGAAGCAACTCAAGTCTTAAATCAAATTTCCTAATAATGAACATGATGGACAAAGGTAATTGCATTGTCTGTATAGACTGTTAGTCCAAACCACTTTGTAGACTGCAAATAGGCAAGGCTGAATTGACTCATTTATCATAAACAGGAAAAAAAAATCCAAAAGAGAGGACATCCAGCACTGTTTTTCATGTGATTCTAGTCAGAGACAGTGAGAAAACTGTCCATCTTCACACCATGCATCACCTTGGATGTGTACACTGACCTTCCTACCTAGTTCCTACTGAACCCTTTCTGTCTTACAACATGGTAGGAAATAGCACAATCTGGAGTCCCGATGTAGTTTTACATTTGCCCCAAAGTGTATTTGACAGTCTAGAGATTGTAGAGCTCACCTAAGAGAGAATATAAATGACTTGATTTGGTTCTTTGATTTGGGGGCACAAAATAAAATAAACTTCCCCCCTCCTCCCCCATCTGCCTACCTTCCCTGATGATCACTTGTACTCATACCTTCCTCCTCTTCCTTCCTCTGTTACACATATATTTTTAACGTCAGTATTTTTGAGTTGGCTTGAATCCAGACCTGACTGAAGGCTTCTCAGCGCACTTGGCAAAACTGTCAACTCAGAGGCACAGCCAAAAGTGAACTGCCTCCTTCCCTGACATACCTATGCCCTGGCTGCTGTCTCAACAGGGTCACAAGCGACTGGCATCGCTGTCTAGGATTTGCCAGGTACAAAGCATACCAGAGCCACCACTGCCTCTGCTAGAGACATTCTGTGGATCAGAAACATTCTTCCAGCCACTGTCACAATTTAAATGCAC
This sequence comes from Indicator indicator, assembly GCF_027791375.1. NCBI lineage: Eukaryota > Metazoa > Chordata > Aves > Piciformes > Indicatoridae > Indicator > Indicator indicator. Next base: position 16,458,717 of record NC_072011.1, on the reverse strand, counting down.
CAGGCAGAAGTAAGTTCTGGAAGCAGGCTGTTTGCTGAAGTATTAAAAAACAAACCTGCCAGTGATTAACTCACAGCATTAAATGGACGCTATATTTTTCATCACCATCATTATATTTTAAAACAATAAAATAAAAAATAAATGCAAACCCAGCACTCACTCAGAAGCATTTCAGCGATGTTACTTTCTTCATTTTTCAAATCTCAGAAAGCATCAGTGTTCAAAATGAATAAAACACAACTTTAAGTCAGTCAAAACAAGATGTAAATGTCCAAGTCTTTCCTGCTTTTAACAGGCAGGACTGTGATATGGCTTAAAGACCAAGGAAGATTTGGGAACTCTTTGGTTTCCTCCTGGCTGTTTTAAGTTGCTGTCCTGCTTCCTTGTGCTCAATTTTCCCATTTAAATCAAGGAATATTATAAAAGGGGGATGGAAAGTGTTTTGAAATCTGTAACACAAAATGCCACCTAAGAACAAGGCTGCATTACCCAGGAGCAGTAAGAAAGCCAAGGAAGAGGATCTAGGAAGGAAGGACAACTGATCCAAGGGGTGGCTGAAATCCAACGGGGAGTGGGATCAGTTGTCAGTGGGGCTTAGCACAGGGGGCTGAGAAGGAAACAAGATCTCCTGTGAGCTTTTCATCTGGGGGAAGTAGTGGGTGGTCATCTGAGAAGACAACCTCACACAAACCCAGCCAGTTCACAGCACTGTGCCACCCTGCCATGCTGACCTCCTGGGAGCCAGCTCTCTCTCTCCTGGTAGCAGATGAGGAAGCTGATGATTAACACTGCAAACAGGTGATTAGTGGCTACTGAACACGAGCACATCAAAGCATCTCAGTCCCCATGCCTGAAATGAAAGGTCACGTACCCTAGCAGCTAAATGAGGAGAATTCCTGGCCATCCTTGAAGCAGCCTCAGAGCGAGAAGAGGTGAGACACCAACCTGGGACTTTTTGAGCACTAGGCCTTTATTTTCACGCACATACGTTCCTGTGGCTCTCACAGTTCCTGTGATGTGCCTGGTGCTCCATGTCCTTACAAGATCTCTGCTCCTCGCCACGCCCCTTAGCAAAGGCTCAGATTGCAACCTTCGCTGCAGTGAGTTATTACTGCAGCTGAGGAGCTCAGCCTGAGCCACCCAGCAGCAACTACTTTGGCAGTGGGGGAGTTTTGCTCTGGCAGATCACAGTGTGTATACAGCAGCACCCACAAACATATAAATACATTATATATTTTAGAAATGTGCTTTATTTTAAAACGTCTGCAGTTTTCTCCCTGTAAATAGTGAATCATTCCACATGCCCATGATTGGACCCTCACCACCAGCACAAACCCGAATCGTGTTTCTGGGTGCTGATACTACACTTTTAGCAGTTGCTATTTTAATATTTCAGCCCAAGACACACAAGGACCAAGTTCTTAAAAGAGTTGTTGCAGTTCCCATTAATAGTGGGCAAATTAGAGGCCATCCATTCTGCATGAAAACATGGACCTTTTATGCCTTTTTCTAGGTACCTAAAATAATCAGACCAAAGTCTGGGGCAAAATGCCTTGTCAATACTGTCACAATTTCAGCCCCATCTGACGACACTAGCAGGATGAAAAAAGAGTTTCCCATGTTCAAGATCTACAAAAACTGAAAAACTCTCAATGTAAATTTAGTAGCAACTGAAAAGACAGAGTTCCCTTTATATTGTACTTACGACTCTCCCATAAATTACAAAAGCATAAAGAAGGGGGAAGAAGCAATAGGATTCCCAGTGCAGTATTACAGCAGTTCAGCTACTGAGCCCCCAACTAGTTTAAACCTCAGGGAAAAAATAAGCAACATAAGGGTTTCTGCTCAGAAAGACCTTTGTGGCTGTGGACAAGACATTTAAGACTTCACATCAAACAGAACTTGGCATTTCAGCTCAGTAGCTCTGCTTTCCACTCTTTCAAGTGCACCAGTAACTGAAATAACCAGCTAACAGGTGTGTTCTGAGTAGCTCACCACACCTGTGGATGCTTTTCGATGCCCTCCTGTAAAGTGCAATGACATCAAAGTTCTTCCACTTTTGAAAATAAGAGAAGCTGGAGGAGAAAAATCAACTTAATTTCTGTCCTCATTAAGAATTATTACTGTAAAGACTTGTCTGCACATTCAGATTTGTAGTGCCAAGAATTTAAGTCTACGGCTGAGCACCTCCATGTCCAACTCTACAGCAGCAAAAGTGTTGGCTCCAAAACAATACCCTCAGTAAGGCTCACAAGTAGCTACTACCAAAGAGCACTACTGGAATAATGTGGCTTCCTAGACAAGTCCTCAAATTGCTGCACTGATAACCAATAAGTTTGTTTACCAACACTTAAGAGTTGCAGAAACTAATAGTAGTTTTCCATTTTATTTCAGGATCAATATCAGGTTGCCCAGTTAAAGCAATTACAATTCCTCTGCACAGATACAGGTGAAGCTGCTGTTCTTTTGTCAATGAACAGGAAATCCCATAAAGCCATGAGAGATGAAGAAGAGCAGTCTGAGAAACATGTTCACTTCTGACCTATGAGAATCATTTTGTCAAGGGCCAAGGTCAACAAACAACAGGATCCTACCAGTGACTGCTTTCATCTCACAGGGAGAGCTGGGTGGGAAATAGTTCTCCTGTGCGGTAAAAGTACATTTTCATGTCCTTGAAAAAAATTTGGATCCATAATAGGATGAAACACAAGCCTGAAAATTTGTGCTCTGTTTCTGTAAAACGTGTGTGAGGAGAACTCCCACCCACCCCAGAGTAAACAGGTCTATGGATTATATATTTGGTGCTGCAGGTAAGCACAGGGATCTGAGCTCAGTCTTCAGCTGGCCACATGGAGCACTGACCAGTGGGGCAAAAGATTCCCTGTGCAGCTTGTCCTTCCCCTCCACATATCCTCTGTTCTGCTTCAGACCCTGTGCTAAACTGCCTGACTTCTTTCTAAGAACACTGGTAGGTTCTGGGTTTACTGCAATTCATTCTCAACAAGGCATTGCTACTTAAGAAACAACAAAAAAATCTATCACTGTCTACCTAGGTCTGCTTCAATCTTTCCAATATGCTGATCATTCTTCCACTTGAGGATTTTTTCCCAGTACTGTGGCAGGTACTGAACTACACAAGAACAAATCAAAAAAGGGAAAAAAAGAGTGATAAAAGCATGCAGCTCTGCTGCCCTTTGTAGATCAGAAAACAGAAGAGATAGCATTTGCACATGATAGCTGATAACCCCCAAAAGCACTGAACTCCTGCCAGTGAGCAAGGAGAAGACACACTAATCTAGTCCTGCCAGACATAGGGAAATCAAAGAGGAAGAAAGATGAACAAAGAAGTATGCACTCTACCTTTCCCACATACCTATGCTGTCTTCTCAAGCCCCTCTTGCAATTACTGTTTGTTCACATTAGCTAACTGGACAAATAACAAACAAGCTTTAGGAAAATATATTCAAATTACTAAAAAGCTGGAATTGAGGTGGAGACGGAGCAAAAAGATTGCCTGGTGGGTGTCCACAGAAAGATAAGCCCTGCTTTGCTGCCCATCTACCACTCATACTTATGTGAGATAGATTCTTTAATCCTGATCCTCCTGTGCAAAATACTTCCAACACCCACTGATCCACGAGCCAATAGCAAACTCTAGCATGAGATATTTGCTACTAAAGTTCCAAGGGGTCATGAAAATCTGATTCTTTCCCTCTTCATAGGCACTGTAATCCATCTGGTATGAGTATACATTTACCCAGTCAAGAAGGACTTTGAGTTTTTTGGTCAGGCCTCAGTCTTGCTCTTAACCCAACAGGCAAGTACCACTAGGACTTTTGTCTGTTTAAGTACTTCAATATATATTTCACTTTCCAAGAGTAAAGTCTTTCATTTAAAGTAAATCTCAAAAAAACCCACAGGGCATTGGCTGGGGTCCACACTGAGAATTGTACTATGCATATATTTTATCTCTTCTAACACTCTGTGACTTTACGAAAAATCTTTTATTTCAATTTTTCTACATCAAACCATGTTCACTGCATTGGTCCACCCAAAAGGCCCCATGGTAATTTACAAGTGATGCCCTCCCCTGTGCCCAGTCATCATTCTCTTTGAACCCTGCAGGGGTATAGCAGGAACCAGAGGGCAGGATCCAAGCCCTTGCAGGCTGGCATGGCTGCAGAAAAAAAAAAAAAAGGAACAAACAGGCAACTAACTTCTCACAGCTGCTTTTGTGTGGCTCAGTGGGGATCTGAATGCACTATTGATTCCTTAGCCCTAAAACAGATTTGTAGCCCCTGTGTGTGCAAGACAGGAATCTCCTTCAACTCTAATCTCTGGCAGCTGTCAAAGACTTAAAACAGTTTGTAGCTGGCTAACATGCCACAATCAACCAAGATTTCAGGACTGCTTGACTAAAGGGCAACCCATCTGAACCAGAACCGATAGAAGTCATTCTCCTGCCCTGATCAGAGCTGGACAAAGCCTCAATTTAATATGCATTCAGACCCTAGCAGACTAGAGAAAACAAATTACTTCACCCTAAGAATCCATGTCACCCAGAAACCTACTTGCTTCCATGGTTTCTTGTTGGGGATATACTCTCACCACATTTTTCATAGGGCTGGAAGTGCAGTGGGATTGCTCTTCTGTGATACCTCCAAGAGGCACGGCACTGCCAGTATCTGATCACAAGAGAAGCACTCTTTAAATAGTGATAACTAGAATTTACTTGGCAAGATTGAGGTAGCATCACCATTAATTTTCATCTTCAGATGATTGTCTCTTCTTGCTCCTTATTGAAAATCTTGGTTTCAGTTAGAAAGAAGTGGAGGGTGATTTTTTTTCATTTAGATAAAACTAGTAATCCAGCCCAATTACTATTAGCATTCTGCTGAGGGAACACAGGCACCAGCACTATTCATTAGTCAAGATGCAGGCCCCCTCCCAGGCAAAACACCCTCACAATAGACTTCTGCCCATAAAGAGTTTGGACACACTTTTGAACAGGAAGTTTAACAATAACTTTGAACAGGTCCATCCGTTTCCTTACATCTGTTTCCTCAGGCCTACCTTGATATAACTCTAACCTGCTGGCTACTGGGTGAAACCTTCAACAGGATGGTGAAACCTACTGGAAATAGTCAGATTTTTCTTTCATTCAATGTTTGGCAGGAGAAAAAAAATCACTCAATATTTTGCCTGGGATGGTATCACTGGGAAATTGTACCCCTGGAGCTTCTCTGAAAATGAATGTTATTACTACATCCATAAAGCAAAAAGCAAAGGGGAAACAAAGTTTGTTGTGCTGTCTCCTATTTGAGAAAATAGTCCCACATTAAGTGCAAATAAGCAAATTAAGAATAAAGTTCAGGCTTTGGAATTAAAGTCGAGAACAAGATTTGCCTTTTTTTTTTATTATTGTTTTGTTAATGGATGCAAAGGAAACAGGCATAGAGGAAAAACATGTGTGCCGTGACATTTTTGCAGGAAATTTCAAACCTCGCTGGAGTTAAAATTGAGATGCTACATCCTATTATTGCGGGAAGAGACCTGCTCTGTTTTTCAGTAACTAAAACACATCGGGTTATCCTAATGTGCCCCCAGATCACATTCCCAAATAGTTCATACTTTTTTCAAAAAGTTTCAAGCAGCTCGAACAGGCTTAGTGGGGGTGGTGGAGGTTCCACTTACACGCAATTTAATTATTTTCAATAGTCTGCTTACACATAAAACGTCCTGGAGCCAAAAGCAACCAGATGGGCGGTTTACTAGCCGCGCTACTGGGCAAGCTGCCAGAGCCCCTTTCCTTTCCTCTCCCCTTTTTCCCCTTTCGTATTTATTTATTTAAGGGGAAAAATAGGAGCCCAAAGTTCGCAGGGAGGTGAGGGGCACCGCGGAGCCCCTCGCCTTTCGGGGCTATCGAGCCGGACGGGGCAGCACGAGAAGCGACGGCGTCAACCCCCGCCGCCTCCATCCTCGCTGAGCGCCGAGGGAGCAGGCAGCAGTGGCGGCGTCTCAGTGAGCGCGGGCACCGCAACCCGGCCCCGGGGAGCCCGGGCTGCTCCCCCAACCCCACCCCGGCCGCGCTCCCTGCTCACCGCCACTGGGAGCCACCCTTGCCTCCCTGCGCCCCGGCTACGCTGTCCCGCCGCTGGCGTCCCTCGGTACTCACCGCCGGCCGGCTCGGGTAGCGTGGAGACAGAGGTCTGGCCCATGGCTTGGCCGAGAGGCGGTCACGCCGCCCGCCGGGCGCGCAGCCTCCGCTGCGGCTGTTTCCGGGGGGCCATCTCACTTTTCCCTGGGGCCGCGCTCCCCGCCGGCTGGCGGGGGGCGGCTGCGGGCCAGCGGCTGCCTGTCATGCTGCCGGGCCGCCGCTCGGCTCGGGCCCGTCACCGCAGCGCCGCGCCGCGCCCACCCGCCCCGGCCACCGCCTCGCCCCCGTCCGGCCGTACTGCGGGATGGGGGAGGCTGCGCTTCGCTGCACCGCCCCCTGCCCAGATCCGCGCTGCGGTGAAGGGCTACGGGAAGCATCGTGAAAGTCTTTAATAAACTTCAAAAAAGAAAGAAAAAGCAGTCTTAATGTTTGGGGAGATTGGGGAAGACGGTGCTTAATTGGCAAGCCTGCTGGGACTGCTAGACGTCCCTTTCCTAACCCCTGCCCTTCTCCAAAGTCCAAAACATAAAACTATTTCCACTTTTTTCTCTGAAGGAGGAGGGAAATCGTGTGAGAGCTACACAGAGCGATCCCATCAACTGACTCCGAGGCGTCTCTGCTGGCAGCAGTTTTCAGGACTTTGCTACCGTCGGGACCGGATCGGGAATGCCAGGACAGGGCAGCTCGGGGGGTCGGTACCAGCCCTTGTTTGGCTGTGAGAGAGGTCTGGGAAAGTGCCCAACTGAGTATCACTTTTATTTTTCAAAGAAAAAAAGATATCCTACAGCAACAGCATCCTGACACACTGCTCTACTCTATCAAGTGCAAGATGGGATGTAATCAATTGGATAAATTAATGGGGAAGACAGGGAACAGAGTGTGTGTAGCACAAGGGCAAAAAGAATGGAGGTTTCTTTTGGTTTTCTTAGTGCATAACCATACACTAAGCAGTGATACAAGCTTAATGGTAGAGCAAATGGATAACTTAACAGTAATGCAAACAAAAAAGATCAAATGCCTAATAACGGTTTTAAACTAAAGGAAGGTAGATTTCGTTTAGCTATAAGGAAGAAATCTTTTACACTGAGGGTGATGAAACACCAGAACAGGTTGCCTGTAGAGCCGGTGGATGTCCTATCCCTAGAAACATTCAAGATCAGGTTGGACAGGGTTCTGAGCAACCTAATCTAGTCAGAGATATCCCTGCTCACTGTAGGGGGGTTGAACTAGACAGCTTTTAAAGGTCCCTTCCAAACCAAACTGTTCTGTGATTCTACAACTGTATAATAGGTATTATTATGCAGTATCTAGAAGCAAGCAGGGGCATGCATGTGCATTACAGAGGACACTCAATGCTCACCTAAGCAACATCTATTAGGAAGACATGTTTCTAAGTGGGCTGGAAGTCCTAGAGATTTCTGACCTGTTGATCATTACATGTGCTGGCACTTCGGTGACATTTCAGGAGATGGAGAATTGTGTTTGTGTGGACTCTGTACTCCGGAAGCAAATGGAGTACCACAGATAGCTGCAGTCTGGATAGCCTGGCATCAGTTTATATAGAGATGTGGTTGTTAGCTAATACATGGTGAATAGCAAAGAACACAACTAATGCTAGTCCTCATGTTTTTTATAGAAAACAGGTCTTGATAATCAGGTCTTTGATTTTCTTGGTTTATATGATTACATGTTACATTGCCAGAGGTACAGGCTGGAGTGTAACAGCATTCCGCTAGGACCTTGATTTAGTAAGAGAGAAAAAAGTGAGGACAACACAAAATTAATAAAGCGCAAACAGATGAAGAACTAAATGAAAAGCAGATCAGTTGCCCAAGTAGCACTAGCATTTAATGAGGGTATTTCAGCTGTGGAGCTGCAGGGAGGATCTTCAGTGTTTTCATCAGCAATCTAGAGAAGTATTACTTCAAACAGCTTCAAGACACTAAATAAATCACCACTGGCAGCAATTTTAGATGGAGTAAATATTACTATTGATAATGAGGACAAGACTGTCACAGAGTTATTTGGATTGTTTAATAAACTCAGCTCTTTCAAGCAAGTAACTTTTAATAGGATCAAAAGAAGAAGAAAGTCAGACTTGCAGGATAGAGCAATACAGCGTACAGAGCCAAGGAAGGAGTCTTAGAAACCTGCTCCACGCAGAACCTCAGGGAAATTCAGCACAAGCTCCTAGTGAGCTAGTGCTGGTATCAAATGGAGCCAATATTCATGCAGAGATGTGCAAACTGGAGAGAGGTAGGTAGAACGGTTGTGCTTTTTTATTAGACAAAATGTGCTGCCTCCTGTCCAGTGTTGCTGTCTGCTCCTTTAAAACTGCAAAACGATGGGAAAGAGCTCAAAATTGATCTCCAACAAAGAGCTTGAGGAAGGCTGGTGGTGATGCACTCTGGAAAGACTGGATCTGTTGCATTTTAACCTTAAAGCACCTTTGTGAGGATGAAGTAGCATTGCAGCCCTCCTGCTCCTTCAAACACTGAAGGCAAGGTTCTTCATCTGACACCTGCACATCCAGGCCCCGTACGAAGGATGGAACTGAAGTCAAGTGAGCCAAGTACAGAGCACCAAGCTGAATTACACAGTGGGAGGTAGGGAGCTGGGGGAAGGTATGGCAGCTTGTTGAACAACTGACTCCTATCACTTATTTCTCAGGAGAGCTTTTTGCATTCCCCACATTTGATTTTCTTAAGTTGAAAAGTCATTTTTAAAGAGCGTATTTGGAGAAACCTGAGGTACCTCTTTGGAATCACTCATAAACATATAAGTGCTCCTGTCTGCTTTTAGAGAATCTCATCAATTTTACCAAAGGAATTTGTTTTCCCCTGCTACATAAGAGCTCATTTATAAGGATAAGTGCAGAGCCCTGCACTTGGGAAGGAATAATAAACTGCACCAGTAGAGGTTAGGAGGTGATCTGCTAGAGAACAGCCCCACAGAGAAGGACCTGGGAGTCCTACTGGACAACAAGTTATCCATGAGACAGCAATGTGCCCTTGTGGCCAAGAAGGCCAATGGTATCCTGGGGTGCATTAAGAAGAGTGTGTCCAGCAGATCAAGGGAGATTCTCCTCCCCATCTACTCTGCCCTGGTGAGGCATACCTGGAATATTGCATCCATTGAGTCCTGGGCACCCCAGTTCAAGAGGGACAGGGATCTGCTCGACAGAGTCCAATGGAGGGCTACAAGGATAATTAAGGGACTGGAGGAATGGCTGAGAGACCTGAGGCTTTTTAGTCTGGAGAGGTGAAGACTGAGAGGGGATCTAATAAATGTATATAAATATCTGAGGGCTGGGTGTCAAGAAGGAAGGAACAGGCTCTGCTCACTTACGCCCTGTGATAGGACAAGGGGCAATGGATGTAAACTGCAGCACAGGGAGTTCCACCTCAACATGAGGAAGAACTTTACTGTAAGGGTCACAGAGCACTGGAACAGACTCCCCAGAAACGTTGTGGAGTCTCCTTCTCTGGAGACTTTCAAGTCCCGTCTGGATGTGTTCCTGTGTGACCTGGTCTAGATTCTATGGTCCTGCTCTGGCAGGGGGGTTGGACTTGAAGATCTCCAGAGGTGCTTCTCAAACCCTAACATCCTGTGATCCTGTGATCCTGTTTGCTTAGGACTAGAGCATCAGCCCAGGTTGAGCAAAAAGCTGATTCTGTTTTCTGAGAAAAAAAATGCAGTTCTTAAACAGGCACTACCAAAATAAAACCACAGGCCAAATTAATTAATTATACAGGCATTGTATTGGGAATTTAGGCCATTTCATTTTAATAGCCAGGGAGCATGTAAAACCCCTTGATTTTTCTTCCATTTGGAAATATTTTAAAATATTTTTAAATTTTAATGGTTTAACAATGCTGTGTTCTTTCTCCAGTGTCACCTCTTATTTCCAATGCACAAGTATAGCACACAAAAAAAAGGAATTTGAAATCTTTTTGAAAAGAGGCTGTTGTCTTTGTGAGTGATTGTGGTCAGTTGAAATTAT